>NC_086447.1:318552662-318900996 GCF_028390025.1 Pseudophryne corroboree | reverse complement strand
TTATGTGTAGTTTAATATTCATCAGATGTGATGGTGCGATATCGGACCAATAGGGAAGTGTGTATGCACTGACGACCATTCTGGTTATGCTGCTACAGCTGCTTTTGTGTCTCTTCATTCGATTTGATTGACAGATGAGGGTTGAAGCTTTCAAGTTAGATTGTAATGGTGTGTACGACTGTACGTGCATATCAGCGATGTGATCCCCGACTTCTGAATGTAAGTGAAATTGCATATGAAGTATAATAAGTGTGTAGCTACCTTAATATACATTAAATAACCTATATACTGTAGCAAGCAAATAAATATTAATGAAAACCTTGGCATTCAAAATAAAGGAGGGTTTCTACTAAAGGAAGTAACACAATAAATTCCCATGTAAGCAAAACATTAAAAATTATACAATTCAGTATTCATATGGACTGTGCTTTCCTGCTCCACAGAATATGTGTATAGCTTTTATTTGGTGAATGGGATCCTTTGGCACTTTAAGGGTTAATATAACTTGGCCAATGGATGTAATTGATCAAGAAGTGGAAAACCCAATGGAGCATAAGAAAAACTTTGCACAGAGAAAACTATCTTCTTTCAAGCCATGGTAAGTAAAGAAAGCAGCAGCTGGGTGATTTGCAAGCATGTAATCAGCTTTTGTCAAGGTCTATTTTTCCTGCCTTAAGGGTATAGCGATCTTGTTTTAAAGGTCTCAGTGTTTCACACCTCAGTTAAAAAGGGAAGTGAGGCCCGGTCCTCTGTGAGTGCTGTAAGTACATCACACAGAGCCATCCTGTCCTGTGTTTGAACTGTCATAATAACATGTTACAGTCATAGTTTAATCAAATGTTGCCTGGAAAAATATATGCACTTTCCTAATGAGCACTAATAGGCAGAAAGCAAGGCATGCAGTGGTGGCTAAGAAGGTATTTTCTAAAGACTTCTGCCATCAGTGTAGATATATATATATATATATATATAGACATATAGACATAGCGTCCATACATTTGGGGAGTCATCCACATGCTTGCCTTCTTATTTCTAACACTAAGTGGTGTTTTTTTCTGCCCACTCTTCCATAAAGCCCAGCTCTATGGAGTGTACGGCTTATTGTGGTCACATATGCAGATACACAAGTCTCTTCTGTGGAACTCTGCAGCTCCTTCAGGGTTACCTTTGGTCTCTGTGCTGCCTCTCTGATTAATGCCCTCCTTGCCCGGTCTGTGAGTTTTGGTGGCCGGCTCTCTCTTGGCAGGCTTGTTGTGGCACCATGTTCTTTCCATTTGGATATGATGGATTTGATGGTGCTCCGGGGGATCATCAAAGATTTGGATATTTTTTTATAACCCAACCCTGACTTGTACAACTTTGTCCCTGACTTGTTTGGAGAGCTCTTTGGTCTTCATGGTGTGATGCCTCTTGCTTAGTGGTGTTGCAGCCTCTGGGGCCTTTCAGAAAAGATGTGTTTATACTGACAGATCATGTGACACTTAGATTGCACACAGATGGACTGCATTTCACTAATTATGTGACTTCTTAAGGTAATTGGTTGCACTAAAACTTTTGAGGGGCTTCATAGCAAAGGGGGTGAATACATATGCACATGCCAATTTTCACATTTTTATTTATAAAAATATTTTTTTATATAAATTTTTCTCATTTCACTTCACCAACTTAGACTATTTTGTGCAGATACATCACATAAAATTCAGATAAAAAAAAAAAATTACAGGTTGTAATGTAACAAAATAGATAAAAATCCAAGGGGGGTAAATTCTTTAGCAAGGCACTGTATGTATATATGTATGTATGTACGTACGTACGTACGTACGTACGTACGTACGTACGTACGTACGTACGTTTGTTCTTCAAAAGGCCTCTACATGGCTTGGTGGATCTGGACCAAATTTGGTTCACATACCCTTCATTATCCAACTTAAAATATTGTCAGGGGCCAGTGCCATATATATATATTACATATAAAATCAATTGCTCTGTTTGTTTGTTTGTTTGTTTGTTTGTTTGTTTGTTTGTCTATCTGGTTATGCATTCAGACACTCCTGCACTGACGGAGATTAAACTAATGTGAGGAGGCCCAGTTGGTTCCTTGCCAGGTTTTACTGGGGTTAGGGTCCCAGTTGGACCTCACGGCGGAAAGCGCTGTCTAGAACTTTGACCGGAGAGTGTTTTTGGGGCTTGTCACCAGATGGATTTGGAAGAAACCTTCACAAAGTGGAAACATTGCATCCCAGCAGACATACTATAAAACTTCACAGAGAGGTAACATTGGATCCCAGAAACATACTAGGGGGTTGGGGTCTCAGTTGGTGTATGCTGGGCAAAACTTTGACCCAGGGAGCCTGTTCTGGGTCTGCCATTGGATGGATTTGGAAGAAAACTTCACAGATTGGTAACATTGGATCCAAGGAAACATACTAGGGGCTTGGGCTCCCAGTCAGACCTTCTGTTGGTGTACACTGGGCAGAACTTTGACACAGGGAGCCTGTTCTGGTCCTTCCACTGGGTGAATTTGGATGAAACAAACTTTAATGAACTGTAATAACTGACAGAAATAATCATTATTCAATGACCTGAAATAACTGACAGAAATTACCATAAATCACTTTTCTAAAATAACTGACAGAAATGGAGGTAGGAAGACAAAAAAGGTTGTATACTCAAAAGCCTTGGCATAGCAATATTGATGACAAGAAAACTTTACACTCATCTCACAATGGAAAAGTGAAGCAGACACAGTCTATGTACAAAACTGTACTACTTAAAGAAAAATCTGACTAAAATGAAACATTGTGTGTGTGTGTTTGGTAATGGCGGGGCGGGTTATTCTGGTGTTCATGACATTTCAGTAAACTAAAAAGACTTATACAGTACATTTACAAGTAATCCAAGTGGTTACTCTCTTCTCTCTTCTTCTTTATGGTAGGCTCTGCCAGTCCAGTTCTATTTTCCGATTAACATGGAATTTTGTCATATAGTCACAGGAAAAAACAAAGTTTTGCAGTTTAATCTTCCTCAAATTTTAAGTTTTGGTGAAGTTCCCTTTCATTTTTTTTTTCTTGAGAATAACTTATCTCCTTTCATATATCCAGGACTCCTTTCCCATATTTCTAGTGGGCCCATGACTTGATTACCATCCGGAGCGCAAAGGGATTTTATACCACCTGTGCTTGAATTACAGTAGCTAGGATTTTTTTCTTGCTAGAAAGATATTTATCTAATTAGAACTTTATTTTTCCACCTATTATATTTGCTACTTTAATAGGTAATGGCATGATTATAACAAGACTTCCAAGGTCTGACATGTATTACCAGCCACATAAGAAATACACATTTGCATGACTGTATAGCTGTCTTCAATAATGATTGCTACATGCTTTTTGTTTTACAAGGCATATATACAGCAGCTGTAGGACCCAACTGTGATGCGTAAATGCAGAATGCATGTGTATTTTATATTTGATGTATATTACATGTTAGATCTGACAAAATAGGCATACCAATGTCAGTAGTGGAGAGGTATTGACTGAATAGCAGATTTCAAATATACCAAGTGATTATTTTAAGAAGCAAAAGTAACAGTTGCACTGACAATAGCAGCAGAAATCCATGGATGTGGACACTTGTCGGCTGTCCTACCACAGATCATTATAATTGGCTCAGAAAAGTGCAATAGTGCTCTCTTGAAGGGAGCTGTCCCCGAGAAGCATACAACAGGGCATGAGCCCAGGGCTGGCTCCAGGCACATTGCATAGCAGCGGCCATGCGGTGCACCAGGCTACTAAGAGCGCCCAGCCATTTCTAATGTGGTGTCATCCATCAGCCAATCAGAGCTCGCAGACCAACAGTGGCAGCTCCTGATTGGCTGCTGGACTGCAAGCTTTAATTGGCTCATGAGATGGCACCATACTTCAAATGGCCGCCAGAGACCGGACTTTAGTGATGGTCAGGAGAGGCATGCACTGTGCACTCCCCCCCTCTCCTCACCTCCCCTCAGACATGCATGGCAGTGGCAGCAGAAGCCCAGCAGTGGTGAGCAATATTGGGGGCATTACATCACGTATAACTGGCAGAGGCACTATGTGTAACTGCAACTATACCAGGGCATTATGTGTAATTGGCACTGTTGGGGGCTTTAAGTGTAATTGGCACGAAACTGGGTGCATGATGTGTAATTGGCACTACTGGGGGCATTATGTGTATCTGGCACTATACTGGGGGCATTATATTTAACTTGCATTATACTGAGGGCATTATGTGTATTTGACACCATACTGGGAGGATTATGTGTATCTGGCACTATACTGGGGGCATTATGTGTATATGGCACTATACTGGGTGTATTATGTGTAATTGGCACTATACTGGGGCATTATGTGTAGCTGGCACTATACTGGGGGCATTACATGTAACTAGCACTATTCTGAGGGCATTACGTGTATCTGGCACAATTTGACTGCGTCAATTTTAGCCAATAAAATACGTTGACCCAATGGAGGTTTGGCCTGCCGTGGGTTGGGTAAATATCCCAAAGAGCTCATTCAGGAGAAACAGTAAAATATACTTAGAATGTCTTGGATGTAAGACTGAATAAGGGACCAAAATGTATTGCCTTCAACGCATCCCCACATACAATGATACAGATCTGCCTCAAGTGCATGACATTTAAAACAAGCATAGTCTGGGGAGATATCCATAAGGCAACACAATTTAGGAGTAATATAAGAACGGTGCAATAATTTGATTGCATATTGTTTTTGTAATATTATTTTATATTATTTTAAAATATTGTTATTATAGTTGTTTATGTTTTTTACAATTTATGTTTAAAAAAATCACAGTACATTATCTTATTTGCCAATAATGTTGAATTTGAACTGTATTCAATAATATAAAATTTTCATTCTATATTACAATGTAAGTTTTTGGTATTTAAAATATTTTGTTATTAGTTCTCTAATATGTGTTTTTAATCAAATGATGGGCATGTTTACATTGTAATTACATGATTCAAATGTAATCTTATTATTCTGTTTATCACTAATATTTATTTATTTATTAACAGTTTCTTATATAGCGCAGCAAATTCCGTTGCCCTTTACAATTTGAAATAACAATAACAATAACAAACTGGGTGATAACAGTCATAGAGGTAGGAAGGCCCTGCTCGCAAGCTTACAATCTATAGGGAAATAGCACCTTTCCTTGTGTACATATGCCTATCTATTGCATAGAATGAGAAGACATGTGAGGATATGTGTGGACTGTACAGAGTGGATGCAATTTGATAGGAAGGTTTAGGAAAGTTATCTGGGCGGTTCTGGAATTTGATACGCTTGCCTAAAGAGGTGAGTTTTCAGGGAACGCTTGAAGGTTTGGAGACTAGAGGAGAGTCTTATTGTGCGTGGTAGGGCATTCCACAGAGTGGGTGCAGCCAGATGAAAGTCCTGCAGTCGTGAGTGGGAGCGAGTAATGAGTGTGGATGAGAGACGCAGGTCTTGTGAAGAGCGAAGAGGTCGGGTAATATTACAATATTACAATATCTATGATTTCACAAAGTAATTTGGGTTCTGTAATAGTAAAGTGGTCACTATTTTTTTTTTTTATTAAACATTTTGTAAACTTTACTTACTTTTGGCTCCAAGATCCATTTGTAAAATTCATGATTTTTTTTTTCTTGCAAAATAAGCATTTTATTTATTAGTGCCCATTTTTACTTAAATTAACTACCCCATTTATGAAACTGCATCTAACATGATATATATCAATTTCCATGTAACTTTGTGTGTAGAATCCAAATATATCATCAGAAATTTTTTTTCACATAATGTTTATGAGATATTTTGAAAAATTTAAATGAGAAAATAAAAGTATTTAATAGCAGTAAGTGCTCGGCAAAATTCCCTTCTGCCTGCGATATATGTTACCCATCTTGCCCAGACTTCTTATCCTCTATGTCATCAGACTTGTCTTTCTCATCTTCCTCATTCTCCTCTATGTGCCCGACAGAACCCTCCTCTTAGCGCTGGATGCCATGTTGCTTGCAGTTTTCTGTTGTTTTCTGTGTTTATGGGACATCAGAGACACTGAAAATCACTATATCACAAAAAAGAAACCTAAGTTGATATAGAAACAAATGTCAACTAAACTTAATTGGTTGGGCTGCATAAAATCATTTTACATCCGCTTAACATTAAGTTGGGTCTAATGAGGAATTACATGAAAGCTTTGGAACAATTAGGCCGGGCTTCCAGTTATATGAAGGTAAAGTTTCTGAAGTTTAGCAAAGCGAAACTAAAAGTATGCATATTTGTTGACCCGCAAATAAGAAAACTTCTTACAGGTGTCCATCGTGAATGAACTATTGGACAACTGCAAGAATATGGGTTGTAGAATGTTGCTTAAAATTCACATTTGAAATTCCCATCTAGACTTTTTCCCTGACAAACTGGGTAGTGTAAGTGATGAACAGGGGGAACGTTTTTTTACCAAGACAGTCTAACAATGAAGCATTGCTACCAAGCACACTTGGACACTGCAATGATGGGGGACTATACTGTCTTTTTAGAGAGACAAATGAGACACTGTACAAATAGAAAGCATCAACATCTTATTTCCCTAATAAGCACTTTACGTTTTATCTTTTATTAACAATTTATTTGCAGCTAATTTGGATTGTTATGAGTCTCTGAAGTTTACTTTCTGCCATTTTTTTTATCATTTTTGTAGTAGTATTTTCAAATTAATCTGATTAGAATATTTAAATCTATAGAGATTAATTGAAATTTTTAATTTTCTTTCTTTTTTTTCAGATGTACAGTAGCTATTGTTATTTGTGTGTATCTAATAAATGTGACGTGATAGAGAAGACCTGATTTTTCCACTGAATTCAGCAGCCCTAAATTAGGTGAAAATACAGATACACGTGCCAGATGCAAAGACTTTTTAAAAATGTGTTGAGTAGCGTGATCTGTGTCATTCAGCTACAGAACATACTCTAGGTACAGTATAGCATATACAGTACACCAGATTATGTAAGACATTATACCATATGCTACTCCATTTGAATGTACTTTACTCTTAAATTCTGCAATAAAATATGTAACTCACCTTGATGAAATTTTTGATGTATTTTGTTTTAGTGTGAGCTACTTGCCTCAAGGCAATCATGGCCTTTGTTTGTCACTCATATAGACAATAAGGTCATGCTCGCATGTAGGGTGACACATTTTAGGCTGGGATGGGATCTGCACTGAAAGAGGTCTTTAGCACCTGCAGGAATTCCAGAACCATTGGAATTGTTTCCACTCCAGTAAATACGAACATCCTGACACTCAGATCTTCAGGAAGAAAGGGTCCTGGAATTTACAGTATTCTATGCCATTAAAGTTTGACAGTGGGGTGCTGACAGCGGGTGCAAGTACACCAGTGGCACTACAATGCTCTGCACCTGTTTCCATTTTAGTAGCTCATTAAAACAGATGCCCAATCCCAAAATTCCTATTCAGTTACCAAAGTGATATTGGCTACTTTACATAGAGATACAAGTATCAATCCAGAATGATCCCTAATGAGTTTTGTCCAACTGCAAATTTTCTAGTCAATATATTTGATGTATTTTACACTTTGGTTTATTTTTTGTATACAAGATTACCCATCTGCCAATATAAATTTTCAGATAGTGATTTCTATTATTAATAGTATTTATGAAGAGACGAATAAAATGTGTGCCTAACTTTTCATACATGTAATCTGTAATATAAAAACGTTTATGCAGTCTTGTATTTCAGTTTTCACTGTTATATTACTATACTTCAACCCATTATACTCACTATGATAAATGCAAATGTAACCAACGCTCTACTTATATAGATATTATGAGGGTGGCAGCCATACGTGATTTAGGCTAAATCCAAAGCCTCCAGAAGGTTAATAAATTATGTTTATCAAGGTTTCACAACTGCGCCTGTGTGGAAATGTTGTGGATGTTACGTTGAAAGAACGGAAGGAGAAGGAAAACAATATGAATAATAATATTTAATCTACTAACATAAGTATTGTAAGGCCATAATTTGCATAATGCAAATCAGTGGAGCCAAAAGAAAAAATAGTAATAAGTAAGTATCATAAAAAATAATAAAAAATCCGTATGCTATAAGTAAATGTAAATGAGAAATGAAAATTATGAGTCCCAAAAATGTGGTGTGAATAGAGTGTGGCGTATAAGAGGTGGGGCGCCACACTCTATTCACACCACATTTTTGGGACTCATAATTTTCATTTCTCATTTACATTTACTTATAGCATACGGATTTTTTATTATTTTTTATTTTTTATGATACTTACTTATTACTATTTTTTCTTTTGGCTCCACTGATTTGCATTATGCAAATTATGGCTTTACAATACTTATGTTAGTAGATTAAATATTATTATTCATATTGTTTTCCTTCTCCTTCCGTTCTTTCAACGTAACATCCACAACATTTCCACACAGGCGCAGTTGTGAAACCTTGATAAACGTCATACTCACTATGATAACTTTAGCCACCTTCCTATCCTTCTGATGAAACCAGGTGACCGGAGAAACATGTCAAATAGTCAGGAGAGATATCCTGTTTCATTTCCTGTTATACCTACCTTTGCCTTATGGAACATGCAGCGAATTTACATCATCAAGAAGGAGATGTCCCAATATACTAGCGTGTGCCGGAGGAGCTGAATACCAGCTTCTGATAAAGAAAGCAATCACTCTCGGAGACAGCTATATTCACAGATACACTACCCACTGCTAGATAATGTTTATGACTGAGATATAATACCCCTATGGCAGTGGTAAGTAATAGCTATTTTTTAATTCATGAGTTAACATTACCCACACCAGCTCCTGTCAGTTTTCAAACACAGCCTGTAAATTGACAAGTTAGAAGCTGATTGGTTAGTACTTTATCTGAAAGTTACTGAAGTATTGTTTAAATTTAAGGAGATCAATAAACCATTTTCATACATGTAATCTGTAACATAATAAAGTTTATTTCTGCATTCTTGTCATTCACTTTTCACTGTTCCACTAATATACTCTGACTGATTATACTCACTGTAATTCTTTGCACCAAAACTTTAACAACCTTTAGTCCATCCAGTAGTTGCAAGATGACAGTCACGTGCGGACTATGGATAATAGTTTAGGTAGGGTACACCCTCTCTCATTGCCTTTATAGCTCTTGCTGCAAACAGATAATGCAATGAAATAGATGTGATTGTGGGGGTGATGCAGAGGTAGACGTAAGTGGAACATCAGATGCAAGCACCCAGTATTTTACTTCTGCACATGCATCCAAGACGCTCAGTGATTACTTACCTATGGTACTGCTGGAGGACGCATATTGGAATTGCATGCAACTTTGAAGGGCATTCCTAGTTGGTGTGTCGGGGATTAATTTTGGCGGGCGTATCTATGTCGTGCCAGTGTCAGGGCAGTTCCACTGGCACCAGCATCCTTGTTCTGATGGACATTCTGAGCACCATAGGGTTGCTCTAAAATCCGATGTCCGATCAATGGGGCACACATTGGTTGATTTGTGCCATGGCTGGTGGGTGTTTCAATATTATACCCATCAGCCATGGCATTAGCTTAAAGACACAACTGCTACTGCACATGCGTTCACCTCTGAATCACCCCCTCTATCACTGAGGATGAGTATAGGATAGCTCTGCTTCAGTTACATTATGGTTAAAGCTCTTTGTTGGGGTTTTGCTTGGTTATAAAGAAGGAAAAGCCCAGTTACCCACCACACAGCCAAACTCAGTAGATGTACATATCTATGTGGGATAAGGTTTCAAATGACAATGAAAAGTAAATGCCATACTGATATCGGTGACTAGCAACATTTTAAGTGTACGAAATAAAAAAAAAGTAAAAAAAAATTAATAATATTTAGATTTAAAAATTGTCCTTACTGGGCTTCACATTCGTGTTGGTGTGCCCCTGCAGCTAGTAATGCCCCTGGGCTTGGCTCTCAATGGGCAATGGCAGCAGGATGTAATGGAGTCCGAAATCGCCGGAGGTGCGGGATTTCGGATGTTTTTTTAAAAGGGCAATCATTTACAAGGCAAAACCATACCTTGTAAGTGATTGCCCTTTAAAAAAAAATATCACAGATTGGCCAGCATCCCGCACCTCTAATAAGATTTTTTTTCTATACTGAAGACCCTGTAATGATATTTTCAGAAAGATATTTTGTGGTGGCACATTTCCTTTAAAATAAGTTCTCCTTTTGTTTATAAAGCTGTTCCCTAATATTTTCCATGTAGCGTTAATTGTTATTTGTTAAACTAAATCCATGTCAACTAATCACACAGTAAGTACAACACTGACCCTTACATAGTAACCAGAGGACAGCGGCAAATACAGTGTTAACACAAAGAATTTAACTGTAGTAAGCTGCCCAGCAGCAAATTAGGAAGTTTGGCCTGATAAGAATGAGTTGCGTTGTTTGTTCCTCCAAACTGCAGCTGTCCCTCTTTTCGGTGGCTTATTACACATGGGTTCCTAATGAATGGGAGTCGCTGTTATACTCTACGCCACACTTACAGGATCTATCTTGAAGCCCACCACAGTCTTACTGATCAACAGAAGGGCAGGAACATCATAATTCTTCCTACAAACAGGAGAGAATAAATAAGGGGTTTTGTTGGAGTATGGCTGGGTATGCAGTGTGTCCTGCCTCCAGGGAATATGGTGCCATCTCTGGCTGATGTGGTCTTTGGCCTAGTAAGGTAACAAGCAAATATTGTTCACTCTGTGTAGAAGACTGTAGGACTAAAATGACACAAAAATGGAAGGGGCCGGCAAAGTTTTTCTGCACAACCGAGATGTTTGAGAGATTAGTAAATTAAATATAAAAAGGCAATTTCTACTCTAAGCTATTCCAAAAAGAGACCAAGAGCTTAGTCGTACAGATGTAGTACACTTTATTGCGGTATCTTAATCACAAATTGCGTACATAAATAACAATCAACTGTACTTTCATATCAAAACCGACAAAGGCCCTCATTCCGAGTTGATCGCTCGCTAGCTGCTTTTAGCAGCAGTGCAAACGCTAAGCCGCCGCCCTCTGGGAGTGTATCTTAGCTTAGCAGAAGTGCGAACGAAAGGATCGCAGCGCTGCTACAAAAAAAATTGTGCAGTTTCTGAGCAGCTCCAGACCTACACCTACCTAGCGATCACTTCAGACTATTTAGTTCCTGTTTTGACGTCATGAACACGACCTGCGTTCGGCAAGCCACGCCTGCGTTTTCCCCGGCACGCCTGCGTTTGTATCTGACACGTCTGCGTTTTTCCACACACTCCCCAAAAACGGTCAGTTAACTCCCAGAAACGCCCACTTCATGTCAATCACTCTGCGGCGAGCAGTGCCACTGAAAAGCGTCGCTAGACCTTGTGTGAAACTACTTCGGCTGTTGTGAAAGTACGTCGCGCGTGCGCATTGTGCCGCATACGTATGCGCAGAAGTGACGTTTTTTTTTGGCCTGATCGCTGCACAGTGACCGAAAACAGCTCAGAATGACCACCAATGTACAGGGATAGAGGAAAGTAAGACTTACTTAAGACTTTTACTTACCTTTGTTTATGTTCAGAATCAGTATTATGTAATTGTTCCCACAATAAGTACATTCCTTCACAATGATGACTAATGGAAGAGGTGTAATCTACCTACAGTATGTGCACATGGTATTCGGGCAGTGAACTCACCTTCAGGGCCAGATGTACTAAGCCTTAAATGTGATAAAGTGTAGAGTGATAAAGTACCAATCAATCAGCTCCTAACTACCATGTCACAGGCTTTGTTTGAAAAATGACAGGAGCTGGTAGTTTATCACTCTCCACTTTATCACTTTTCAAGGCTTAGTACATCTGCCCCATGTATACGCAGACAATGGCCCTCATTCCGTGTTGATCGCTCGCTAGCTACTTTTAGCAGCCGTGCAAACGCATAGTCGCCGCCCACGGGGGAGTGTATTTTCGCTTTGCAAGTGTGCGAACGCCTGTGCAGCCGAGCTCTGCAAAAACATTTTGTGCAGTTTCAGAGTAGGTCTGAACTTACTCAGCCGCTGCGATCACTTCAGCCTGTTCGTGTCCAGAATTGACGTCAGACACCTGCCCTGCAAACGCTTGGACATGCCTGCGTTTTTCCAACCACTCTCAGAAAACGGTCAGTTGACACCCATAAACGCCTTCTTCCTGTCAATCTTCGGCTGTGCGAATGGATTCTTCGTTAAATTCATCGTTCAGCAATGAACCGCTTTGTACCCGTACAACACGCCTGCGCATTGCGGTACATACACATGTGCAGATTTGCGGGGTTTTTTTACCTTATCTTTGCGCTGCAAAAATCGGCAGCGAGCGATCAACTCTGAATGACCCCCAATATGAGATTTGCAGTCTACAGAAAGCTGCAGGGTCATTTTAGCTTTTCTGCACCAGCAATCCAATAGCTTCTGAGAGCAGACTAATGAAACTAACTTTCATTTTTATTTTTTTGCAGCATACTCAGGGCACCAAAATACTGTACGTTAATAAACAACTGTCCTTAAAAGCCACCTCATACCTCTTATGTATGCCTAATCATATATACTGTTACCAAATCTGAAGGAAACGAGAGTTCAAAGCATTTGTCCTGGGAAAAGTGAACAAACATGTATTTTACAGCCACATAAGGTTTACACATTTGTACTAACGTTCACACTTTTTGTGGATATAAGTTGGATTGTGTAATGTTTGCAGTATAACAGCCTAAGCCCAACCTGTTTTCTTGTATCAGCTGTAAATCTGAAGGTCAGTTAAGATAAATAAAATAAGATTTAGTTGAAAAGATCTAGATTGTTTTAGCCATGAAGCATTTAGAGTCTCCATGAAGAAGATGTAGAGAAAGTTTGTGTAAACGCAGCTGACAATGAAAAGGCCACTTGACAGGCAGAGATGTTATGGTATTAGCAGCTTTACAGTGCACAGCATTTTTGTTCTAGTCGTAAGGGAAGCCTTGTTCAGCCTATTTTGGGGCCTCATGACATGCTGCCAGCACTACTGAAATTAGCATTGGTCCTTTGTTTTCCTGCATGTGCGCATCATACACTGCTGATCTGATAAACCCTTTTCTCCAAACACCAGCATTTTTTAAACAAAACTAGCATAGGACTGATGAGTAATGTCAATGTGCCCCTTACACCCCCCCCCCCAAAAAAAAAAAAAAAAAAACCTTCACAACCATGGTTACAAAATCACAGATTTAGAAGGGTAAGGAAAAGATCATCACAGATGGCACATTGTTTCAGAAAAACAATTTGCTAGAATGGCAAGTACATGGAATGGAAATAATACACACAACAATCATTTATCACCAGTATAACAAAAGTATGCTGTACTGTCCGTGGGTCTGTAAACCTTCATGAAAGGCCCTGTTAAGAACAGTTAAAGGAAAGTTATACTTTAAGCATTGGGACAGCCTGAGCTAAGTAGGGGAACCTCCTATGTTTTGCTAACATTAGGATCCCCCAGTTCCAAGTCTCTCAGTACTAAGGGCCTTATTCAGGTTTATTAGCAAAACAAAAATGTTAGCAATTGGGCAAAACTATGTTGCACTGGTACAGAGTTGGTATGAAGCTTGGTCTTGCTGGAGGGTCGGGAGCAGCCTGACGCCCGAGGTTGCTATGTGCCCATGGTGCTGGGAAAGCCAGGGATGCCTGAAAATGCACTGGTGGTGTGACACACCATGCACTAGTATGGCACTTTTGCACTGAGCACCTCATCCTTCCTGTCTGCACTCACTTTCCTTTGCCCTGGCCTTTTGGCTAGGGCAAGGATAATTTTTTATTTTCTCCTGGCCTTTGGGCTGGGGCCTATTTATTTATTTATTCACGTGTTTTGCACTTTTTTTGCACTACACTGCACTTTTTTGTGTTTTTCGTGTGTTTGTCACGTTTTGGTGGGGTTTAGGTGAGACCCTTATGGGCCACCCTCTCCCCTAGTTGTTGAGGTCCTCTCCTTTTGGGGAGGGCTGGAGACTGTTTCGTTCCACAGGAGGAAACTTCGGCCAACCCTGAGGATACTTGAGGGTCCCTCTGTGCTTTGGCAAGTAGGGACCCACAGACCCTTTTTCCCCTCAGTAGGCCTTTTGGATCTGAGGGGTTGGGAGTAATGGGGCCCTTCTCCTTTTGGAGAGGATACAAGGTCCTACTCCCCCAGCACATTTTGCACAAGACACTGGGTGATGAAGCCACGCACCTCGGGCTTCAAGTAAAAAGAAAAAAAATTCTCTAGCTGACTATGTGTGTCTGTGTACGCAGCCGCTTTCACCGCCTTGCCTGTAACACTTGCATAACACACTCATAAATCAGGGCAATTATTGTGTTCCTTAACAGCCACCTCCCAGTCACCGCCCAGAAACACCCTGCACTTTTCCTCAGCATTTCTTATACAGAGCATATCGATTTCAACTGTGCCTTTGTGAGGACACACTGTGGGACTCGTGTGCTGTAGGAATTTTTGTGAATTTTAGTGCATGTGCAGTTGCCCTCTATGTCATTAAACTTTTAGTTTTCCACTCTTGAATTGAAGTTAGATCCATTGGGTTAAATACTGTCCACTTGGAAAAATGTGGGTGGAAAATCTTCAGGACATATGCTCATTTCATTGTCCATATCACTTGACATGTGGACCATTCCGTGTGTAGTCACAAGAGAAGAGTCTGCATCTGCAAAATATAGAACAAGGAAAAGAGTAAGTCATATTGTAATGTGGGTAGTAACATAGGCTGTTAAATTAATGGTGGGTGTGGCAGGGGCTAGTCATGTTGTGTCATGGTGGGGTCTATTTAATTTAATGTTGGAGAATATTTCAGGGAGAGAGACCTAATTACTACATGTGGATGATATTGATTTATTGTCGATCTGATGGAGGAAGGGGGGGGGCTAGAGTCATTACTAAGGTTTTAATATTTAATGTACCTATCCTTTCTCCAAGTGGGACCCCAACATTCCAGCATCAAAAAAAGCATCAACTGAGTTTATGGCATGAGCAGGCAGGGATAGCTACAACAACGGGTCCTGGTTCTGGTAGGTGACTGACCTGCTCACTTTGTACCTACTGTAAGGAAAATTGGGAGGTCTGTCCTGCTTTATACTGCTCTGCTTGTGGAGGGGTAGCTGCATGCACCTAACACTAGTGCACACAATATTGTCTGTGTTTATGAGGGATAGCTAGGGGTTGGTCAGTGGTCTAGCACTCTCTAAAATAACAGCCACATTCCTTGCACGCTTTTTATGGCCATTCTGGTGGTCAATCATGGAAAGCCCCCTCTAGAAATCCTGTGTTTGCCTTAGCAATGGGCCTGATGCTGAGTGAGCAGCACACCAGATGGTAGTGTATGAATATGTGAATTTACCCTGCGTATGCCCAGAACAGTGGGCACATGCATAGGCATCTCTTTAGATGCGCCACTTGTACATGTCTGCATTTGGTTTAGTAAGGAAGTAAGTTTATATCAGGAAAAAGATGCATTTACACATGAGTATGCTGTATCCTTTATGGGTAGTCAGGTGCAAATAGCATGATAATGATCAGTGCAGTAATAGGGCTTCCGAACACCTCATGGCATGTGACTGACTTCATGATGTCACACAGAGAGGGCGGGGCTGGCAGCTTTGGGAAGTGCAGCTCTACCCGGAGCATCCTGAGTAAGACGGGAGCATGTCATACCATGGACTTCACAGCAAAGCTGATTCAGTGGTCAGCAGTCCTCTAATGTCAGTAACAGCTGATTTCTGTACAGCACAATCAGTCTGTAACCGACACACACAGTGTAACCGACCCACAATACTAGACTTGAACTTAATGTATTGCATTTAATAACATTCTTTCCCTTATCTTTAGATCATTTATTTTATTGAAAAAAAAATATTTGCTCTTTAACTGACAATGAGGGTTATGTACTAATACTACTGATAGGTGATCATTTGTATTAAAGTAATAACAACCAATCAGCAACTGACTTTTATCCATCTAACGCACGCCTTGACAATGAAAGATTTAGTACATATTTACACCTTTCAGTAATGTCAGTAAATGACCCTTAATATCCCTGTTTTTTTATCAATGACCAAGCAGCCATCTATATTATCTATTACTAGTATGGCACAAATATATAACATATTATAGTAATTCTGTATATGTTTGATCTGCGTGAAATACATTTTGAAAAATGAAAAGATCTTCAAAAAATTTGTTTTGTTTACTGTAAAACAGAAATACATTTCAGTAGGAAAAATGTATACTTTTTACTGTTGTCATCCAGGAGATATCAGAGGAGGAGGTCCAGGGTGCCGGTGTGAGGGGTGTGGCTACACAACCCGCCCTATTTAAGGGGTTTATTTATAAAGCAGTGAAAAGAGTGGAGAAGGGAGCCAGTGGAGACATTGCCCATGACAGATAATCAGCTTTGAAGTATCATTTATTATTACAGTATATAGCAGCTGATTGGTTGCTATATGCAATTTATCTACTCCTGGGGTATATTTACTAAAGTTTGATTTCAATAAATTGTTATCAATTGTAAATCAATGTTGTGTTTAAGGGGCTGTAGCACACATTTACTAACAGACAATTTGCTGTTATTAAAAGTTAGTAAATGTGTGTGTTTTGGACTCCGAAATACAACATCAATGTTTATAAATGTAAAATCAATTGAAACAGACCTTAAGTATATATACCCCTTATATGTCTATTTTGCGTATATAACCCTTATTCTATGTTAAACCAGTAGGGACCAGTCGTAAACGGGTTCAGCATGAATAACCACTAGACAGGATGCTGGCAGTCACAATACCGACACTGGCTTCTTAATCTGTGAAATCCCGACACGGGCGAGGTATGTTCCCCCCTCTCCGCTACCCCCTAACCCTAACCCTCGCTTCCCGCAGGCTATGCCTAACCTCCCGCATTAGTGCCTAACCTTATCCTCCCTTCCCTGCAGCCTAAACCTAACCTCCCTCCCATGCAGCCTAAACCTAACCCCTCCGGGTGACACCTAAACCTAACCTCCTCTGCCTTAATCTGCCAAATATACTTACAGTTGGATTGCCAGCTATTGGCACTCCGGTGTCAGTCTCCTGACCCTGTCGGGATTCCGGCGTCGGCATTCTGACGGGTGTCGGTATTCCGTCTGCCGGGATCCCAACATTCCGGCATCTTAACTACATCCCGTCGTAAACATAGGACTGATGTTGATCGGCCGATGAATACAGCAGAACATTGCATACAGATTAAGTGCAATGTTCACTCAGACATAATTGTTAAACGTAGGATAGAAGTTTTATTTTCAGGACAGATTCCATGAAAAACAAAATCCAAGAAAGTTTGTCTTTAAACAGGTGTGTGCTTGAAACCTTCCAATATGATTGTGCAGATCAAAAATAAAAATAGAATTACAGGTTGAGTCTCCCTTATCCAAAATGCTTGGGACCAGAGGTATTTTGGATATCGGATTTTTCCGTATTTTGGAATAATTGCATACCATAATGAGATATCATGGTGATGGGACCTAAATCTAAGCACAGAATACATTTATGTTACATATACACCTTATACACACAGCCTGAAGGTAATTTTAGCCAATATTTTTTATAACTTTGTGCATTAAACAAAGTGGTATACATTCACACAATTCATTTATGTTTCATATACACCTTATACACACAGCCTGAAGGTCATTTAATACAATATTTTTAATAACTTTGTGTATTAAACAAAGTTTGTGTACATTGAGCCATCAGAAAACAAAGGTTTCACTATCTTAATCTCACTCAAAAAAGTCCGTATTTCGGAATATTCCGTATTTCGGAATATTTGGATATGGGATACTCAACCTGTACTCCAGTATTATATCTAACTTTTAAAATTAGGAGCTATACATGTCATAAGCAATACATTATATTACATTTGCTATTTACAGCAATCCAAAACCCATTTGGAATCCTTCAAATGAATGCATTTGTTAACCTTTTGCTTGGAGGGGGTGTTTGGTTATATACAATGTTTCTCACGCAAACCCAAAGAAGAGTTTGTTACATTAGTCACACAACTAAACTTTTCAATTGAACTTTGGATCTGTATGCGGAAGAGTAAGTCAAGTTCAAGTAATGGGAAGGGACAGAGCCACCCAGGAGCCCAGTGATTCACTTGCTGACAAGCTAAGAGTACTTTGTTACACACACGTTTCAGCATTAATTATGTCCCCACAATGCATCTTCAATTATATCATAATATTAGTGGTTCAGCAGCAGATTTGTAAAACTCCTTTTGTGCAGAATGCAGAACAGGTTTATTATACATTATCTGCATTTTTGCACATTTTTAACCTAGACTGTACTAGAGTACTAGTTCAGATGACTTTTCTCGAGTGACCCATCTGATGAAGTTTAAAAAAAGTTTTGCTTTAGAAGACAGTTATATTAGTGTTTCATCATTATTCTTTTATATGCAGCCAGTGCTGGAAATAAAACTTCTTCCAAATTCATAATGGACAATGCAATGCTATGGGATGCACAGCCATCTCGTTATACCTACATCCTTGTTTTCCCAAACGGTTGGTGCTATCCTTAATAACCCTCAGCGGAAAGCTGTCATGCCTGTGTAAACCCTTTCCTAGGTTGGATGCTATTCCTCTGTTAGACAAGGCCAAAAGGTCACAATCGATTTTAGAGGCCACCTGGTGGGTGTAGGCCATGAACTGACTCAAAAAAATTATATCAGAGCTGGATTAGCTGACCTTGCAGGGCGAGACCCAGACTTAGACTAACTACAGACTGTGGCCTGACGAGCCTAGCTCAGGGAGAGGCCAGGGTGGGTGACCCGGTGAGCTGACCTCTTCAAACATCAGGGGGATTTTTCTGGCAGTTACCACAGTGATTGGGCAGCCCAAGCCTCTCTTACTTACTAAGTAAGGGAAAATGCTAAATCCTACCTTGCAGAAATGTCTGTTTAAAAAAAAATGATGCTGTAGTGATCCTTTCTTTACTTACAACACGGGCCATTATTTCGGACATCCACTGAACAGATTAGATGTATATGATACACTAAAAATTGTGACAACATTTAATATGTCAGATTTGACAACTTAATGCAACTAAAGAGATTAAAAAAGTTTTCCTTAACTTCCTTCACCCGTCATTTAGGAAAGATTTTGATTCTGAAAATAAGTTCAGAAGAGCAGGGAGAACCTTTTAACGTGATGTAAATCAACTGTTGCTATTTGTATTATTATTGTTAAAGTAATATAGGTGCTCAGAAAATGCAGCAGCACATATAGGAATTATAACATCATACATTAGCAATTTTAATTTATTGTACACTACATTGTTATAATTATGGCCCTCATTCCGAGTTGATCGGTCGCAAGGCGAATTTAGCAGAGTTACACACGCTAAGCCGCCGCCTACTGGGAGTGAATCTTAGCTTCTTAAAATTGCGACCGATGTATTCGCAATAATGCGATTACTAACTACTTAGCAGTTTCAGAGTAGCTTCAGACTTACTCTGCCTGTGCGATCAGTTCAGTGCTTGTCGTTCCTGGTTGACGTCACAAACACACCCAGCGTTCGGCCAGGCACTCCCACCGTTTCCCCGGCCACTCCTGCGTTTTTTCCGGAAACGGTAGCGTTTTCAGCCACACGCCCCTGAAACGCCGTGTTTCCGCCCAGTAACACCCATTTCCTGTCAATCACATTACGATCGCCGGAGCGAAGAAAAAGCCGTGAGTAAAATTACTTTCTTCATAGTAAAGTTACTTGGCGCAGTCGCAGTGCGAACATTGCGCATGCGTACTAAGCGGATTTTCACTGCGATGCGATGAAAAATACCGAGCGAACAACTCGGAATGAGGGCCTATGTAATATGCCAAAGATGATTATAACTTACAAGTGTCATCTTTAGAACTCAGCAAAATCTGTTAAGAGATATATAAAAGTATTTTGAAAGCAGGTGTTTCCTCACTGCATAAATTAAGCATCTATCTAACGTTATTACGCACAGCATTCACAGATTGTGGTATAACATTTGGGGGAGATGTAAGCATGTGCCTAGGGCTGGAACTTGTTTTTGGGCAACACTTGGATGCTTGTGTAACTGCAAATTATTTTCACTGTACTGTACCATATGTTATCTTAAATGGAGCTTAAATGCGTAGGACATGCACATACTGCCTCTTTAAGCTGCCCTACTTAGTAAATATGTATACATAATCAAAAATAAAAAAAAGTCACAGTGGCTCGATAGGGTCAACAGATCGACATGGAAATGGTTGACACATAAAAAAGTCGACATGGATTTTTAATGTTTTATTTTGCTGTCAAAATCTTCCAGCACGTGGACTCCCAATTAGTGCACCGCCGACATCCGTTTTGGTGATTTTGGATGCATTTTTCTTCTAGTACATTCTGCCCATTAGGTGAATGTACCCTGGCTTATTACTATAACCCCCTCCCACAAACAACACTTACATTTTCCCATAAACAGTAATATACACTTAGATTCTCCCCACTCACAAATTACAATTAAATGCACCTACATTCTTCTTCCCCACCCACAAATGTCATTATACACTTACATCCCTTTTACCCATCAACAAGCAGAGTCGTAACTAGACATTTTGTTGTGGTCTGGGCTAGAAAGAGTATTGGTGCCCACCCCTTCCCATATTTAAATAGGGACAGTGTGCGCAGAAGATGTGCACCAACAAATTAGGGGTGTGGCTTCATGGGGAAGGGGCGTGGCCACAGATTAGTACCAAATCACATTACACTGCACAATAGTGTCCGTTATTCATATTATACCACACAGTAGTGTCCGTTATTCACATACACAGTAGTACCGCTTATACACGTTATGCCAGGTAGGACACATTACACAAATTATGCAAGCTAGAGCCCCTTAAACACATTATGCAAGGTAGAGCCCCTAATAAACATTATGAAAGGTAGATCCCATTAAACAGGTTATGCAAGGTAGAGCCCCTAATACACATTACGCCAGGTAGAGCGCCTTAAACACATTACGCCTTGTAGCGCCCCTTACCTACATTATACCAGGTAGAGCCCCTAAGACTATATAATATTATAATTGTGCTCTGGGTGGCATATTAATCTCCTTTGCTTGCACGGGATCTGGTCAGCATACTGGCATTTGGGATGCTGCCAGTCAGAGTGCTGATGCCTGGAACCTGACATGTGCCACAATCCAGACTGCCAGCATCCCGAACATAAGTATGCCAGATCTACTAGGGTTGTGCCGTGGAGGGGGGGGGGGGGGGGGTTAAGTTTAGGCTGCAGGGGGAGGGTTATGATTAGGCTGAGGAAGGACGTAGGCTAGGGTTTGGCTGGAGATGGGGGGAGGGGGGAGGGTTAGGCAACACCAGAGAGGGTTAGGGTTAGGCTGAGGGGAGTGGGAGGGTTAGGTTTAGGCTGTGTGTTGGGGGGTACCACCCCTGGTTTAGGTACCACCAGGGGAGGATTAGGGTTAGGTTGCAGGGGGGAGGTTTAGGGTTAGGCTAACCCTCCTGTGGGAACAGGAGTGTTGGCATACTTACCTTCTAGGTGTCAGGATCCTGCAAGTAATGATGCCGCTGTCAGTATTCTGTCCACTGTCATTCCACCTACGTGCATGCAGGGGTGGTTTCCGAGTACCTAGAAACCCCCCCGGACGCCTATTTATCGCAGAGCTGACTGATATATACAGTCTGGAGCTCCGGTAGTGTTATGGCCCATCTGCTGCAGCTGCCTGCTTACATACACAGTGACAGTGGAAGTATGGCAGCTGGCTGCATGTAGAGGGCGCTGTAACGGGAGCGCGCAGCTCCTCTCAGGAAGCTGAGTTCTTAACGTGGGGATTTGAGGTGAGGAGCATGCAGTTACGTTACTCCCAGAGGCAATGGAAGGATTTGCCTCTGGGCGCCAGCTGTCAAGAGGGCATAGCGCAAAACAGGACCTGTGGGAAGGGCCAGTGCATGCTGGGACCAGTGCCGGATTACTGACATAGCAATACAGGTAACCACCCCAATAGCCTGTCTGCATGCAGTTCAGGACCGTTTTTTGTAAAGCTTTCTTTATTTCTCACAGTGACTCGTGCGGGAAGGGAGAAGGTAAATCAGGTGAAATCCTGGAGCCCTCTGCTACGATTTAATCTGAGGCAGCAGCAGGGGAATCCCTGCAAATGCGTCTCTCACTCACTGCAGTGCTGAGTCTCTCCCATTATCTCAGCACAAGGATCAGACGAGCATGTGCTCAGCTCTGATTGGAAGAGCTCAGCACATGTTGATTAGAAGAGACCCTGATTTGTGGAGACTGACACCTGCTTCCCTGACCCCTGGACCATTTAGGATCTCTCAGCATGGTTCCCATCTGTAAGTAATCAGGCTGCCTCCTCGGTCCCCACGGTTATTGCTCATGTTCCCATAGCTCCTGCATATATCTGCCACCCTCTGTTCACTGCTTCTGTCTCACTCCATCTTCTGCTTGTTTCCCTCTATATTCTATGCCCACCATCTGTGTCCCCTTTCTCTCTGCCCAGAATCTGCCCCCCATCTCTGACCACCATCTGTTCCCCCATCTCTGGCCACCATTCAGTCCCCCTATCTCTCTGCCCACCAGCTGCCTCCCCCTCTCTCTGCCCAGCATCTGTCCCCCTTCTCTGCCTACCATCTGCCACCCCTTGACTCTGCCCACCATCAGTCCCCCCATCTCTCTGCCCACCAGCTGCCTCCCGCTCTCTCTGCCCACCAGCTGCCTCCCACTCTCTCTTCCAACCAGCTGCCTCCCCCTCTCTGTCCAGCTTCTATCTCCCCCCTCTCTCTGCCCACCATCTGTCCCCTTTCTCTCTGCCCACCATCTGTCCCCTTTCTCTCTGCCCACCAACTGCCTCCCCCTCCATCTGCCCAGCATCTGTCTGCCCCCTCTCTGCCCACCAGCTACCTCCCCCTCTCTCTACCCACCAGCTGCCTTCCCTTCTCTCTGCCCAGCATCTGTCTCCCCCCTCTCTCTGCCCACCTTCTGTCTCCATGTCTCTCTGTCAGGCATCTGTCCCCTTCTCTGCACACCATCTGCCTCCCCCTCTCTCTCCCCATCTGTCTCCTCACTCTCTCTGCCCACCATCTGCCCCCCTCTCTCTGTCCAGCATCTGTCCCCCTTCTCTGCCCATCATCTGCCACCTCTTGACTCTGCCCACCATCTGTCTCCCCACTCTCTCTGCCCACCATCTGTCTCCCCATCTCTCTGCCCAACAGCTGCTTCCCCCTCTCTCTGCCCACCAGCTGCCTCCCCCTCTCTCTGGCCAGCATCTGTCTTCTCCCTCTCTCTGCCCAGCATCTGTCTCCCCCCTCTTTGCCCACCATCTGCCTCCCCCTCTCTCTGCCCAGCATCTGTCTCCCCCCTCTCTCTGCCCAGCATCTGCCCCCCCCCCCTGCACCCTTTCTGCCCAGCAACTGGCTGTGCCAATTATTAGGAAACCCCCCTTTCAAAATCCTGCGTTTGCCACTGTCCCAAGTGCCGGGGATTCCAATACCATCTTGCTTGCACAACAGTAATATTGGAAACAAAGGGGGTCATTCCAAGTTGATTAAATTTAGCACAGCTACGATCAGGCACTCGCCCCGCATGTCAGTGCCACCCTCCCCACCATCCCCCACAGAAATGCAAAAGCATCGCACAACGGTGATGCTGTTGCATTTCAGGAGTAACTCCCGGCCAGCACAGCTCCTGCGGCTGGCCGGGAGAACCTCTTCGCTGCCCGGGTCGCAGCGGCTGCGTTGGCCGGACCGCACCCCCCTAAACGGCGGCTTAACACCTTCATCCAGCCCCCTCCCACCCAGCGACCGCCTCTGCCTGTCAATCAGGCAGAGGCGATCGCTACAGTACAACAGCCTTCGGCCGTCCAGCATGCGCCGGCACACTGCGGCACCAGCGCATGCGCAGATCCGACCCGATAGCTGCGCTGCAATAAACTGGAGCGAGTGATCTTGTCGGAATGACCCACTAAGTGTCGTACACAGTCTCATTAGTATGTTGCATACAACAAAGTTTAATTCTTGCTTAAGTTTTATATTCTGGTAACAAAATATGTCACCAGGACCTAGGCCAGTGTTTTACAAAGTCAGTCCTCAAAGGGGTGTAGTATTGTATGCCGGCGGCAGGGCTCCCGGTGACCAGCATACCGGCGCCGGAATCCCAACCGCCGGCATACTGACAGCGTGGTGAGCGCAAATGAGCCCCTTGCAGGCACGGTGGCGCGCTACGCACGCCACGCTATTTATTCTCCCTCCAGGGGGGTCGTGGACCCCCAAGAGGGAGAAAAAGTGTTGGCATGCCGGCTGTCGGGATTCCGGCGCCGGTATACTGTGCGCCGGGATCCCGACAGCTGGCAAACTGAAGACCACCCCCTCAAAGTACTCTAATAGTCCCTGGAAAATCATGATGACTCCATTTTTTCTCTTCTCACCGGATGGCCTTGAGGATTTTTTATTTTTTTTTGCCTGTTGATTACATTGTGCACTTAGCGCAAAGATTTTATATAAATATATATATATATATATATATATATATAGTATTGTATATAAGCCCCGCACAATATATATACGAAGGTGTACCAAAAAGAAACAGGAATTGTGTCCTAGAGGCTGGGGCACTTGCAGTAAGGGCTTCTGCCTCTTGGTGAATTTTTGTGAAACCCTTCTGAACCAGTGTCCCCGCTGACGTTGCGGGTGAAGGTAACGTTTGACTGCAGTGATTTTTTTTTTCCCAACAACTGATTCAATCTTTTGCCTATTTTTATGATGGCTGATTCACATGAACAACGTGCTGCTGTGAAGTTTTATTTCTTTTTGTTAAAAAAATGGCAACCAAATGGCAACCAAAGTTTTTATTTGGAAGTTTTCATAAGGTTGCATCACTATTTGAGGGAAAAAAAGTTCAGATTTGTGGAGAACACATCATGACATGTTAAGCATATTTTTAACCAAAAACAATATGACAGCTTTGCCTATCCCATTGTATTCACCCGATCTCGCCCCGTACAATTTTTTTATTTCTTAGGATGAAAAGAGACCTCAAAGGTGAGCATTTTGCTGATATTGAACAGGTGAAACAAAAAAAAATCAAAAGTACTAAAAAGAATGAGTGAAGATGAGTTTAAAAAATGTTTTGTCAATGGAAAAAACATTTGGACAAATGTATTGATTCAAGTGTAGAGTGCTTCAAGGTGACTGAAGTTTCAAAATGTGCAAATAAATAATTAACGAATAAATATTAATTCATTAATTGCTGTTTCTTTTGGTTTTGGTTTTATATATATATATATATATATATATATATATATAAAGGCACTCGCTGTTCCAGCTCATTGGAAAAAGCAAAACAAGCCAGCACTCACGGTTTAGATGAGAAAACGAAGAAGATTTATTCCATATCAAGGCGACAAGTGTACATACAGGCACAGCCCAACAGCTGTTTCAACCGATACAGGTCTTCCTCAGGGGCTATCTGAGCAGTGTCTAGCACAGGGATATAAACATAAATTGGCGCCAAAACAGCAAAAAAACAGCATCCAATGGGAGGAGAGGGAGGCGGGACAAGCCCTGTATTTTTTTTTTAATTATGAAGATTTATTCCATATCAAGGCGACAAGTGTACAAACAGGCACAGCCCGCGGCTCCCCCGGCTCTCCAGCTCCGTCGTGTCATCGCTAATGTAAACAAAGCCGGCGCCATCCCTGGCAATGGCTCTGGTGCGCTGTGTGCGAGGAGGGGGACACCAGCACAGACAACACTGAGCCCGCACAGGGGACGGGGACAGTGTAGGCTGCACACGGTATATAACAAGACATGGAACGTGGCATGACATAAAAAAGTGTAAAATATAGTGCTGAAAGAGAAAAAAACATATACTACATAATCACACAATGCACAATGCATAAACAAAAAGAATAACCAATGCAAAATGCAAGATGCAAATAAGAGAATGCGCTCCGTTGGGTGTCGCTGATAAAAAGGTGTCAAACAATAGCCGTAAACTGTCCCGTATGGACAGATCCCTGAAGCAATAACGATCATTAAGGCACTGTAGGCATTAAATGGACCAATAGGTCTAACTCAATCATATATCAGAAATGACAGCGGCAGTTAATGGCACAAATGGTGGTGGATGACATTGGAAAGTGTCAATGGACAATATTCAGGTGCCCAGCAGAGCAAAAACTAAATAGCAGCAGAAGAACAGGAAAATGAAGGAAAATCCCATAGGGGCAAAGATGTGGCAGGATGCTATCAGCATCCTTGTGGATAGAGCACCTAAGTGAAATATAAAATGAAAGAAAAGAAATAGAATTAGGGTAGAGCCCACTGTGTGCAGTTATTGGATGGATCGAAGGTAGTGCATTAAACGGAAGGGTAAATGATGCCAAGGGATAGGGGGTGGGAGCACAAGAATGCAGAATAAACAGAGATAATTAAAGGATGCCCATGCTATAGTCCGAGGCCATGAGTGGTCAAGTGATAAAAGTACAGCACCCAGTATTCCCAGACCGTCTCCAGAACTGGTACTGACTGGGCCCAATACTGCTTAGTTTCCAAGATCGGATGGAATTGGACGTTGTCCAGTGTGGTATGGCTGTAGAAAACACTAGAATTCCACATCAAGAGCCGGCAAATGCCTATCCGTAACAGGGCAATGCTGGTGGTGATGGCAGAAAGGTGCCATAGCAGCAAAGTAACTCCCACAACCCATGAGGAATGCAAGATAAGTAATCGCATCAATACATCATGCACAATCACTGACACACGGCGGTGTCAAGGGGCTCAAGCAAAAAACTTAGTAGGTGAAAATGTATAATACTGGACACACGGCGGTGTCTAAAGAAATGAAACCAACAAAAGCAAGGGCTGGATCGCTTCACAAGAAACAACCCAACCTAAAGTCTTCATTAAGACCATTGGGAGTCAAAGTGTGTAGTCTGTGAATCCACTGGAGTTCTCTTTGTAGTAACAGCCTGTCTCGGTCACCTCCCTGCTGGAGTGGTGGTATCTGGTCTATAATGCAACATTTAAGTTGATTGACCGTATGCTGTGCCTCTTTGAAGTGTCTTGCAACTGGTAAGTTCGTGAAGTCTCTCGTGGAATCTGTGGATGCAAGACATTTCTTAATAGAGGAGCGATGTTGGCTGAGTCGTTCTATAAGCATTCTGCTGGTCTTGCCAACATACAGTCGATTGCATGGACATTTGAGAACATAGACAACAAAGCGGCTGTTGCAATCCAAACTCTGTTTAATTGAATACTCCTTATTGTCAGATGGATTGATGATGCGGTTGCCCAATAACAGGAATGAACAGTTGGAGCATCCCGTGCATCTATAAACCCCAGGTTTTTTCGTAAGCCAATTAGACGTTCTATTAGTCTTTCTTTGAGAAAATCAGTCTTGACTAGAAGGTCCTTCAAATTAGGACCCCGTCTGTAGGCAAATCTGGGAATCAAGGAAAGGTCTTTGGTGAGCACTGGATCACTCGCAATCAAGTGCCAGTGTTCCCGAATTTTGTTGCGGATAAAGCCAGAGGCTGTGGTGAACATACTGCTGAAATTTAACCTGTCTTGCTCCATATCAGCAGGACGAACTTTTTTATGTAAAGCATCTTCTCTCTTAATCTGTCCGATCCTAGATAGAGCGTCACCTATCTCCTTCCTGGGATAGCCTCTGTCAAGAAATCGTTGACACATGGACTCCAAGGCAGCCGGGATGGCCGTGGGATCCGAGGTAATGCGAATCACCCGCAGTAGTTGTGAAAAGGGTAGCCCTCTTTTAAGGGGAGCCGGATGGAAGCTTGAATGTAACAGCAAAGTATTTCTATCTGATTCCTTGCTGTAAATGTACGTCAAAAGTTTGTTGTTCTCCTTTTTGATGGAAACATCCAAGAAGTTGATGTGTGTTCTGCTGAAAGTCAGACTAAATCTAATTGTTCGTGGAATTGAATTAAGTTCATTGATGAATGCCAAAAGTTTCTCTTCGCCGCCTTGCCAAATGAAAAATAAGTCATCAATGTAGCGAACATAAAATGACAAAAATTTACCAAAACGAGGATTACCAGAGATATGCACCTGTTCATAGGCCGCCATGAATATGTTGGCATAAGATGGCGCCATATTCGAACCCATAGCGGTCCACTGTTTCTGTAAATAAAAGCAATTTTCGAAGAGGGAATAATTCTTATTGAGAATAACATCAATGAGCAACAACAAAAAAGACACCGGTGGGCCGAAATAGGCATCATTGTCCGTAAGCAGTTCCCTGCATGCTCCCATTCCTTGTGAGTGCGGAATGTTTGTGTAGAGACTTGAGACATCAAGAGTCACCAACAGGGTGTCATTGGTAATATTACGTACTGTTTCAAGTTTCCGCAAGAAATCGGAGGTGTCTTCAATGAAGCTGGCTGTTTGCTTAACCAATGGCTGTAGGTAAAAATCAACTACTTGAGATAGAGGTTGACAGAGGGACCCCCTTGCTGATATAATGGGTCGTCCTGGAGGCTGGGAGAGAGATTTATGCATTTTCGGGAGTGTGTACAAAAAGGGTATCCTGGGGTGTGCAGTGGTCATGAATTCTGCTGTGCTCTTGTTGATATATCCATTATTGAGTCCCACCTGAATGATGGAATCTATCTCAACTTTGTAGCCTCCTGTAGGGTCATGGCCAAGTTTATGATAACAAGTGGTGTCAGCCAATTGGTTATTGTCTTCCATGGTATAGTAGTCATAGTCCAACAACACAATGCCTCCCCCCTTGTCCGCAGCTCTGATAACCAGTTGAGTGTCATTGCGTAGGGACTCAATGGCATTTCTTTCACCCATCGTGATGTTGTGATGAGATAACTTTTGTTTGGAAACAAAGGGTACAGTGTCTCTCCTGAGAACCCTCATAAAGGTCTGTATAGAGGGATTGACAGATGGAGGATCGAAGGTACTGGGCTTCTTCAGAGGGCACGACTCTACTGATGTCGGTATAGGTTCAGAGTTGGTGTTGTTGCTGGAGAAAAAGTCCCTGAGTCGCAACTGCCTGTCCAGTTTGTACAGATCCACTTTCCACTTAAATTCGTCCTGAGTCAATGTCGGGATGAATGAGAGGCCTTTATTAAGAATGGATAATTCAACAGGTGTGAGGGGATGCTTGGAGAGATTGAACACCACTGTTTCTAGTTGAATTTTTGTTGCCGTCTTCTTTCTTTTTCTCCCACCTCGACGGGTGGGTATGAGGGTTTTTTTGGAGGTCGTCTGTTTCTTGCCGACCTTGAGAGATAGGTGGTTTGGCCAGATGTAGAAGAAACATCAGAGTCATTAGCTGAAGTATGTGACTGACTATCAATGTCAGTGAAAGGTTGTTGAGGTCTTCTTCCACATTGGTACGATGGTTTAAACCTCCTTGACTCACTGCGAGAGTACCAGGGATAAACCCTGTTTTCTTTGTAATCTAATTTGACCTGCTTGTATTTGTTTTTCTTAAACTTGAGCAGGTCTCCCTTAAATTTCTCAATATCCTTATTCAGATTGGATAGAAGATCACATTCAGGAGTTTGGATGGCTCTATAGAGATCAGAGGTCTCAAGTTCCAAAATGTCTTTCTTAATGTTTTCTAAATCCGTACCCGCTTGTTCTATCACTAAGAGCATTAAATCGAAAGAACATTTGTTGAGTATGTTGCACCATTTAGTGCAGAAGTCATTATTGTGTCTACCAAGCGTAGGCTGGTTATGTAGTCTGAATCCCCTCGGAATGAACTGTTCCTTATAGTATTGTGAGAGGGTGAGACCATGGAGATGTAATTCAATCTCCCTCTTTTTTAACCTAAGCAAATCGCTCGTGAATTCCTCTGGGCTGTCCTGATGGAACGCCAGAGATTCAGTGTCATCAAATAAAATCCTTTCTGCATCCGCAGTGTCAAATTGTAATATGGACGTGAGTTCCTTGTTTGTAGACATTTGAATCACCAATAGTACTGTCTAAGGGCCAGTGGTGCTGGACTGAGAGACCCCTCTAGGCAACTGTAACGTACATAGTAATCAGAATAACAAAAAAAAATGAATAGGAAAATGTTTTGAAAAAAAAGAGAGTACATATAAACTCTACAGGGCAGGTGCAGGTCTGGTAATGGTTAATTACAAAAGAGCAAAAATGACAGCACTCAAAACCATGGTTTTGAGTGCTGTCATTTTTGCTCTTTTATATATATATATATATATATATATATATAAAAGAGAGTATCTGAGGGTGCTTTAATAGGTGTAACCCATAGTATCCATATAATATTACCAGCTCAAAGCTTTTATGCCATTTAATGGGCTGCCAAATATCGCCTTTTTGGAAATTTCACAAATATTTATTTATAGTTAAAACATAACATTCATAAAAATGAATACACATATAAATATACAGATGTAGCTTAAAATTCCCCCCCCCCAAAAAAAGTTTCATTTCACCGGTGTAATCTTTTATCCTAAAAGATGCGGACTGTGATTTGCAACCCTACGCGTTTCATCCAATGGACTTCATCAGAGGTCAGTGGAGCAGCGGACATTGATAATACCGCAAGAATTTAATGTTTTTAAACTGTTTTTCACATGGTGATGGATGTCCAAAAAATTACATAATCAGTATTGAATCGAATTCACATCACAGATTACACAAATATTGGGCATGGAGGATTATAATTCACAACTGAAATATATATCAATTATCTGTCCTAGTGAATGTGCTTCCTCCAGATTACATATATATGCAGCTAGAAACCCCACACTGGATTTATACTGTTGCTTGCTCTGGTGCCTTCCCTGTGGGAACGTAGCAAACCCACCAGTATATGTACACAGCAGCAAAGGCATCACTCAGAGTCTGGATACCAGTTAAAGTTGCATAAAACCCCTTAGGGTGTGTGCTTTATTAGTGGTGACGTTTCGGGGTCTGAAGAAGGGGCAAGTCCCCGAAACATCACAGTTAATAAAGCACACACCCTAAGGGGTTTTATGCAACTTTAACTGATATCCAGACTCTGAGTGACTCAGCCTTTGCTGCTGTGTACATATATATATATATATATATATATATATTATACTGTGTGTAAGCTCCACACACACTTACATTGGGGAAGGAAACCTTGCTCCCCATTGGTCGATGGTGGACATTTTGTTGTAGCCAGAACACAAACCTGCTATGTGGGCAGCTATTTTCTGTTAGTCCCTGGTGCAGCTAGATCTCTATAGCAGTGCAGCACATGGAATTCTCAAATTTCAGCAGTCTTAGGGGCAGATGGCACTCTGCCCCCCCCCCCCCCCCCCTATCCAAGCGCAGCCCATCACTGGCACACAGCATAGCAGTCGGAGGGTCCTCTATTCCAGCAGAAAGATAACAGAACAGGGGACAATGGAGTAGAGGTGTAGAGAGAGGGAAGTTAGAGAGAAAGCTGGTGTCAGGGGGAGAGAGAGGGAGGGAGAGAAGGAGAGAAACAGTGTCAGGGAGAGACAGAAATAAATGAGCAAGAGAGAGAAAGTGTGAGGGAGAGTGGGGGGGAGGAGAGAGAGCAAGAAGGAGCGAGCAGGAGGGACACTACTTGACTACAGCACAGTATGGGGTTGGTGGCATAGACAGACAGACGGACGGGGGAAGGGGATGGACGGACAGGGACATGGGTGGACAGACGGAGAGAGCACCATATGGGGGTATAGACAGATGAACAAGAGGGGCATAGACAGAGAAACAGATGGATAGAGCACCATATGGGGTATAGATGGACAGATGGGAGGGGCATAGATGGACGGACAGGGGCATGGGTGGACAGGCGGACAGACAGACCACCATATGGGGGCATAGATGGACAGGCAAATGGACAGGTAGGGGCATAGATGGACGGACGGGAGGGGGAATAGATGGACGGAGAGGAGGGTGCATAGACAGAAGCACAGGAAGGGGCATAGATGGATGGATGAGAGTGGGCATAGATGGGCAGACATGGCTGGCCCCTCTAACAATACAAGGTGCTGGGGATGCAGCTGCTATAGGGCTTGGTGGCTTGTAGGGGCCCACGAAAGCTATCCCATTGCACCCTCTATAATTTATTATTTTCTCATTTGTAATCACTGCTGCGCTGGATTCAGAGCCTAGCAGTGTACTTACAGGGAGTTAGGAGGGAAACAGAAGGCAAAGCCGCTTGTTCTATAGTATCCTGAAGCGTGGCTGCACCTGCAGAAGCTGATGGACGCGCACAGATTGTGCATACACAGTGCCACATCCATCAGCTGCGCACTGCCAGTGCTGGTTCTGCAGGCGCAGCCATGCTTCGGGATGCTGCAGAACAAGCGGTTCTGCCTTCCTCCGCCCTCCCTGTAAGTACACTGCCAGGCCCCGAACATGGCTCGGCAGCCGTGATTAGAAATAAAAAAAATGAAGAAAAATACTTTTTTAGAGAGTACAGTGGCATTGCCGTTGGGGAAACCCCAAGCCGCCGGGCCCCATAGCAGCTGCATCCCCTGCACCCTCTATAGTTAAACCATTGATGAAAACGTCCTGCAAATGAGAAAAAAAATCATGTCGACCTTTTCATGTGTCGACCATTGTCATGTCGACCTTTTGACTATTTTGAAAGTTTTGTGTCATCCTATTACTTGTCGAACTTTTCACTGTTGACCTATCATCCGGATACCTCTCACCATAGTCCAGCATGTGGGTCTCTCACCTGCCTGGTTCAAGTGTAGAGCACAAGATTGGTTTCATCTCTCTCAAATCAACCTAAAATGTCATTATTTATTTGGGCTTTTACTTAATAGACAACATGTATGTGTGAGATGACATGCTCCAGCAGAATGTAGAAAATGATGTGTACCCTCTATTGTTATAGCTTTCAGCATGACTGCCCCCACTACGGTTGTATTTAATGTAAATTTCAAATGTTTAGAGAATAAATTGTCAAAATACAATTATACCAAAATTTGAATGGACCTTTCAGAGGGAAACACTCCCTTTTGTGTTATGTTATGTGATGCTTTAGTTTTATATAGAAACATAAGATTTGTACTACTAGTAAGTGTCTAAGCAAGTGTAATGCTACATAATGCTACATAATGAGGGCTGACCTTTCCTCTCTAATGATCAGGAAGGAGTGCATCTTATATTGATCGGGAAGAAACTGCTCCAGGGTAAGTCTGGTTGGCCTGATGCACCTACAGTCTTCCATCCTATTTACTAAAAGATTTATAGAATAGTCAAAAAGCCGCACAGCTAACACAACCCTAACTGTAACCAAAAGACACGTGAACATGAATAAAACTTTGGAAGAACTTCAAGAACTACTGTATAAGTTTTAATATCAATATCATGATTGACTAGAAGAAATAATGCACTTTAATAAAAAAAATACCACCTACTGTAGATTCTAGGGACCTATTTAATTAGCAATGAGGGCCTAGTATTAGCATCATGTGTCAGATTTCCGTATGATATTTAGGTAATGACTTCCTTCCTTTTTGCTCACATTTCTTAGTAACACAAAGAAAAAATATGCCCTTATTTATCATTGAGTGATAAATTTCACTGTGAGGGATAAATTGCACCAGCCAATCAGCTTCTAGCTTCCATGTCACAGGCTGGGTTTGAAATATGACAGTTATGAGCTGATTGACTGGTGCAATTTATCACTCACAGTGAACATTATCACTCATTGATAAATAAGGGCAATAGTGATGTTTTTATGACCATAATTGCTGGTAAAGTGACAGAACAAAATGCAGAAGGCTATTGCCATGGGCTCGCTGCTGATTGTATTGACCACTACATATACATCTCTAGGATCTATTATTATTATTATTATTATCCTTTATTTATATGGCGCCACAAGGATTCCGCAGCGCCCAATTACAGAGTACATATGCACATAATCAAAACAGGAAAACAGTAACTTACAGTTGAAGACAATATAGGACAAGTACAGGGCAACTAAGTATAACTACACCAGTAAACATAGAATCTACATATATCCTACATAATAACATTTGCCACCAATGGCATGTACCTATATTGCCACTGACTTCTTCTGTGTATTATAATATAGTATATATAGTATATAGACTATATATAGTAACCTCATAAAGTACACTGTGGAAATACAGTATTCCATACTCATGCACTTTACGTGTATGACTTTCTGGTATTTTAATCAGTATTTTTACTGGCAACTTTTTTGAGCGCATGCCCAAAACCTTTATCATATCAGATTCTGGTTAGTAGCAATATAACAAGGACAATTTATAACAGTACATATTATGCATATGGTTTTTTTTGCTGACCTCGTATATCTTGTTGCACTACAGTCTGATAGAAATATGAAGCTGACACACTTTTGTCACTCAGGACGTACAGGCTGTGCTCATCCCCAACTCCTTGTGAGGGGTGGGGGGATGCAGCAGCACTGGGTGGCTAGACAGGGGCACTGCATGGGCTGTTAGGTGCATTTTTCACTGCTCAGTACAGATAAATAAGGATGCCACATAATCGATAAGGAACCCACAGCTGTCACTTACTCTAAGCCTGATCTGGGCAAGAAAATAACTAGAACTGTCACTTTCAAGTTGCTTTTCCTTTTGTTTAATGACAGTTTCTAAATGTGGTATTAACCCCTTCAGTGTTGAGGGCTAGGACAATATGTTAGCATGACTACAAGCCAAACGGGATGTAGTTGGGATCCCAGCCCTCAAAATGGGGATTGCGCATGTTGAATTTTCAGATTATTAGTAACACATTCATCATTTCCAGCTCATTCAACTTCACTATTGTGACTTGCGTCAATGTGTTGTTTCTATAAACATTCACTGTTATCTTCTTAAAAATCCACTTGGCTGGTAACTGCTGTTGGCAGGGATGGTCATCCGCCCAAGTTCCGTACGACCACATCTGAAAAAAATCTGGGCCTAGCACTTTGTGTTCAAGCCAAGTGGCAGTGTCAGCCTGTGTGTGGCTAACATTAGTAAAAGACCATCGCCAGTGTGTAACCATCATATCTTCTCAAACATCTTTTTACAGGTTCTGCTCTTAACATAATATGAATTGCAAATACTGAAGATGCCACATTGAGGGAATACTGAAGATAGTACATTCATTGTAGTAGCATTTGTAAAAAGGAAAAAATAGGAAGTGGCACCCATAGCAATTAATCAGATTCAAGCTATCATTTTCTCAGCTTTCATAAAGTAGCAGTGATCCTGTGTAACTTGGAAAGAACACTAAATATTCTTTTAACATGATCAATTATACCATAAGAATTGCCTTCAACATAGCTTCCACTTACATGCCATGATCATGCCATGAATCATATATACTGCTCTATCAAGTGCTTGATTTTTCAGATGCACTCTGAAAAAATTGCAGATTAGTGTCCACCAACGCCCTTGGGGCAGAAAGACAGGCATGAATGCGTGTAATGTATGTATTAATCATAGAGATAATCCATGACCATATAAATGAATGTAGTTCTAGGTCTGTATGTTTATACTGATCATGGCACTCTGATGTGGATTCTCATATTATAATCTACATAGCACCTGATACATTATAAATCAAATAAATACATTGATTATAATGTTAGAAGAAGTTTTGGGGATAAATATAATAGGGTGCGAGAAGCCGGAGTTTGTGCGAGAATGCCCGCATTTTTAAAGCAACGATTATTTACAACACAAAACCAATCTGGCTTTGCCTTGTAAATGCCTTTTAAAATACAAGCATTCTAGCAGAAACTCCAGCACTTCCGGTTTCTCGCACCCTATTACATTTAGCCCTTTGTTTTTATTTAGTGGGGGTAAATATACTGTAGGAGAGAAATTTAATAGGATACTGTAAAGTGGATTAGGAGGGCAAAAGGTGGACAGATATAGATTATACATGTTTTTACATCTTTTGGTATGTTTTGCCAAACACAAGAAGCATTTTTACACACTGCGAATTTATAGATCAATTATGATTAAAGCCTTGAATGTCACTATTCAGTCTGATTTATGAAAAATAAGTAATCACCGCAATATAACAAAAAATAAAAATACAATAAATATGGCTGAGGCAGCTGAGCGGCTATACCAGCCTTGAGTGGTTAGACTTAATGCTTCATTGGGCCAAACTTGGCAGATGCATGTATGCGTGAGCTGGCATGGGTATACACAGTGGAACTATTATAATCCTTTTAATGCATTATTACTAATGACTGCAGCCTCTAATTTGTATTGAGATCAAGCAAAAACAAACCGATGGTGATAGGGATCAATGCCAGATTCAGGACAGTGCATCACTGGGCTCCATAGCAAAATTTGGCTTGTTGGGCTCAAAATAACAGGGAAGGGGCACTTCTGCGCATTCCGGTTCTGATCTCCTGAGGGGATCTGATTTGAACCGAGTCCTGGTTCAGATCTTCCTGCGGTTCAGAATTCAGGGGGTCATTCCGAGTTGTTCGCTCGCTGCTTTTAGCAGCATTGCACACGCTAAGCCGCCGCCTACTGGGAGTGAATCTTAGCTTCTTAAAATTGCGAACGAAAGATTCGCAATATTGCGAAAAGACATCTCTGTGCAGTTTCTGAGTAACTCGAGACTTACTCGGCATCTGCGATCAGTTCAGTGCTTGTCGTTCCTGGTTTGACGTCACAAACACACCCAGCGTTCGCCCAGACACTCCTCCGTTTCTCCAGCCACTCCCGCGTTTTTTCCAGAAACGGTAGCGTTTTTTCACACACACCCATAAAACGGCCAGTTTCCGCCCAGAAACACCCACTTCCTGTCAATCACATTTCGATCACCAGAACGAAGAAAAAAACGTGAGTAAAATTCCTAACTGCATAGCAAATTTACTTGGCGCAGTCGCAGTGCGGACATTGCGCATGCGCACTAAGCGGAAAATCGCTGCGATGCGAAGAAATTTACCGAGCGAACAACTCGGAATGACCCCCTCAGATTTTAAATCTGAATTTTGGGTTTTGGATTGCACAAAAATAACATGATTTTAGCTGTTTTTATCCATTTTCTAGAAATCTAAAACCAAGATTAGAATTTTAAATCCGAATTCCGAACCAAAACACTTGAGGGTGGTTTTGCAAAACCAGAACACAAGGATGAAATTAGAACCACAACCAAAACCATGCGCAGACCTCCGGGAACATGATGTTTGTACCATACATTTCTCTTCTGTGAATGTGCAAATCTCCAGGAAAATTCTTATCAACATGGGACTCCGGAGAGGTAAATATAATTTATATGGGTGCAGGGTGTGTGGTGTGGGACATCTTGGACCCAGAGGCCTGTGTGCACCCCACACGTTGCACCCACTATAGATACGCCACTGCAGGCAAGCGTTAGTTGAGTATAGTAAGGGTATGTAGCATGATCCCTTGAAAATTTTACTTTATTAGACTTTAAAGCTTCTTAGAGAGAAGCTGGTGTAAAGATACAATATGATGATGAAGAGGAGGAGGAAGATGAGCACAGCAACACACTCCTGGTTGGCTATTTGCATATTGCCCTCTCTTGTGTCAGCTTTATTCATGAATCCATTCCCCCAGTAAAATCCACCACCTCAGCGAGCCAGTGAGCCAGTTGCATTCTGCGACTGCACTAGCAGTGACTTCCTTTTGGAAGGCACAGGACAGGCAGTCCCAGGTGGAGGTGTTTTCTCTCTTTGGGACTGCCAGTATGGGCTGCGATTAACAGACAGTGTGCTTCCAGTTGTAAGCCACTCCCTGCCTTTCGGGCATCCCCACCTGGATTCTGTTTGCTGCAGCTGATGTAGACCTTAGAAGCCAGTGTTTTGCACATGCATGGTCCCATTGCCACTTGTGTGCATGTGCTGGTTCGAGGAGCCTGCCAGATCAATTGTGCATTTGCCAGGACTGTCTTTTTCTCTTTTCCTCTCAAGTGCAGTATGGGCAGCAGCAGCACTGCTCTTTTAAGTGGGTTTAACTCATACATATAATGGACATGTCAACCTGTAAATACGTAACACACGGACCTTCATATCTCCTTTTTAGAGGCTTTACTTTTTCATTTATTTTACTAATGATTTTGAAATTGATACTTTATAGCATATGCAGAATATCTGAAGAAGACTGATTTTTTTAATGCAATATCCTTTACTAGAAGCACTGATTTTCAACCTATATCGGCATATTCTATTTGGTTAACTATTTGAGAATAGGACTTCTGCGTTTTTTCAGCTGATGGTTTGTTTGTTTTTTCAACAGAAATGTGGTACAACCTTATTGACATTATGTTTTTTTTCAGGACTATAACAATGTTCTTGCAGTGTACCAAATTCTGTGTCTATGTGGTTGATGTATCAAGCACTGAAAAGAGTGGAAAGTAGACCAATGGAGAAGATGACCATGGCATCCAATAAGCTTTGACATATCATTTATCAGTACATTCCAGTGGTGCAAGTAGAAATATTTTCTTAGTGGTACTGAGTGCTGAAAAATGGGCGTGGGTATGTTTTGTGAGGGGCGTGGCCATGTGCTGCTAGTGGGAGTGGCTACATGACACTAGCAGCGTGGCCACACGACAGCCCCCTTTTTTTTGGGGGGGGGGAGTCTGGAGGCAAGGCTAAAAATATATAGTAATGCCTCCAGTATATTAGAAATATATAGTGATACCTCCAGTATAATAGAAATATATAGTAATGCCCCCAATTTACTAACAATATATACTGTAGTAATGCCTCCTTTATAACAGGAAAATACAACCACTGTCGCACTCCCAGTAACCCTAACAAAGTGGGAGGAGCCGTCATACTGCCAATAACCATGGTCTTGTTGCTTTGTGGCACATTATAATTGTGGTAATGGCAACGTGTGTGGCAGATGGTACTGAGTACCCGCTGTCAAATTCTTATGGGTACTCCATACCCGAGCATACCCGCATACTTGCACCGCTGGTACATTCTATAAAATTATATGTATGCAGCAGATTGGTTGATATGGGCACCTTCTCCACTGGTCCACTTATACACTCTTTTCAATACTTGATATATTAAGTCCTATGTCTATTAATCCAAATTACCTGATCTATTATGAAAACAGGATTGTACTGAGATGATCATAGAAACATAGAATTTGATAATAGATAAGAACCATTTGGCCCATCTAGTCTACCCATGTACACGCACACCTACTCACTAGGGTTAATTTTTATCGGGAGTCAATTACCCTACCAGTATATTTTGGGATTGTGGGAGGAAATCGAAGTACCTGCCAGAAACCCATGCAAGCACGGGGAGAATATACAAACTCCATACAGTTAAAGCCATGATGGGAATCAAGCCCATGACCTCAGTGCTGTGAGGCAGTAATGCTAACTTTTACACCATCCAAGGCCACATGGGGTGTTAGTTATTTCCAGGGATATCATGTGATGGTATACGGCATGGGTCTTTAACCTGTGGCCCTCCAGCTGCTGCGGAACTACACATCCCAGCATGCCCTTTCTCAGTTTTAGCATACCTTAATAGCAAAATTGTGGCAGGGCATGCTAGGATGTATAGTTCCACAGCAGCTGGAGGGCCACAGGTTGAAGACCAATAGTATATGGGAAAACACAGTGATAAACAAGGATTGCCTAAAAGACAGCTCCAAAAATTACAGCACACAGCCTGACTTTTTTATATTTACACAATGATGCTGGGAAATGTTTAATACCTTTTGAAAAAATAAATAGGTATGCTGGCGATGATGGTAATTGAAGGGCCTTTCCTGATAGTGATCATTTAGAACCTGTATCCATTCAACGTGTCTATAAATTCGTAAATCCTTTGAAATTACTTGATAAAGATCCACTAGGGGGAGAAGAGTGTTCATGGTTAAATAAAATGAAATGTCATTCCCAAATAAAATATCAATAAAAACGGTATGCAACCATTTTTGGTTACAAAATCTTATTTTTCATTAAAACCCCCAAAATGACAGATGCACAGAGTCAAGTTCAATCTGGATGTGAGTATATGCGCCTCAATTCCTTATATGTCTATTGCCATTGTTTGTTTGTTTTTTGTGTTTTTTTTTACCCACGTTAGTAGAATGGGTACTGAATTTATTGTGTTAAAAACAGGTAGCCATTGGCATTATGCAGCAGCTGCACATCCAGCAAAAGGGGAAACGCCCTCTCACTATCTCCCCCCACTTTAAATGTTTGTTTTTTGATTGGAATAAGGTCATGTTAATAATAATAATAATAATAATTATTATTATTATTATTATTACTACTACTTTTATCCATGTAGCGCCAATATAAAACTGACAATAAGGTAAGAGGGCCACTGCTCGCAAGCTTACAATCAATATGGTATGAATGGTAACAGCAAACACTTTACTATGAAGACAGCACACATGGATGAACTGTGCTAAAGTTTTACAGAATTGTGATTAATAAAGCAAAAGCATAAAAAACAAAAACAAAAAACAAACAAAGAATGCATTCCTTAATCATGGGTCGTACCTGCAGGTTGTGGCTAATAACAGTAATAGTTAACTACCTGGCATACTGGAAAAGAGAGAGAGAGAGAGAGAGAGAGAGAGAGAGAGAGAGAATGGTGCTATAGATGTCAGTTAAGAAGGTGACTAGATGTGATAAATACGTATTGGATAAACAGATAAGTTATACCTTTAACTGCGCAAAAGGCTTCCTGGACACTATCACAACCAAAATAAGTGTCTCCCCAAGACACTTGTGGGTTACAAATATAGAAACAATAAAAAGGATTGCAATTGTTACCAGGCGCCACTTATACAATAGATCACAATTCTAATAAAAATATCAGAGCATGGTACATTCCTGATAATGAGTCCTCCAAAGATTCTTCCCACTGTTGCATGTATTAATCTCAGCACATGTGGAAAGAGAAAATCACAATCATGTGTAGTACAATTTATGTTTTTAATGACATACACAAGATACAAAAATTTGTATGTCATTAAAAACATAAATTGTACTACACATGATTGTGATTTTCTCTTTCCACATGTGCTGAGATTAATACATGCAACAGTGGGAAGAATCTTTGGAGGACTCATTATCAGGAATGTACCATGCTCTGATATTTTTATTAGAATTGTGATCTATTGTATAAGTGGCACCTGGTAACAATTGCAATCCTTTTTATTGTTTCTAGATGTGATAAATAGATAGATAGATAGATAGATAGATAGATAGACAGACAGACAGACAGACAGACAGACAGACAGACAGACAGACAGACAGACAGACAGATAGATAGATAGATAGATAGATAGATAGAGAGAGAGAGATAGATAGATAGATAGATAGATAGATAGATAGATAGATAGATAGATAGATAGATAGATAGATAGATAGATAGATAGTGCATATGTAGTTGTGTATAATACTTCCAGCAGTCACATGTGAAACCTTAATCATGGCCTGATCCTGAGCGTTTGGACAGAATGTCATTTCTATGAGAGGACACAATGACAAGCCGGGAGTGCCAGGGCTGTGATCTGCAGAGAGCACAGATAACCACCCCACTCCAATAGCCCTGTTGTTCAGCTGTTACCTGATCAGCGTGCGAACTTCCCTTAAGTATAGTGCCGGCACTAGGGCCCCCAAATTGCCAAAACCTATAGCTGGACTATTTTATTCTGCTGCGCGGCTCCAGCGATGGGGTCTTCCTAGGTAATTATACAGAAAGGAATCCAAGGTGCTAGGATTACACTTCTGTATCCGCTCTTTACACACCCATTACTACGTACTGTAGTAGGGGTGCAAAATATAAGCACTTGGCTATTAACTAGAATAGTTCATCTAGTATGTATACAACAAGTGCACTTAACTACTTGCAAAACAATCGGGGAACGTGCAGAATGTGTAATATGCATACTGAAAAAAAGAATACTATTACAATCATAATTCGATTTCCTGCTATTTAAACAGATTAATAAATAAATAATTTTATCATCCTTAGATAAAAACTTTTTGGACGGTGATTTATATGATCCAGTGACTCCACGCGTGTTTTGGGCAGAATGCTTTGTGGTTCCTTTTTAAACCTAACTGGGGAAATGTATCAACTAGCATCACAAAAATCAGCTAAAATCTGGGTTAGTTTGTGCTTGACATTGAACTTTCTCTGTGTTACAGTAATATGTGTGTTACTGTACATTGTTTAAGTTGTGCTGTTTTCCATGAATTTCATTATAATGGCTAATATTTCTCATGACGAAATAACATAAAAATGTTATTGTTTGAAACGAATTACAGAGCAATCGCTGATATTTCCGATAGTACAATCCTCCTTTTCCCCGGCAATCATGAGTAATGTTCAGTGCAGTGACACACATTGGTGCACTTTGTGGGCTGGTCAGCTGGATCCCAGTAACAGAAAGAGACTGGAACCTAGCCAGAAACTTCCTCACTCGTCATCTTCATCTTTACGGCTATCTAGAATGTTACATATTTTATACATATGCTAGTATTGTTGTGATTTACCGAAGTCTTGGAGAGTTTAAAAATATCCATGGCTCAGCACAGATGGTTGTGACTGAAGTGATAATTAAGTCACCTGTGTCCAAGCATGGATATACTTAAAACTTGGATAGTTTGGGAACCCCTGCACTAGAAGGCCATAATGGTAGCTAAATGAGATAGACTGGGAGTGAGCAGATGATCTGGGTGCATTGGATGATGATGCATGAACACTTCCCTATCATATTCATTGCAAGTCAGTATAGAGAGGGTGAAATCTGTGCATGTCCCTCTTGGTACATTCTTCCACTCATCAAATGATAACGAAAAGGCCATTCAGGGTCCGTGGACCACAGTAAAAAGCATTAATTAGGCTGATGAAATCCATAGAAGTGTATGGATTCAGCATAATCAGGTTTCCCCAGCAGGCTATAGTTAAGGAGTAAGCGCACAGCCCTGAGAATAGGAGCTACTGTTAGGAGGAAGTCATGCATATAATGGGCTATATTTAGCATAACCATTTTAATGATCGCTTATTAAAAGTACATTTATTTAAATTGGTTAGGTCTACAATTTGTCTAAATTAACTTTATAAATTAAAAAGGGTCACGATACAGTTTAACAGGTTGCTTGGATTGCCTAGGGCCAGGAGAGAGATGGTATCAGAGTTAGGTCGTGCTAGATCTCCACCATCACAGGGCAATGTCATCTCAGATAGCATTAGAAAAGAGAGATAATGTACAGCACAGAGGTTGTGGAACTACAAGTCCTAGAATGTGCATGATGTCATTTATAGATCCACATTATCCCCAGAGTTGCAGGTGTCATCCTGCAGTTGGAGCGAGCTCTGTAATACATGAATGAGGCGGCTGGAGAGGCTGAGCTGTGTATAACATGAGTAGTGCAGCGTGTGATATGTAGGTAATGGCCTCCTATACCCACCGCAGTTACCTGTCCTGTGTAGTGAGCGATACATGTATGGGGGAGTGTGGGCTGCTGATAGCGGTCTAGGAGAAGATGGAATGTATCCGTATGATCAGATAGGCTGCCATTAATGACAACAGCCAGCAGGATGCCAAGATGTTTACTGTACAGAGCTGTGTGGGGGCGACAGCCGCATCTTCCTATCTGTAGCTGACTGCAGCTCAGCCACTTATACTCGGGAAGTGATCACGCCAGAATAGAAATGTACAGCCTGCTTTCTGTATATTCATTCGGGAACATGTGACTTGTCAGAATACAATAATCTTCTTTACGTTAAGGACTAGTCAGAGCATGACAGATGCAGATGGTTCTATATTGCACGAAAGTCTCCTTCCGTCGCAAATCATAATAACCCAAGCCGTTTACGCCCCGGCAATTGGGATATAACCTAGCACACTTTTGCCTTGTACCCCTGCACGCCAATGGTGAGATGAGCAGGGATACTGGGAGATCCCTATCTCTGGCATAACTAAGATATAGCAGATGGCATCAGCGTCATTAGTAAACAAAACTTGGAGATGTGCTGCTGAAGCCTGACACTATGAACAAAGGGGCTGCTGTGGGAACTTTCCCCTGACTGGCGGCCATGGCTGGAAGCACATTCAGCAGGAATGCCTCTGCCTGAAGCTGGCTGATGGATGGCCGCACACTACCCCTACCTCCTGCCATGGACACTGCCCCTCCTTCCTGCCACGACCCTGCTATTGACTCTGATCCTACCTCATGCTTGTTAGGACCCTGCCAGGGACCTTGCCACCTAAATCCCGCCCCCCCCCCCCCCCCCTGCCATCCTGCTTCCAGGACCCTGTCCCTCCCTCTTATTAGGGATACTGTACCACCCTCCTGCCAGGACTCTGCCAGGGACTCTGTCCTTCCCTCCTGCCCTCCCTCCTGCTAGCTAGGACCTTACGAGGCCCTCACCCTCTCTCCTGTCAGGGTCCTACTCCCTCCTCCCCGCCTCCTGCAAGGGACCCTGCAGCCCTCCTGCCAGTTACCATGCCCCTCCTGCCAGTACCCTGCAACCCTCCTGCCAGGAATATTGCCCCTCACTTCTGCCAGGATCCGGCCATTCCACCTGTCAGGGAACCTGCCAGTGGTTCTGACCCTCCCTCCTGCCAGCCAGGACCCTGCAGGACCTGCCTGGGAGCCTGCCTGAGAAAACTTTCTGCACTGGGGAAAAGTCACATTTATTATTGACGTATAACCCTTTGCAATCCGAGACACAACAACTCCCAGCTCTCCTATTTTACATGTCGTCTACATCTTAAATGCTTTTCACAGAGTAATAGCAGCAAAATACCATTATCTGATACAGCACATTACACTACGAGAGTGAGAGAGACATTTGGGGAATATTATAATTTTATTGATAGTATTGATATACAGTCTAGACTGATAATTTAATCCACAACCTTGGGGTACCCAAGCACACCTGATGGTCACAATAGGACCTACAGGAGGCTGTAACGTGCTACATCCACAAGTTGGATAACTGAAACCTGACCTTGAATGCAGACAACAACTGTCTTAGTGCATGAGTCCCCAAACTCCGGGGATTTACCCTAAATGTATTATCCACAGGAGAAAGAAAAAAGTTCTCCATCACTGGCAATTGTAATGGGATTCAATGCTTTAATCAAACGTATTGGAGAGTAACGCAGAATACATTGCGGAATATGGATGGCCGTGGTAGTGTATGCAGCTGCAGTGTGCTCCCTCTCTCTGTGTACCCGCCCCGGGGTCACACATACAAATCATCAGGAGCCCAGGTTGCGGGCGGCCGCCCTACGCACAGTGCCTTCTCCACACAGCTACAATATTGCTAATATATCGATTTATAGCGTCAAATGGTAAAACAGGTTATGGTTCTCCAACTACGATCTATTCTATGCGGTTTTATTTTCATTAGCAGTTTTGTGGGCTCGGCTTTCAATGTACAGGACAAACGTAAAATATAATAGTAGTATTATTTTTAATAAAAAAAATCACTAACAAAATATATTAATTACTAGCAAACAAACAAATAAACAAATAAAAAGATATTATATTTCTGGGTACAACGTTTGTGTTTCTACCGTGTAGTTTTAAAAACTTTTTTTAGTTTTAATAGGCTTTAAACTATTCGCTTTATTGTATCGAATGAAATGACTTCAGATTTATGGCAGAACCTAGGTTGGTAAAATCGTCCACATTGTATTGTTTCACAATTCCAATTATTATTGCCTAACTATAAACAACAAGATAATATCTTGGCAGTAACACGAGATTCCGAGACTCCTCCAAGAGCGATATAAATGTAATATTTTAACAACCATTAAAAAGAAACCATGGAAAGTCATACTGCTTTCATAGTGCAATACAACAAAACACAGAACAGTGCGCACTGTTATCTGTTTAAGATTTCTGTGAAGTTTATTATTTGTAATGTTATTTCTTAGAATTTGAAAGAAACTAGAATATTACAGGTACTTGTAAACCAAATGTTTGATCATTTTAGATATAGATACTTAAAAACAAATAATCTACCAATAAACAGATACATTGTATGTTTTCTAGGAGTGGAAGAAAGGTTTACATCCTTGTGAGACGAATAATATTCAATTCCGATTATTTATAGAAATACAACCAGATATAGGAATTAAGCAGTGTGGAAACAGAGTGAGAAAGTTTGAGGGTTTTTTTTTTTTTGTCTGTGGCATTATTTTTGCACTTCTGCCCCCTCCTCGTCCTCCTCCTCCTCCTTCTGCTTCTCCCAGGATCCGATGCACTAGGATGAAGAATGCCATACATCACCACAGTCCCCTGCTGTCCCTGCTTAAAGTGCATCAAAGCTGACATTGTTCCATGCTTGGGGTGAACCAGCAGGGACAGGCAGAGGATCAGCATTGTTTAAGCCTCCTGTTTGGGGAAAGTTTCCTTTGAGTGCGCGCTGTCACCTCTGTGACTTGTTCACAAACAGGTAGCACAGTATGAATTGTAACTACTCCAAGGACTGAAAAGACAATTGAATACATGTGTGCATGTGTGTAATAAATAAATGAAAAAATAAATAAATATATATATATATCTTTCTATATAAACTATTTCATTATTGTGCTTTTAATAATTGTATATCTCGGTGCAAGCTTCACTGGAAAGCCAGCTGTCTGTCGTGGATGTGAGGCTAAAGACTTTACCAAGTCCATGATATATAGGGCCTAGGCTTCTGGAGTATATTTACTCTAGGAATAGCCAAGCTGTTGCTAGGCAATGAACACAACAGAATTCTCTATAAATTCTGAGCTGGTAGGAGGGGGACCAGAGGTCCAAGCAAATATGCCGGCATCCGAGGGACCATCCATATCTAAACAGTTCATTTCCACAAGTCATCTTCAGAAATCTGTACAATTACTTCCCTATTGTTCTTTCCCAACAACTTCAGCCAGAAAGAAAAGGTCTTCTCTGCCGGGGCCCTTCCAACCAAAGGTTGGAGTTATTAAATAATAAAGCTATTGTGAATTACATTGTTGTCCAGAAAAATAGGCCAATTATCCGCTGTTATATTGCCATAAAGATCATATTAACTCGAATTAGTAGCCCCGATGTGTCAATAGTATTTTATTTGTCTCGTAAAGATCAAACACAGCACAGGAATGCTAGGAATTACAATATGTTATCAAAATTAAAATAATCTGCCAAAAACAAAGATTAGAGCATATTTTATTATGTCCTGCTTTATACAACAAACTCCTTTCTTATTTTGTATATTTATTTTTTAATCCACACTGTATTTAAATCTAATTCAAATGTGAATATCTTCACTGAGCAATTGGGTAGAGTAATAGAAAACTGCTGATTTCTGCAAAATGTTCATCACTGGCCTTTGCAGATTTATCATTTAGCTACATGCTGTATGCAGGAAGGCACTGACTCCCCAATGGGAACAGAGTATGCATTAATCAGGGGGGATTAATTATGGGTCTGTGCATGAACACTACACAAAGGCTATTAAGTAACATGGGGAAGAAGTGTGGAAAAACACCAGACTGGAACTCTAGGGGTTGCGTGGCCGCATGTCCTTGTCACACACTGCTTTTCATACCTATAATTTGGGATGGTGGTGTACACACCGGAGTCAACTGAGTAGACAGAGGCACTTTGACAAAGTTGCTGATTGAAGTCGCTTATTTCTATGAGCTGATAACTGCCAGCATCAGATCCCACCACCTACATGGATAGAACATACTGAACACACTAATGCAATACACAATATTCCAGAGACTGATGAAGTTGTCCAATGTTCCTTCTAATTTTCTGCCAGATTTTTTCTCTCTATTATGGTTACGAAATACATTTGCAAGGATGCAGAGACATAATTTAGCTGCAGCAAAACATCCATGGCTGTCATTTTTTTATGCTTAACGATTCGCAGTTAAGTGGATACTTGTAGTATACCCTGGAAGGTGATGCCATTTGTACTCAGATAAAACTTTTCCGGTTACATGGGTTTTTATAAGCAAACAAGAAGTAATTTTCGCAGCGCAATGCTCCAGCAATCCATCCAAAGAGTCCTAATCTGCTCCTTGCAGGCTGAGAAAGGGGAGAGAAGCTTGCAATGAGGCGACAATGACAAGGAGAAAACTCTATTAATGGGGGCCGCTGAAGCTAGGATTGGGTTAATCCTATCTATGCACCAATAACATAATACAGATACATACACACATCCATTGGTGTTTGCTTATAACGGAAAAAAATGCAACAAAACGCATAAAAGTCTCCCATTAAGAAAACAGATTCCCTTGCAGAGGTATCACATTTATTAGATTTTTAAAGGTGAATTTTAATTTGGTCAGTGCTATAAAAAAAAAAGTTCTATTAAGTTGTTTTTTTCTGCAAAGGATGTTGCTTCCATATATAGAATGACAGTAATGCTGTATTTGTTATACAAGTGACAAATGTTCATTAAAGAGCTCTTGCTGATGGTACTGTATAGCCACTTTGTGAACTGAAAACTGTGTAAGAGAGTGGGGGGAAAAAAACTCTCAAAGTGTGAGTTGATGCCACGCTGGCTGGCAGTGTGTGGTCTATTGTGGAGAATGTGCTTTTTTGGCTGAACAGACAGCCCCCACTCCCTCCCTTTCCATCCCCCATCACCAGTGCACCTGCACTGGATAACCCAGCTCCTGACATTCACCAGAACAGACTGTTCAACTAGAAGACATCTCTGACAGGACTCAATTCATCCGATTTCATACTGCTTTTCACCCCTCACAAATTTGAGTATTGCTCATCAGAAAGGGTTTCAGCAATCCCAAAATGACATATATTTACAGATCATTTGGGGATATCAATGGTAGAGAGCATGCACTCTTCCCAATCCTCCAGCTTTCAATGGTTTAAATAACGGGCTAATTAAAATGTATTGCAGAGTATTAATTAAAACTATTTGAGATGAATTGGAGTGTATCCCATTTCGCCAATTCACCAACATAGCTATGTAAAGTGTGTACAGTGTGCCAAAGGTGGAGAATTCGCTGATTTTCTCCAATTCACTGACTTACTAGACTAACATGTTTCATGGCAGTGTGAAAAACATTAAACACCACAATCTGTAAATACAGTATATGGTGAATCAAACAGTTACCAGCAAGTAGATGTAATTTAATTCATAGTTTGTTTTGTCTGTAATGATTTTAAGTCTGATTCACAAGAATTGAATTGATGTGCATCTACAATAGATAGATATCCATATACTTTTAACGTGCAGTAGTTAAAATAATTAAAGTAATTTACCCCTCCCCTTTAGAATGTAAGCTCTCACGAGCAGGGCCCTCTTCCCTCATGGTATTATCCTTTCTTACTTTAATAATCTTCAACTGCACCAATTCCATCAGTCTTCTGCCACCTGATACTTATCCAGTGTCATCTGCTGATGTAACTATGTTTATTTACCCTGTACTTGTCCTATGCTATCATCAACTGTAAGTTGCTGTTTTCCTGTTTGATTATTTGTTTATGTACTCTGTAATTGGGCGCTGCGGAACCCTTGTGGCGCCATATAAATAAAGGATAATAATAATAATAACTAAAAAGAATTCGAATTCTAGACCTCTGTGCTTTGATCATGTATGTACTTTGTCATATAATAATTCTATTTTGACCCAGACAATATTTTCTTGTAGACACCTGCTAAATATTGGTAATGTAGCCTAACTAAAGGCTTGCATTAATAGATCAGTGTGGTCAGTGACTGGGGAAATGCTTGAAGATTAATCGCGAAATTGTAACTATATAATAAGGACTCTGAAACTTACAGACGTCCCAAACATGTCTGCGCATTATCAAAGTTCACTACAGCCATACAGCCACCTGAATAACTATTTTATGGTAAAGCTTATAACAACATATTCTGCTCTGGTAAAATATACTAGGAAAAAAAACAATGTACTGTACGGGTTATTGTATAGCAAATAACTGCTACGCTCTGGTGGTGTTTGTGTGTGTGTGTGTGTGTGTGTGTGTGTGTGTGTGTGTGTGTGTGTGTGTGTGTGTGTGTGTGTGTGTGTGAATACAAATTAAATAAAATGCTAGGTGTTTTCATAGATTTATTTTTCATTCATTGCATAAGAGTGACTGTTGTGTAATAAGGAATTCCGAACACGAGTGCACTTCCTGCGATAGTATGTATGTATGTATGTATGTATGTATGTATGTATGTATGTATGCGTGTATGTATGTATGCGTGTATAGAGACTTTATATATATATATATATATATATATATATATATATATTTATTTATTATTCCTTTTTATTTACTGCTGTCCATCCGTTACCTGTTGACTATAAGTGGCCCGATCTGCTAGGTGTGATAGTAATACAACCCATAAACCTGTTGTATTTTCTGCTTCAGAGTTTGGACAGAAAGCAGAATGAAAAAAAAAAAATCGTAAATAGCAGAGTGGTCTCGCCACTCAGTGCTACAATGTCTGCAGTAAAGGAAGGGATGCAGCAACTAATGTAGTGATTGCCCTGCATATCATGCATCGCACATCTCTTAAAATAAATCATAGAAAAAAAAGGTTATTTAGTCACTCAATACATTTTAGTATATACCGTGTATTTACAGATTATGTTTTATTTTGATGTTTGAAACCCAAACCAAAAAGCTGTTGTCCTAGATATACACAACCAATGTGTTTGCGTTTTGAACACGGAAAAAATATTAAAACTAACAATACTGGACTAAATTAATTTCTACATTAATTCGCCCCAAAATATGCCAGAGTGACGTCATTTGGTTTATTAGCATAAAGCAGGGGGGATCTGTCAGCCTGCTACTAGATGATAAGGGTCTCCCGAGAATACGCTGCTTCCTTTAATACATTTATTATTTCTCTGTCTTCTACAAATTTGCAATTTGTAAGAGCTTATACAAAACATCATTCCTGGCGAATACGGAATTACACTTTTAAAAATAGATCCAGGCTTCAGAAATAAAATGCCAATTACACATTACTATAAATTTCGTGGTCAGTGAGTGTATTTAACATAAATGACAGAGTATTTTTTTATTTTTTTTATAATACATATATGTGGTAAATCCTCAAGGCCATAGGTTTTATACCGTATTTGTACGACACTACCATTGGGATTAGGTCTGTGAGAAGAACAGTAGCTAAACGAAAATATCAAGATTTCTAGATATAACTGATTCTACCGGAGGACTAGTAAATGAAGGTTCGAAAAACAATTTAAAGTTCTCTTAAAACTTTTCCCAGCAAAAAGATAGAGACATAAAGCAGTTTATATTTAAAAAAAAAAATCGAGGATCAATATAACTATTGATTTGTCTGAGCGCTGCTTTAAAATTCGCACATATTCCTAATTCCCAATAACTGTCCCAGCAGCCCAGACGGTGGGAAAACTCCAAGCAGTGACTGGGGCCAGGTGACGTCATACTACAGGTAGCTGGTCCTCTGATGAGTTTAGGAGTTTTCCACACTTAATTGCGACTGTCATGACTAGACCCAGAACTTCAGTAGCCTCCTGTTATCACCGTCTACTAAATACAATTACTTAACAACAACACAATATGTATTGTTTCAGTAACGTGCCCTTCATTATTGGTAGGTATATGTGTTTGCGTATATATGCGCACACACTATATAATTTACCCAGACGTTATTTGTTAGACATTTTGATATGACATTATTAATATATTTATATTTGTGTGTTGCAATAGACTAGTATGCAAAAAACTGATGTGCGCTATTTAAAATATATTAATTGCACTACAACATTTGCATGCATACAAATGTACATTTAGCTAAACCTTAAAACACACTGCATGCGGTGGTCACAATTTGTATATAATACAGTGCTTTGTTTATTTACTTTAATGACAAAACCCTCGCCTTACTCATAGTACTCTATAGTAACTGAGTCTTAGGACCACGCCAGCCCCCTATTGTAAAACCTTTATCTTCAACAAGAAAGAAGGCTTCAAATTTTGAAAAGCCCGAATAATTTGTCAACATGCAGCGAATTTGAATTGCAAAACCTAAAATCAGCGGTGACAGAAAGAAAGTGATCATGGTCCAATGAGTGAACAGTTAGCTAAGGGTTAGTTAGCTACTGACAGTAGTAGTGCTCGTTTTAGTCCCCCTTGGCCTGGCCTGAGATGAAGCCTGTCACCTAGGGGTTAGGCGATTTAGCCTGCAGTCCTAGGGCGGACATTTGTTATTATAATGTGAGAAATCTGGCAGCCCAGTACACTTTATAAAGAAGTTAGCCACAGGTAAATGAAAGGTAATTAATTAAAGCCTAATTAAATATTTCTGACCGTTTACTATAAGCATCAACTGATCTGTATGTATCTCTTGTCTATGTGCGTATGCTCTCAGTACCCACACTACTGCATGCAGTGTACATAATGGTGCACTGGATATAGCCAAACCTATTTATTCGCAACAATATAGACATTTTGTTTTGTTTGTCTTTTCATCCAAATCTACATCTCAATCTCTAGAGAGCCCCAACAGTAAGAACGTGTCAATTGCAGGAAAACGCAGTGCAAGAACAAGCAGCATAAATAATTAATTGAACCGATGGCCTATGACCCTATGAAAGTCCAGTAGGGATGCGATTGTAGTAATAATGCCTCAGAGTGAGCCCTTGTCAAATATTCATTTAGCAGTTATGTGAGCTCTCATCCCCCGAGACTGTATGTATTACCAGTTAGTCTGCCTTGGCAAGGATGCCTGCTAATCTACTCCTCTGTTCCATAAAATATTTTACCACTCTGTTAAAAAAAAAAAAAATCACATGGGAAACTTTAATCTCATCAATGGATTAATCTAAACATTATGTAAGGTTAGCGAGGCACCACTCTACACCAAACGAGACTAACAGGCATAGTAAGCAAAGAAATGCTTAGGTGAACTAATGATAATTGCCCTTGCAGGGCAGAATAAATACATTAATTTTAAATAGTATAGTCAATGGACAGATTCTGTTTTAGGAGACTACAAAAAAATAGCAACATTTTAATTTGTGATTAGATTAAATGAACCACTTTACAAATGACATTTCTTTATATGAACAAGAAAACGCAATATATATATATATATATATATATATATATATATATATATATATATATATATATATATATATATATATATATATATATATATATATATATAAACAATTGTAGAATGCATACGGCTTTCCTTTTTTGCACACAAAAGGTTGCCAGGAAACTTAGCTTTACAATAATAAATAAAAGAAGCTTAATTCTGGCAAACACTATTGTGCAACTTTGAAATGTCGCATCGCAGCATGCATTAGCGCATATTCAAAGCCTGTGATCTATGGTGATTATAGACAGCCCCTGAACAAGATCTGGACAGATGTACAGGAGAGAAGGCTATGAGGAAACACTCATTTGTGCGGTGGCCTAGCATTGAGGGTAGAAAAATCGGTATGAAATATGTTTAATGGAAATATTCATGTGTACCTTTAAATTATATAAAACCTATATTACAAGAGTTAAATCGCTACAAAGTTTTCTTTAAAGTCCTTAATAAGCATTGTGGCCTGCACCATGGCGATGTGCACTGAAGTACTTTAGGAGTATGCTATTTAAATTGATGGCCAAAAGATCACAAAGCCGATTTAACCCTTTCACCTCTAACAAGCAGCAGTAAGGTTATAGTAATCAGGATTTACATGAACAATAAAGCTGAATTCACCAAAGCAAAGATCTAGTGACATCCAAGGCGACACACAACAAACCGAGTGCGGTCGTTTACTATATTATATGTTATATTGTTGTTCCTATCTGCTTCTAATGTCAAAGCCATCACAAGTGACCAGGAGTGTTATTCCATAATCAATAGTCTATAAATGAATTCAATTACCCATTTGATGTAATTGCTAGCCACGGAAAGCGTCTGGTTAAACCACTCTATACAAGATTAAAAAGCAGCATTATTCAGCCTTAAAAGTAAAACTCTACCTCATAGCTGGAAGATTTCTTCTGCAAATTGGCCGAGGAAAGGCTTCTTTTTTGCTTGTTATCAGCTTGAGATATTATCCAGTTTTGGACCCCGCTGGCAATTTAGAGATAGGATTAAAACAGCTGTAAGAGGCGCAATTTGTTTGCAATACAGAGAACTTTTGTTCTTCTACGTTGAAAATACAAAGTAGAAGCTGATCTTGACGGATGTATTACACTGATCCACTTTATCACCAAATGTCAAAGCATCATTTACCTTGTATGGAGATAGATGTTCCATTATGCTGGCTCTATGTCATCTCCACTGATCATTGTTAACACAGTAAGATTACTCTGCTATTAAAATGCATTTGATTGGAAAACATAAGTTGAACATGTAGGCTACACTGCTAGTGCAATCACCCCAGTAATATAATTAATAATATCACCATATAATAAAATAATGATTATCTTCTATTTAAATCCAAGTCATATTTTCGTAGTATAAAAAAACTAAACGGTGATATTTTTCTAAACGATATCACGTTTACACAAGCTGATTTTGATCGTTATACATTTCAACAGATACAAAATAAATGAAAGACTCAACGTGGTGTCAGATTCCATATTTCAAAAATTTATTTATCTCAAACTGCAGAATGGAATAAAAACTTAAGTTGGAAATGTACCTGTTATAAGGGTGGTATTAGTTCATATATATACATGGACTTTCGGCAAACTGAGCCGAGTCTTTAAAATACATCTACTGAAAATGAGAAGAGAGAGAGAGAAAAAAAAACTTAAAATATCAGCACAATAAATTTACAGAAATATTACAAACCATAAGAAAATATCTCAAACACAGTAGTTTCATGTTGCCTTTTTTATCTGAACAGGATGAAGACTTTAAAAAACAGCCTATGATAAATTAACAACTGTTTGAGTCGTGTCTGTTCTTAACAATAAGTAGAAAGAAAATACACTTTGTGTGCCCTTATTTAAATGTAAAACCGAGGAATTGTTTTTGCAAGTACTTGCCCTGTATCTTTATTTCTCTTTTGTACAATTAATCTAAACGAATAAAATGTCCAAATTGTTAAGAAAAACTGTTCCCCTCATTCAGCTTTAATCCAAGCTGTATTGACCTATGACTGTAAAAAGATTGGCAAAGTCGCAGCTTATAAACGATGGGCATTTGGATTGCCATGTTTATCTGATAAATACTGTACAAAAGTTCCTTGCAAATAATAAAACATTTTCATCACTTTGAGACTAGCTCTAAATATTATTATTATTATTTTTTATTATTATTATTATTATTATTATTATTGGTAAATAATTCTGCAAACATTCTGAAAAAGTTCCTACCTAGAACTTTTTATGTTTGTGTAATTTCCTTTCTTCTTTACAAGTTTTTTTTTTTTTGTTACCCTCCCCATTTTTTTTTCTCTGTACAAAAATAGTCCAAAAAAGTCCAAACTCTAATAAAAGTTTCTTTTGATTTGTGATCTCACATGTGTGATAGAGGCAGCGTGCCATTGATGGCTGTGCCTGGTACAGAAGCGCTCTGATAATGCTGGGACATGTGAAGTCTGCTTTGAGCACCTGGCTCTGGCACCTCTGCACCAGGTAGGTACATGCTGATCATGTCCCGGAGGTCCCCTGCCTGACATGGAGCCCGCGAGTGGGAGGAAGAGGTGACTACGGGCGGGCTGGAGCTAGATTCTGACTTAACCACGGAGCCCATAGAACCCAGAGTCATGCCCGGGGCGCCTTGCTGGGAGTAGGACATGCTGTAGGTGGGGGAGCCGTTCATGTAGGTTTGGGAGCTGCTCATTGAGTTGTACTGGAGGGCGCTGACGTCGTAGCGGTGCATGGGCTGCATCTGAGCCGCCTGGTGTGCGTTCAGCCCCGGGTGCTGTGGGTAGCCCAGCTGCTCTTGCATCATGCCATAGCCCCCGTTGGTCCAGCCGTTCATGTGGGCATAACTGTCCATCCTCTGATTGACCCCAGCTCCCAGGCTCGCCCCTACCCCCGAGCTCATAGAGTTGCCCCCAGGCGCCAGAAGGCCCCCAGGCAGGGTGTACTTATCCTTCTTCATCAGGGTTTTGGTTTTCCTCCGCGGCCTGTATTTATAATCCGGATGCTCCTTCATGTGCAGGGCTCGCAGCCTCTTGGCCTCATCGATGAAGGGTCTCTTCTCCGCCTCGCTCAGCAGCTTCCACTCTGCCCCCAGCCGCTTGCTGATCTCAGAGTTGTGCATCTTGGGGTTCTCCTGGGCCATCTTTCTCCTCTGCCCCCTGGACCACACCATGAAGGCATTCATGGGTCTCTTCACCCGGTCCGGGCTGTTCTTCTGGTTGTTGGCCGCAGAGTTGGAGTTGCCCCCAGAAGTCTGCTGGGGGGCGGGAGGCTTCAGCTCGGTCTCCATCATGTTGTACATTCAGGCAGCTGGGTGGGGGGGTCGCCTGCTGTATAATAGCCGGGGAGATGAGAGAAGCTGGGGCTGCCTGGCACGGTGCAGGTGTCTCCGGTGCAGGTGTCTCCTCCGGTGCAGCTCTCTCCGGTGCTCTCAGTCAGACAGCAAGCTACTTCCCATCCCGCGCCTACGACAAGTCCTGATACTTTTTTGAAAGAAGTTAATAGACAAGCGTCCATGTGACGGGGGCTGTCAGGGAATAAATGGCTTTCCGGCGGCCAATCAGGACGCGGCTCCCTCTCCAGGCAGGGGCAGAGTTTTGCATGAAGTGGGCGTGGTGGCTCCCAGCGCACGCCCCTCCTGCCTCACAACAGCAACAGGTCACACCCGCCCGGCAGAGGAAGTGGGGGGGACGCAGGTCCTCTCTCACTGCCAGCCTGAAACTTACTTTCCCATGTAATGGTGCGGAGTTACCCCATGTCACGCATAACGGCGTGCTGCCCACCCATGGCACAGCGTGCACGCAGCAATATGCTTCTCTCTGTGTATATATTATCTTTACATGATGATCGGGAGGGACGCTACCAATAATGAGCAGCTCTGCGGAATGGTGCATGCTATGATCCCGGGAATACAGGCCGGGCCGGGCACTTTCCCCTTGGATGACATGATATCCCACAAAACGTGTCTGCCGCTAGCTGCGATCGGCATTTTGCGCACGGAGCGGCACGGAGTGTGGGCCTGGGTGACTGTGCAGGTGCTTCCAGCTTCTTGGCATCCACTTGCCTGAACATAACTGCTCCCAGCCCTGCCCCCCAATACCCCCAGCAGGCCACACAATCTCTTTCTGCACAAACAGAAGGGCCTCGCCATAGCAACCGAATAGTTCTTAATTCTGCTAAGAAAGCCGCCGTCAGACTATAACAAAATAAAACAAAAAATAGCACATTTCATGCAGCATAATCCAGACTACAAAAGATCATTTAGGAGAGATAAGGGGGGAATAGAATAATAAACCTATTACTTTCCCATAAAGAATGATTTCAGGGGAATGGCACATACCACACGTATTGCGGAGGGTATAGAGACCCCCAAGTCACGGCCCCATCGCAGTGTATTATAAGTGTCTGACGGATCTGACTCTGCCCAGACAGAATAGGGGGAAGGCAAAGTGTAATTTCAGAAGCTGCTCTATTGTCACAATATAAAGATTTCAATGGGGGGATACATCAATACTAGAAGAAATGGCAGCATGGCCCTTACAAATAGCTAGTTTTGTTTCTGTTGTTGTAACTACACAGAGCCAAACAAAGCGTCATCTAAGATTACTTGTGCTCAGCCGTGTATCTACATACACTCAGCCCCAAATAAATATTAGTCACACAGGTCAAGTTAAATATCAGTGAATAAGGTAGGTAGGCAGATAGATAGATCGATAGATAGATAGATAGATAGATAGATAGATAGATAGATAGATAGATAGATAGATAGATAGATAGATAGAAAATGTGTATTTCCGCGCTTGTATCTTGATTTATACAGTATATGTATCTTTTATGTATAGTCACTATATCTACCTTATATCTGTGTGTGATACATATCACTCGCACACACAAAAACACACACAATGTAGAAATATAGAGAGATAGATGATGATCGATCTATCGATCTATCGATCGATCGATCGATCTATCTATCTATCTATCTATCTATCTATCTATCTATCTATCTATCTATCTATCTATCTATCTATCGTGTGTGTGTGTGTGTGTGTGTGTGTGTGTGTGTGTGTGTGTGTGTGTGTGTGTGTGCGTGCGTGCGTGCGTGTGTTTGATACATATAACACACGTAAACACACACAATGTAGATAGATAGACAGATAGATAGATAGATAGATAGATAGATAGATAGATAGATAGATAGATAGAAAGAACAAACATGTAAATAGATATAGATAATATGTGCGCACTATATATATATATATATATATATATATATATATATATATATAAAACTGGTAATAGATACATATGTAAATATATTTTTTTATATATAGAGATAGCTATTGACATATAATGAGAGAGGGAGAGAGAGAGGGAGAGAGAGAGAGAGAGAGAGAGAGGGAGAGGGAGAGGGAGAGGGGGAGAGGGAGAGGGAGAGGGAGAGAGAGAGAGAGAGAGAGAGAGAGAGAGAGAGAGAGAGAGAGAGAGAGAGAGAGAGAGAGAGAGAGAGATATGCATTGCACATCTCTGGTAATGTGATAATGTGTCAATTTTTTGTAGGATTCCGAGGCCCCCAGTTTGCTCCTGGAGAAGTATTCTGAAATAAATTTGAACATCACACTAGAGATTTTCTGATCTTCCTCCAATTGATATTAAAGTGGATATTCATTGGATTAAAAGAGAGCAGGTTCTTTGTAAAGTCCTTCAGACACTAACAGTGTACGAGCGCCTTCTAATGGCCGACCACGGTAACACACACCGTTGTATTTTATGTAAGCTACTGCTCCAGTTATATACATCAGTCAAATAAAATAGGTTATCTATAATTAACGATGCGCCTTGAAGTCAACGTAAACAATGTTTTATATAAGTTTGACTTGCTCTTTTGCAGTAAGTTGAACTAGATATTATTGTCCTAGTTATTTAACGCTAGTGTGTTAATATTGATACCTCACCATTTTAGAAATGCAAACAGTAATTGAAGACACTGCAAATGTATTCCTATAGCGGCATGTTGGATAACTTTGAGCAATTAACACGGAATATGCAGCGGAAATATTTAAAATGTATCAATAATTTGAGTTTATTCACAGCTGTAATATTTTACAAGCTATTTAAATTCAATGACTGTTGACTATCAAAAGTTATATTATGTTTATCAATAAATAAATAAATAAATAAATAAGATCTTCCAGTTCTTGACACAGATATTTGCAAAGTGAGAGCCCAAAATTTCCAGTGCCCGTTAATGTAATCTAATTTGGCTGCATTGGAAGCCCTTGACTCTATGTATATGGCGTTACCGATTAATTGACCACTAATGAGTGATAACCAAATATATATTTATGTTTTCTTCTATAGCTACCTATTTTAATATTACCTATCATAATTTTAAACATACCAGTCTCCATCACACGTTTAGAATCAGCATATGTCCCCCCAATCACTTTTATTAAATACAAATTGATATAATGACTTTTATTTTCCAAACCAAGGTTAGATTTTCTTATTTAGATATTAAAAACTTGCGCTGGAAATTATACAGGGCCAAAGAAAAGTTTGGGTTCTGCTGCCATGAAAGTCTTGATAAAGTCCAGGGAACAGCAGAAGCATTCTTGTCCTGAGAAGCAAATAGAGGTTTAAGTTGCAGTAATTAGGTGAGAGCCAGCCAAGCATCGTGCTATTATATTGCTGGTTATAAAAACGCTTCTTTTCCGCATCTGCATTTCAGTGTGTTCCCTGCACTCCTAATCTTCTTATGGAAATGAAGAACTGCAGGGGACCAGCGGGGACTGGGAGAATGTCCTTGTTAACAGGAATTTCTCAGCATTGCTAATTAGTTGAGGCAGACGACCACCAGTATTGGGGGAAAGCTCTGTTTAACCACTCACAAACCCTTGCGAGGAAGAGCTGGCCTCATTTTATTTTGTAATTAAAAATCTGAAAAGGGCCCATTTGACTGTTAGGGAATGAGAGTTTTATCTCCCTCTGAAATAATTAATGCCTGGCTAACTCAATTCTCAGTAAAATGTCAACTATGGCAGCCAGAAGTTCTCATTTCGTTGAAAATCGATTTATGTGAAAGTGATGGATACAAATCTTTGCTCCTCAGAAGGAAAAAACACTCACACCTGTTACACACAGCCAGGCCTCAATAGTCTACTAAGTCTATTACGTCTATTATATAGATATAACACACACACACACACACACACACACACACACACACACACACACACACACTGCACATAAATACACATATGTATAGATTTTTATTTCTACACACTTGTAAGTATATATATAGTGTTTGTGCAGAGAGAGAGAGAGAGAGAGATCTTCACACACACACACACACACACACACACACACACACACACACACACACACACACACACACACTACACATATGTATAGATTTCTATTTCCACACACTGTATATGTATGTATATATATATATATATATATATATATATATATATATGTGTGTGTGTGTGTGTGTGTGTGTGTGTGTGTGTGTGTGTGTGTGTGTGTGTTTGTGCAGAGAGAGAGAGAGAGAGAGAGGGTAACACACACACACACACACACACACACACACACACACACACACACACACACGCGCCAGTCAATGCAATTCTACTGTATATTAAGTATATAACCCTTTTTGCAAACTATGCTTTAACCTAATAATTTTCAATGAACATATAAATGCTTTGAGATTGTTATTTTCATGTTATGAATGTACTATAGTGACACTTTTGTGGATTAAAATCCAGACCTCTATTTAATATTCACCCAATGGAGACATGAATGCGAAAGTCTGTTTTTGCCCTAGTAGTATGAGATTTTAATTTCAATACTCCAGAACAATTACCCGGTACCACAAGAGTGTCCTTGAAATATATTATTGATTATCTGAAACTACTTGGCTCTGGCTTTGTTCCTGGACGATGAGGAAGCAAGGCAATTGTAATTCTGAGAAGTGGCATTATATGTACTAGGGAACAAGGCAATAACAAGCGCTTTATCCAGACCCAGATTTACCCAATCATTTCATTCAAGGACTCTTGAAAAGCAGTGGAATTCAGCTCACCAGTGTTCACATCCAACCACCCTAATTTAACATACATTGAAAAAACGTGCATTTAATATTAACATTATATCATTATTTAACATCAGCATTTATGTATATGCCTGCTTTAATATGACGCAAAACTAACTTCCCGTTTATCATTTTTCAGATGAGAAAGAAAGAAAGAAAGAAAGAAAGAAAGAAAGAAAGAAAGAAAGAAAGAAAGAAAGAAAGAAAGAAAGAAAATGGTGAGATAGATACATATAAGATAAATAAAAAGATAGAAGGCAGATGGGTGGATCGTTAGATAGATAGATAGATAGATAGATAGATAGATAGATAGATAGATAGATAGATAGATAGATAGATAGATAGATAGATAGACGGTTATTTTACAGTTACTATAATTAATAATAAAACTATGATATTATTGCGATATTTCCTATCCTAATTCTAATACTAGAAATCCTGAATAAATTGCACCCAAACACTCTCTAATAACATTTAAGTAGTGAACTCACAATGCAAATCATTTTCTATTTAGCCAGTGAGGTTATTGGTCCGTTCAGTTCTGCAGTTTTGCTATGCTGTAAATGGGCTCATTGTAGGAAATACAGTTTTTACAAAGAACACAGTGTAATATCTGGATAATCGTGAGTGTGTAGTTCTGGGTTCATCATCTACTGGTGTTCAATTTATTAATTCACAATTACTGTACTTGTATTTCTCCGGGATAACACAGTATACATACCATTTACAGATAGTATTACAGATATTATCATAGGATTAAGCAGCCTTATTCCATTCAGAGCACAGTAATGCTATAGTTGTAACTTCGGCTGTGTGACTCATGTCAGCACAGGTATCTTGTCATTGTGATATATATACATCGTCATGTGCAGATATCGCCGCAAAATACAAAACATGACATGCCGGCGCTCGTAAATCGCGTACGATAACTATACTAAACTGGATGGTCGAAATTAGCATTTAGAAAATTGAATCAATCGGGGAAGCATTTAATTGTTTCAACTGAGTGAACGGGAGAAACTATGTGTATCTTATTTATTATTTAAAAAGCACAGTTGTACAAAGGAAACATACTGTATGGGTCTCCGGGTGCACCTGTTAAATTCTGAAGAATAGAGATTTTGGTTCGGAGTAACTGCATTTTTTTAGGCTATAAAATTACAATTATTCTTCAAGTATGTAAATTAATAATAAATCAATGTAAAAGTAGTCACAAAGGCATAGAAAGGACTAGGCTGCTTAAACATTGATACTTGAAAGTATTAAAACAAAACATTATGGTTTTGTACTTTTTTTGTCCATGAATAACAATTGCACGGCGTATTAATGCGATTATCAGGATACTTTTAGTTATTTCGGAATGTACAACGGGTTTAATCATAAACATAAATTACCATCTAAACTTTACACACATAACAGGAACTAAAGATGGAGAAAATAATAACACCAATGAGCACATGTTTAACATTCATCCTTGAAACGTTTTAACACCAATAGACATTTCGCTCAATTAGGTTTTAGAATACTCCACTGACATACAGTAGCTGCTTTTGTCAGGGGAAAAAAGTTCTATAATGAAAATGACACAAGCCAAATACATTTGCTGTACTTGGACTGCCACTGTGCAGCTCCCACTGTGTCCAACAGGGGGGGCTCAAGACAACGTGCAAAACACAGCCTCACATCTAAGCCATCCTCAATCACTTGCTAAAGATACATCATATAATCTTAGCGGGGTCTACTACAGCCCTTTAGTCTACACAGATAAAACAGATGAAAGACTGAAATATTTTCTATCAGTTCTGACCATTACAAAAATGCAGAGCTGCTGGACTTTGAAGCCTACTGAAAGGAATGATATGTCACTTGCAAAATGCACTGTAACGCAGATTTTTAGTCATTATGCCAGGCAAAATATGATAAAATGTATATTTGATAATGTATTTAATTTGTATTGACATTTCTAAACATCTTTGTATTTTTCATTATGTATTCTTACTATTTCTTACTAAATTCTTATTAACTGCATATGTCATATAATGGTCTTCAAATGTATTATTATTATTATTATTATTATTATTATTATTATTATTAATAATAATAATATTAATCATCATCATCTTAATAATAATTATCATAATAATAATAATCATCATCATTTCTTTATAATACCTTTATATATTACATAAAAAAATATCTCTAGTGTCCACCTGGTATATTATGGTGGGGACAAATGACAGATAGTAGTGTACACGTCCTATCTACGTTACATACATACATACACTTGTTTGTGCTGAATACAATAAAAAACACACACACACGTGTTATATATCTTTGTACAATAACTTACAGGTTTATGTGCTATGTTGCATAAAAAAAATGCCAAAAAACATTCTTCACCTGCACATAAATGGCACATACTTAATTACAGCATTTGGGGATGTACAAGTCTGAAATGAAATTAGTAGTCATTACCAGTCCTTTAACTATGTGGCTCTTTTGATCAGCACTAAATTAGCTTTCCAGCCCTAACAAAGGCTCTATTTCAAGCAGTGGGCTGTAAATAAGGCAGCACGACCTGCCCTAAACACCTTTTCTCTTGTCAATCACATCCAAGTCATTCAGACCAAGATGACCCTTCCTCTTGTTCTTTCTTTTTGGACAGGAATATAATATATATAGATATTAAAGTTAGTGGGAAAAAACAACAGATGAGATTAAACATGGTATAATTAAAAAAAAGTTACACAATTTTCAGTGCTCACCCAGGAGCACTGCACAGGCGAATATATATAGTGTAATTGAACTAATTTCAATTAGCTAACCTAAAGCTTTGGTAGAGGGCTTGCTTTCTCTTTGAACAGCATCCTTTAACGCCAATGCTGTCTTTAAAGAAAAGAAGAAAAAAAAGATAATAATATAAATCTCTGCTTCCTATAACCTACAAGGTCCCTCTTGATAAATTGAGAGACTTTTATTCCTCATAGAGCCGATAGAGGCGCCAGAGAGCAGTCAGTGAATGATCTGGCACGGGAACCGAATATCACCCTGGTCACATTGAGCTGTAGTCACACACAAACACTGTCTGCATGCTAAGCGAGGCATAGAGCAAAACCGGTACTTTCAAGTTAAAACACTTCCACCCCGTCTCCTCAATGCTTTGACGTCATAACATCGGTTCCTAGCAAGGAAAGGGGCAGATGTGGATTTTGGAGCTGGTAATGAAACATCGCGTGCAGAATATAACAGATGCACACCGATTCACACTTTAATCACCTGTAAGCTTGGGGTGCATATGTTTCCATCTCTATAGCAACGAGACGCCTTGTATAAGTATTTATAATCCACAAAACTAAGAGCCTGCGTATGTAAGGTCCGGGGGTCTTCACCTTGTTAACTGATAAGTGTGCAGGAAAGTCAGTACTCGGTACTGTACACCACTGCAATCCTGCATCGTCTCCAAGGCTTGTCACTGCTGACACTTGCTGTCATTATAAAACAGATATTTTCCCCGTAAAAGAGGATGATTACGGCCAGTGTGAGAGTAATGACTGTGGACTGTGTGTAAGACATGGCCTTATAACAGGTTGCAGACTGTCAGAGATCAATTATTGCAAAACTTGTAGGAGCGAAGCAAATATATCGGCTATAATAATTAAAATGATTGCGTTGCTGTCAGAGCCAGAGATAGCTTTTACTGTATTGTGTAGAAAGGAATATTTTAGCCCATGGCAGAGGGAAAACACTGGAAATTGTGTAGTTCCAGACCTGTGCCGTTCCAGAAACTATGCTTAGAAATAGTAAAACTGTTTTGTTAGATGTGCAAATCAACTTATTGCGCTGTGTTAACAGTATGCACAGACATCAGAGACGCCTGGTCCCGCACTCTAGAAGAAGAGCAGTTTAGGCTTGCAATGCCCCTTCCATAGGATGTTATAATACACGTGTTTACTAATTTCTCATACAACAGTTGCCGGGGCGACGAGTTCTAAAATGTTTCGATATCTGAGCGTCACCAAAACCAATGACACTCTCATCATCTGACCAACTGACCAGTCCCCAAATCCTAATTACCCATAACAAGCAGCTGTTAGGGCCACCCGGCCAGGACCTCACTAATTATTTCCTAATTCACCCTGAACACACGAAAACTAACTGGGTTCCAGGGCTAAACGGGTTAACAGAAGCAGAATGGCAGAGACCTTGCACCCGAGCTGGGGTGCCGGAGTCCCGGCTGCAGGCAAGATTGGCACATGGGCGGGTTTGCTGCTCACTAGTATATCCAAAATAAAATAGCAGCAGGGGGAGGGGGTGTCAAAGTTGGGTTTGTAATTACTTACGTGGCAGCAAGTCGGGGTGTAGTCTCCACAAGTGCGTGATTGGCAGCGATAACGGGGAGTCCGTGCAGTGCAGGAACCCTAAACGTTTCCCTGACAAGCTCCATCCGGCCATGCACCCTTCCATGCCGGGCAGCGGGCTCCCTGCAGCAGCACTATTCCTCCGGCTGCTGATCTGTCCCTCTGGCTGCAGCGCTGTCCCTCCGGCGCCTGCCCAGCTCCTCACTGGAGCTCCTGCAACAAGAAGCAGCGTTTATGGCTTACAACCCGAATGGCTGTTTTTAAGAGAAGAATGAACCGACAACAACACACACACAAAAAATCAGTTATCCTAACACTGCTGTAAGCCCCCACCCTGCATAAGAAAAAAAAGCTTTATATTTTTCAGTGGGTATTCAAAGATAATTTGATGGCATTGTTTCTGCTACAGATGGTTCTTTTTAATACAATAACAGTGCTCTTTGTGCATACTACCCACAATAAAAATCTAAAGCGTTCCCCTGAATAACCATTTTGTTCTCTCTTGTATAGGGCCAACAAAAGCAGCCGTGAGGTAATGGGTTCTGTTTATTGAAGCCATAGAATAGGGATTTGATAAAGATTTTTTCTTTTCTTTTTTTTTTTATCCAGAAAAAGACATTGCAAGGTTGAGCTGATCTCTTCATATTTTAATCTAACCATGCAGCATCCTCGAAGAATGTATTTTTATTTATTTTTTAGCTTCTGCTGTATTATCTCTGCTACATTCTTAGGAGAAGTTTTATTTTAATTGATACAGTATCAGCACACTGTTATATTACCAAATTGCAAGTGTAATAGATAGGCAGGGAAACTGTGGTCAGTCATGTTATAAAGCAATAGGTGGATCCCTATATATAGGAACATACACGCAGTAGCTACTACTTAAACATCTACTCTATAACTGTTTCGAAAAACATTTCTGGGAACACACACACACACACACACACACACACACACACACACACACACACACACACACACACACATTATATCTATCTATCTATCTATCTATCTATCTATCTATCTATCTATCTATCTATCTATCTATCTATCTATCATCTTTGTGTGTGTGTGTGTGTGTGTACATAGACACACACGGGCACTCGCACACCACACACATGGTCTAGCAATTTTAAGCGTTTCTTGTGGAAAGCGATGTTACACTTCTTGCCTGACTGCACCATTTAATTATTATGGAGCGTGTCCCTGGCCGCCTACAGGTTGCACTAAGCCTGCACAGCATTAAGGATGTGGGATTCGGCTGTTAGAGCATATTGGAAGCCTCATAGACAATGTATCACAGTAGGGGATTTGTTCGTTTCTGACTGTGTTTGTCTACCTCTCTATGGGAATTAAAGATGACAGCAATCCACCTCTGTGACTCCTGCCCGGGTGACCAGTACACAACTTTCCCTCTCTAACGACTGCTCTCAGACCCTAACACAGCAAGGGTTAATGAAGTACATCCTATGTGCACAGGCTGACTGTGTGTGCAGAGTGCAGGATATATTTCTGGTGGTCAGTAGAGAAAGCTGGCTTATTTTGGACCATTGTCTAACAAGTGTAAGTTTAGATACAGTCAACGCCTGACATAACGCAGGACTTAAAAAAAAAAAAGAGGGGGGGAGGGGTTATTGAGGTTATTTTGAGATATATCTGAATTTGATCTTGCAGCTAAGAGTCAAGTGTGCATTATTCTGTACAACACGCTAATTAGGACACTCGCTGCTTATAACAGCAAGTGCTTCATGACTATTATTTATTTTAATTCATATGTGACAGTATATGAAATACATTTCGGCAAATTCGGTCAGTGAAATAAAAAACTACTCTTGTCCCTTGTAGATATAAATGTGATGCTTTAGAAATTAAGAAAATATTTTCATAAAAAAATCATATCTATCTATCTATCTATCTATCTATCTATCTATCTATCTATCTATCTATCTATCTATCTATCTATCTATCTCATGTCAGGTTGCCAAGCTAAATTTTAAGATCATTAATTACAAATAAAATTGCTGGCGCCTAATATTCCTGAGAAGTGCATGGAGCAAGCTTGTGTACACTACCAGGTGCTCAGTACCAATGGTGCCTGCAAGACAGGTAGCCTGTTACTCAGGTAAACACACAGTCAGCTGCTAGCATATGCCTTATATTTGTGCTCATTACTACGCATGATTGACTATGAATGGGAAGAAATGAATGCAGATGTTCTGCACATTAACCCATGAGGTGCTGGCAGCACTATGTACACCAAGCTGGTAGGTGTGGATGCAGTACCGATACTCACTAAGGTATTGTACCCTATACTTCATGTAACCTTCAAGTCATATATTTTGGGGTAAAGGAGAGCAAGCTGGCTACGTGTTTCGTTGCTTCTTTCCCTTCTCTACACTTCCAATAAATACCGCACATATGTATTTCTCTGTAACAATTCAACCTTTCCACTTTTTAATAATAGTAAATATAAGACTAGTTAGAACCGAAATTACAATGTACTCGTCTTGAGTAGTATTTATCGGTACAGTATCGACAATACCACTGCTGTATACAGGATGTGCAAATCGTAAGGATTAACCCCCCGATTGTTGGAAAAGCACAGAATCGCCTTGGGGAAATAGAGGGAGGGCTAAACAGATGAATACAAAATATACACATGCCTAAATAGTGTCAGTAAGCAGACGGTATTTCTATGCTAAATGTTCTACTTTCATTTATTCAGAATTTTTTTTTTTACAATTTAGTCAGTGCGAGAATGTGAGAACGAAAGACACAATGGTGTGTCTAGCTATTTATTTATCCCTACAAGTCGGTATAATATTAGTGACTACTATTTTATGTTCCTTTCCTAATATTCTGACTAATGTGAGGGCAGATACATGTCTTATTGGGTGAAAAATTACTTATTCTCATAGCGATATATTCTTTATTCCTTTGTGCTCGGATTCCAAAAAATCCTAACGTTTCGAGAAATGGGATTATAGCAGAATATCGAACTCATAGTCCTAACTAATTGGATTTATATGACATGATCCATCAAGGAAATTGGTTGATGCTACATCGTCTATGATATAGCCTAATACTAAAACAAGTCAGTAAAACTTGCAAAAGGAACAGTTTACAAATTGTATATCCAAAAACAAAATGTATGGAGAATTGTTATGTACAGGTGTAACGTGTGACTATTTAATATTTGAATTATTTGAATGTCTGTCCTCGTGGATTGTTCATTTGGAAGATCTCGATACTGTATGTAGAATGTCTATCGATAATACTTCCCCTTGAAATTGCCATGCCTGTATTTATCCACTGCTTTATTTCGTAAACTGGTACCCTCCGTTTTAATCCAATAAATCTTGAAAATTAGAATATACGTCAATGAGCAGGTTATTATGGACTATATCAGAAAATAATGTTTACATCTATCTATCTATCTATCTATCTATCTATCTATCTATCTATCTATCTATCTATCTATCTATCTATCTATCTATCTATCTATCTATCCTGTACTCCACCATCCTCACTGAAGGGTTAATTTAGTGTTGCTTTGACATAGTTAAATAAATGGATAATACACGTTTTACTGCAGATATAATACTGACCCTACAAATTAAAATGAACTCTGCAAATTAATTTTAGAATTAGTTTCAGCGAGATTATTGTGGAAAGTCACAGCATTTTAGAACTGCTCTATTCACTTACCAAGTGCTAGCGCATCTTCCAAACACACAACAATGTAGAGCGAGGAAGGCTACATATATGGTACGATGTATTGTCATTTTAATAGACAGTGGGTTGTTTAATCTGTATCTTTTATTAATTTTCACACATGGAAAAGGAGGTATAATAGATTTCTCTCTATAAATTGGCCAGGCAGTGCAGCAGAAGCAGACAGCTCCTCTCACCATCACCCTTGTCACTGGTTTGTTTACTACCTTATTTGAATTAAAATAAACCGGCTTCTGCTGACTGCACATCATTATCTCTGAGTCCATAATCCGGCAGCAAATCCCATATCTTCCAGAACTGGCTCCTTTGTTTGGGATTACTGAAAGTTTATCCTATAACAAAGAGGAATAAGGCTTCCCCTCTCATCCTCATAATTAAGTGTGGGGAGTCATTTAGAATCAAGCAGAAGAAAATGTACAATTTAGCACTATATTTCTGTACAAACTGGGAGGCAGGGTAGGCCTGTGCTAATTGTTAACATAACATTTAAATCACTTTGGAGACCAGCTTTCAACGTTAAGAGCAACTCTTAACGAGGGTTTAATTTTCTATAAATAACAATAGTTCTCTATTACTAATCTAAAGATAGGGTTAATCTTCTTAGTTTTTATATTGATGTAATGTGGATGCTATACATTCTGTCAGCCATAATACGGGCCAATGATATGTTTTCACGTCAAAATGTTAATGTTATAAAAACGTAACCTTTACGAAACAACTCTGAAAGGGTTAAACTGCACCAACACCCTGATGCTGTAACTGCACCCAGACTTGGCAGATGTGTGTTAATGTTCGTATTTACCCTCATGTTGTAGAATTTCACAAGTAGGTCGGGAAGGGAGAACTAGTCCTGTAATAGCCGTGTTTGCACAAAGAGTGTTTGTAGAGGGTCAAGAAAAGATGTGATTGATTTATGCTTCTCCGCAACTTTTATAGCGTTGAAGGAGCCCCGAGTTACAGTTGTTGTGTGTTCCTGCAGTAGGTGCTAGCTGTGGGAACATCTGTTCCCCTCCTGTCAGATGCAATGTGGATGGCATGTAGTGCACAGCTGTAACATCTGTCACCACAATACAACGATCCAGTAATTGTCCTTACCTTTACTTAAGTCTACACGTATTTCCAATGATTTACACAGCGATAACCGTTTAGCAGGTATTATTATTATTATTGCATCAGTAATAACATATTATTAAAAACTAACTGCAGAAGTATTTTAAATTAGCACCCGTTTAAAAACTTTACACCCATTCTCTATCCCCAGAGCACCTATCTTGATGTTATTCCTATTCTGTCTCTCTCTGGAAAGTAACATTTTAAGAGCTTTTTACCTTTTAAACTACTCTCCGAACATTTGCATATAAGGGCATTGTCAACATCAGAACAAGTATCTATAATCTGTATATTATTTTGTAACACATAGCTAGAAATCGGGTGTTTGAACTGTTAATAATTAGGAAAACATAAGAGTAACAGGATATCTTTAAAAGCCACGTTTAAACCATAAAGCATATGTGATAGATGGAAGGTAACAACGACCCATTGACAACTGATAAACTAATTGAATAAGTGGCAGAATATCTATCTATCTATCTATCTATCTATCTATCTATCTATCTATCTATCTATCTATCTATCTATCTATCTATCTATTAAAATACACTTAATTTGAATTACTAAAACTGAATTAAAACTTTGTTGTAATAACAATATTACAGTCAGTGTATTTGAACAGACTGACTACTGTGCTGAAAAAAATAGAGGATATTGATAATATAGTTTACAGGGTTGAAAGCAAAAATGGTTAACTGCATTGAAACATACTTTATTTTAGCTATTAATCATTGTGAAATACTTTAGAGAGTCAGAAAAACAAACAATTATGTAATTTATTGACATGGTTTTTGATCCGGTCCTCAGGGAACAGACCAGGGTTCTTTGAACACAAGCCAATTAATCAACTCAGTTATTTTTATTGACTGATCTGTGTGGAAAGTCGTTTTTTATGTGCTCCAGTCTATTAGGTGTTCTAGAGCTTACCTAGACTTTTTAATAAGGTTTTTGTTACTAGTGAAGTGTCTGTTTAATAACATGCCAAATGCAGTACCTGCAGTGCAGAGCTTTTTTTTTGTTTGTTTTGTCCTGCACTTAGTTTTTGTTTGTGATTGTTGGTATTTATAGGGCTGAGTGGATGCCTAAATATGCCAAGGTACATTATCTGAGGGGGATCAAACTGTTGCTACATTTTTTTATTAGGATGATATTGACATATGTATTAACATTTATTTATATGGTGCCAGCATATTACGTTGCACTTTTAATGGGATATGCAGTGATAAAACAATACTAGCTGTTAACAGATAGACAACGATGTATGAAGGCCCTGTTCTCAAGTTTACATTCTAAAGGGCCCCATACACTAACGCGACATGTCCAACCGTCATGTCACAGGCGATCACCCTGGCAGCCTCACGGGCGGCAGGATTGCCCAAGATACATTGTATGCTGTCCTTTTGCATACAATGTATCTTGGGCAATCCCAGCCATGCCTGCGGGGTCGGACATGATTGCTAGTGCAGCACAGTCAATCTGGAGGATCCGATCTGATGCTCACGGGAACACCCATCGGATCGGATCAGGTCGGAAACACCTCCAAAATGCCTGATTTCATCTGATATATCGGGCAGAATGCCCAATATCGGATGAAATCAGGCATTATCGTTCTAGTGTATGGGGCCCTGAAGGCTGTGTACACATAAGAACGATGTGCGCACGATGCAACAACGTCTGAGATGGGACTCCGACATCGGCAAGTGCATACACACTTGTCGATGCTGGCTGTGATGAGCGGCGGCATGGGGAGGAGCTCGGCCATGCTGCATTCGGCAGCATGGCCCTCGTAAGCAACATTGCATGTCGGACCTGCATGCAGGTCCAATGGAGGATGTCACATGCTATGCGCGTGAGCACGCATCCCATGCAATATTGTTAATTATTATTATTATTATTTATTATTTAGATAATTGTTTCCAGGAGTGAGCATCCGGTAACACCATATAAAGATTCCTTGATAGGAGCAGCTCCGCATCTTTACGTGTGAGTCAGGGTACGCAGTATATGAAATGTGTTGCACCTTAAAGATACCATGATGTGCTTGACACCTGTGATGCCCCTGTGAGTGTTAGGGTACGCACTTCCATTTACTAAATCACTATCCACAAAACCCCCAATAGAAGCCACCCTTTTTTCTATACCAGGAGGTGGATTAGATTACACCATTGGATGGTTGAAAGATTGCAAAGGTCATTGAGAAATATATACTTACCTTTTATAAAGGGGGCATATTTTAGCATAGCCCTTGTATTTATTTCTTGATATATACTACACATTGGCTCCTTTCCTTGTTTCCTTTGCGAGAAATCGAGGATATAAGGAACCTATTGAGGAAGACGAGAGTGAGGAAGGATACTCACCAAACGTACAAAAGATACCTTGATAGGATTCACCCTACATTGCCAAGTGTGAGTCGGAGTGTGAGAACTATTATATCCTAAAGATACCTTGATGTGCTTCACACCTTTATTTCTGTTGTGAGTTTCGGGGTACGCTCCTCATCTTAGGAATTATCTTGCTCTACACTCCCCTCCACTTCACACTTTGAGGGTGTATAGATACGGCAGAAGAGTGCTAAAAGTGTGCAAAGATACCTTGATTGAGTGAGTGGGGTACAAAGGAATTTGACGTCTGTAACTCTTTAGAGACATTTCTTTGTGGATACTGGGATTTACTACACATTGGTTGTCCCTTTTTTTTTCTCTGCTTTACTTTGCATATTTGGAGTACATACATTGGACATTACTTATCTGAAGAACCTGGACAGGAACCTCCGAACCTATATATCAACACCAGGGATTTATTCCTATTCCATTGCGCCACTTGACACACTGCATTGCGCCACTTGACACACTTTCCTACTCACAAATACAGTTTATTTTTAGTTGGTTTTTTTTTGTGCTGAATATCGCTAGGTGCATTGATATACATTACTATGTGCCTAAATATATGATATTTTGGTATAAATACAATTCTCACTGATGAGTTACAGATGTTTGGCTGCATACATCTTCATATATTATGGTAGCTAAACATTGTTCATTTTCCAGCACACCTCTATGGAGTTGCAAGAGAAAACTAGCAATGTTACTGGTCAAGAAGTTCCTTCGCCCCATCATTCCGGGAGGTACCTTATGACCATTGCTGAGAACTGAATTCCCTCTCTGTTGGAAACTTGAAGAGAAATAGTTTGATACTTTTTGGTGGTGCATCAGTTTACTGTCATCTGAAGTATATGATTACTTATATAATCAGGACTTTGTGTCTGGAGAAATGACCAGCCTATAATATAGTCTCAGAGGCAAGCATAGATTGGGCTATGCTTTCAGTGAATATAAACATGTAACAATATGACACATGAAATAAAATCAGTCCCAATGACTCCTTACTCTCATGATCTATATGAGAGATACAGTTCAATAAGCAAAATCTATACAAATAAGCAAAACTTGTAATTAATTAAGGGGGTGGTTTAAAAGTGATATTCAGCAGAACTTTGTTTATTTCTTATTTTGCCCAGTATGCATATTCCAATCTGGGCTTCCAATCCTGCAAATGACCAAATGTAATTATTTACACTAAGGCATCTCCCAAAAGTGGTAATCCAGTGGTTATGGGGATCTTATACTCGTAGATATAGTGGCAACAAAAACAAAACAAAAAACAATGTACTGGACATCCAACTTTCGGTGCTTCATGCATTGTATCTTTTCCTCTCACAATAAATTGAATCAAGAACCAGCAAAAAAAAACAGAAATATTTTATGATTTGACTTAATACAGCTGGCCAGAATCACATTGTTAGACCAACAATGCTGTTTAGTATACGAATAATAGCTTTTAAATGTGTCATTATGAGCAATGTACAAGAACTTATACATAACTACGTTTTGCAGGGCAGCGGATGTGGATCTACTGTGAAAATAATGAAGCTTAAGCTTCAGGGCCCCTAACAGGGACGTAACTAGAACTTTGTGGGCCCTATAGCAAAATCTTGAAAGAGTGAGAAGCACGATAAAGAGTGTCATAGAGAGAGATGGGGGAAGAGAGAGAGAGAGAGAAGGAGGGGGAGTGAGCAATACCCGACCACAGCACAGTCTCAGGTCTATGATGGAGCAGGACCTTCATGGGAGCCAGCCAGGCTGGGACAAAGTTTGCTGCAGTTTGGGGGCACCCGCTGTATCCTCTGCGGCTGCAGCCAGCAGGGGTGCTATAGGCACCAGCGGGTTAAATGGGAGCAGTTTACTGTAATTGTCTGAGGGCGGACCAAGGCACTGAAAATGGGACTGGCCTGGGGGGCATCTGGCACTCTGCCCCTCGACCCAGCCCGCCATTGTGCACGCTTGTACACCCGGTGAAGAGCTAATACTAGCCTTAGCATACAGTTGCAGGTACGATTACGGCAAATTACACTATCTTTTATTTATTGTTTTGTTCCTTCCAAATTCAAAGATGCTGAATTATGCAATTCCTAAAGGGTGATTTAGTAAAATTGCAAGTTTTGCGCATATTTAAACAGACAAATTTACTAAACTTATCAGACTTTTAGCGGCCTCCTACCTGCAGCAGCAGAAGATGCCTCGGCTACTGTGTTTAAGGGGCATATTTATAATAATGTGCAGTGGGCACCCCAAATTTAACATTCCTTATTGCCACATATAGTGTCAATAAGAAATCTTTATTCGTGGGAATGTATTAAGGAACAGTCACAGATATCTTGGTACATTTCATATTTTGTCAACCTCCACAGAAGCCTTTGGGGTCTGCTTTCGCAAATAAAAATGAAGTTCCCACTTACCACATTCAGAGGATACACACTTACTGACTGTTTCTGCATTTGAAAAGAGCTAAAACATATTTCACCTCAACACAATGACACATACTGTACTACAGCAGGCATAGATGAGTTATGCAGCTGCTGTGAACTATTGCTGGCTTGCTGGGACATCTAGTTCAACAAGAGCAGCATAGTCACAGGTTGCACTGCACACATGTACATTATTGTTTTGTTTCCTGGTACCTAACACGCACAGGGAGGGAAGACAGCTCACCACAGTGGGACTCCACTGCTCACGATCCAGGACCATCAGCCGTGCCACAGAAAAGGCTCCGGGTACACTATGAGGGGAGGGTGGCTCTGTGGTACAGTCCCGGTGACACCCCTCCCCCTACCAGGAAGTAAACTGCCCTGATGGGCCCTAAATCCGGCACGCTGCAAACAAACAATGAAAAAAAAAGAACTCTAAATGGTGAAGTGGGATTGCATGCTGGTCCTTCGGGCCTCCCATGTGGCCAGGCCCCATAGCAGTTACATTCCCTGCCCCCTCCATAGTTACGCCACTGGCCCCTAATGTCAGAGGGGCCCTGAAGTAACTTTTTTTAATGAGTGAATTTTTCAACAAATCGATTGAGTTTTTTTTTACGTGTGTGTTATTAAAATAAGGTTATTTTAGTGATAGAGTCATCACTAATCTCGCTTGTGCATTTTAACACCAAAAATCAGTTATTCACCTCTTGTTTTTATGTACTGTATGGTATCACCAATAACACCATGACATCCAGGCTGTTATTACAATCAGGCCCTGCAACAAGGTGGGTCAAAGGAGACAGTTATACCGGGCCCCGAGGCAGAGGGGCACAAAAAAAAAAAAAAACGGGTGCCAGAGCTTACTGGGATACTTCTTTACATAGTCCGCTCCCCCCGCTAATTAAGCAAAAAAATAAAATGAACTTACTGCTCCGTCCATTCTTCCCCACCTCCTCGCGTACCCTGTCACTTCAGGGCCCCAAAAATCAAGGTCCTCCAGTTCAGAGCAATGTATTATATAGACTTTTCCAATACAGAAAACATATATAATGTGTTTCATATGCCACTCTGTAGTATATTGTGCAAAAACAAAGGTGGACTCCCCTCAAGAAATGTTGTGCTTGTTCCTGCAGTAGGTTGGGTGCGAAATCCTATCAGTGGGAAAGTCTGCTCCTCCCTCCCCTAACCATGTGAAAGCCTGCTCCTCCCTCCCCTAACCATGTGACCTGCTCCTCCCTCCCCTAACCATGTGACCTGCTTCTCCCTCCCCTAACCATGTGACAGCCTGCTCCTCCTTCCCCTAACCATGTGAAAGCCTGCTCCTCCCTCCCCTAACCATGGGAAAGCCTGCTCCTCCCTCCCCTGACCATCATAATCATTAAGCATTTGCTGAGGGAGCTATTCCTTAAATGGGAAGCTGTTAAAATACCGCTAGTCATGATCCCGGTGGTCACAATGCCAATGCCGGAATCATGACTAGAGGTAAAATGCTGGTGCCAGAATACCGGTGACACAGGCTATTCTCCCCCTGTGGGTGTCCATGACACCCATAGAGGGAGAATAGAACCTGTGGTGAGCGCAGCGAGCCACTGTGCCTGCAGCGTGGCGAGCAGAGCGAGCTTGCAAGGGGCTTTCAAGCGATCGCCTCACTGCCAGCATTATTGCAGATGGGATCCTGCTGTTGAGTTCATGACAGCCGGGACCCCATCCGCTGGCATTTCATACCAACCCCCCTTAAATGGTGTGGTGATTGTGGTAGAGGGAACTATTTAATGGTGGGGACTATTAATTTAGTGCTAGGGTGATTTGAAGGCTGAGTTGGGGTAGATTAAGTGCTATTTATTTAATGTGATTGTTATTAATTCCCCCAAACGTCAGTGTTGGCTATTGGAAAATTGGGCACATATATTAAATATGAATGCTTTTCGTCTAATAGTTGGAATAGTAGAGAGAAAAGAGACCTTACTCAGGGACGGAAGTCCCGGAGGCAACGGAGTCAGTTGCCGCCGGGATCCAGCCCTGAAGGGGGCACCTGGCACCTTCATTGTCACCCTGCCATGTAGTGCCATAAAGGCACCCACTGACAGGAAGGGCATTTCCGTTGGAGTGGCACGATACCTGCAGTCAGACTCTGGTGCAGTCCAAATTACCATGCTGCGCTCAGTGTTTTGACTTCCTGATGGGACCTTCCTGTTAGAGGAACCACCGAGCAGAGTGCTGAGCATCATCGTGGTGCTCCTCCCTAGTGACCTGGACACAGGGCTCTGAGGGTTGCAGACGTTATGTAATATCCGACTGTGACACTGAGCGGTTGGATGTGCCGAGCAGCCGGAAGAAAGTGAAGTGTTTGGCCATTCAGAGAGAAGGGCTGTGCAGCTGTCAGTCTGTGTGTGGAGTCGGACGAGGTGAGAGTGGTAGCAGCTGCATCATAAAGGTCTGATAACACACAAAGGGCAGGATGTACTAAAGGGAAATTGCAGTAAAAGCCCTGTTTTTGGGGTTTTACCGCATTTTCATATGTACTAACCCCCGGCTGACGCGTTTTCGCCCCTGAGGGTATTGCCATCTTTTGATGGCGATACCCTATAGAAGCCTATGGGCTTCGTACCGCTGGCAGCAGCGGGATGCTGCCTCTCCGCTGACGCCTCCCCTGGCATACCTGGTCCCAGAAGCTAAACTCCTCCTCCCCCTAGCAACACAGCAGGAGGTCTTTCCGGCTGCAGGGAGGAAGAGGAGGCGCCCGGGACAGCCTGCTGCCTGCATGCTGTGCTGGGAAGAGATGGCGACCCCAGGGAGGTGATGGAGACCCCCACACACCACCTCACAGGTATTGCGGGGGGCCTCCGTCATCGCATTGCAATGTTAATCGCATATGTTAGTACATCGCTGCAATGGGCGGCAATGTATGTTAATACATCTCGCCCAATAACTCTCTAGTAATTGCAAGCCCTATGGGTGGGGGGGGGGGAGGTGTGGTGAGCGGGTCACTGTATGTGCTGCGGGCAGGAGGTGAGCCGGTGTTTATGTGCTGTGGGGGGAGGGAGGTGAGCGGGTGTCTGTATGTGCTGGGGAGGGGAGGTTAGCGGGTGACTGTATGTGCTGCGCGAGGGGGTGGGGTGAGAGGGTGAGTGTGTATGTGCTTTGGGGGGGGGGTGAGTGGGTGACTGTATGTGCTGTGAGGAGGAGGTGAGTGGGCGACTGTATGTGCTGCAGGGGGGAGGTGAGTGTGTGACTGTGCTGCGGAGCAGTGGTGAGCGGGTGACCGTATGCATTGTGGGGTGATGAGCTGGGGGAGGGGGGGTGTATGTGCTGTGAGGGGGAGGTGAGTGGGTGACTGTATGTGCTATGGGATAAGTGAGTGGGTAACTCTGTATGTGCTGCGGGCGGGGGGTGAGCGGGTGACTGTATCTACTGCAGGAGGGAAGTGAGCGGGTGATTGTATGCACTGTGGGAGGGGGTGAGCTGGTGACTGTATGTGATGCAGGGGAGGTGAGTATGTGCTGCAGGAGGTAGGTGAGCAGGTGAGCAGGTGACTGTATGTGCTGCAGGAGGTAGGTGAGCGGGTGACTGTTCTGCAGGAGGGAGGTGAGTGAGTGACTGTATGTACTGTGTAGGTGAGCAGGTGACTGTATGTGTTGTAGGAGGGAGGTGAGTTGGTGACTGTATGTGCTGTGAAAGGGAGGTGAGCGGGTGACTGTATGTGCTGCGGGAGAGGTAGGCGGATGACTGTATGTGCTGCGCGGGGGGGGGGAGCGGGTGACTGTATGTGATGCAGGGGAGGCGAGTATGTGCTGCAGGAGGTAGGTGAGTGGGTGACTGTATGTGCTGCGGGGGGAGGTGAGTGGGTGACTGTTCTGCAGGAGGGAGGTGAGTGAGTGACTGTATGTACTGTGTAGGTGAGCAGGTGACTGTATGTGTTGCAGGAGGGAGGTGAGGTGGTGACTGTATGTGCTGTGAAAGGGAGGTGAGTGGATGACTGTATGTGCTGCGGGAGAGGTGAGCGGGTGACTGTATGTGCTGCGCGGAGGGGGTGAGCGGGTGACTGTATCTGCTGAACGGGAGGTGAGTGGGTGACTGTATGTGCTGTGTAAGTGAGCGGGTGACTGTATGTGCTGCGGGAGAGGTGAGCGGGTGACTGTATGTGCTGCGTGCGGGGGGGGGGGGTGAGCGGGTGATGATGTATGACCAAAGGGACCCAGAAAAAGACAGTTTAAATTTTTTAAAAGTGATGGGTCCCTTGGACCCACTTTTTTGGGGGCTCAGCACAATCACTGTTACTGTGTGGCATAATTTGTAAGTGGCAGACACTACTGTGACATTACAGAATACGGGGTACTACTGTGTGACATGACATGAATAAGGGGCAGTGCTATACTGCATAATGTGAATAAGTTGTACTTCAGTGCAGTGTAATGAAAAGGTTACACTACTGTGTGGCATACTCTGAATTGGGGGTACTGTTGTGTGGACACACCCCTTTACAGTGAGACCACTCCTTTTTTGGTGCTGTCTCTATGTAGCATGTGGTGGGGGAAGGGGGGTAGTACCAACATCTAACTTGCCTCCGTGCATCTGGGATGAAGTCACGCGACTGACCTAATTTTAAACATAGATTTAATTGATTTCATGTGTGACCAGTTGATGGAAGGCAATCATCTTTGGTGAGGCAGGCTCAGTTTTCCAGATTGGGAGGCTCAGTTTTCCAGGTTTGGAAGAGTATCTGATTCTCTCATAAGCAGAGCCCAACATTTCAAGATCCAGCCAAGCAGCAACTGGGCTTCAGATACCAGCAGCAGCTATTAAAAGCTGTAAGAACAGGTAACAGAGAACATCACTTGTGGGACGATTCTGATATTTTTACAGTAATTCATGTGTGTCAAAATGTCCGTTTTCTACTTTAGTATAAAGAACTATCCCTCTGTATTGTGCAGAGGTTACTAGATTACTCTCTTATTGCTTAGTTGTCACTAGAAGGCTTTCTGTATTGTTCTGTGGTCACTAGATGGCTCTATTATGAATGAGTCCGTGTAAATCATTTTGAATTGATATGTATAACTGCCAAGGTACAATTCTTTTGGGTAGTGCATTACAACTTGGAGCAAATAGATATTTGGCAAAGCACTCAGGGTTCAGGAGTAAGATAGTGGTATTTGTGGGGGAGTAGTTGTTTGCATGGCTATGGGGAATTACTTATCAAGCACAGAGCAGATACTACACTGGGCCTAGTTTCTGAAGCACTGCAAAAAAAGTTTAATTTTGTACAATGAGATTACTGAAATGAGATAAAAGGGATGGACATGGGTCCTTGTAGGTACATTCTTGCATAGCAGTTTTCACTCCACAAAACCATTTTCCTGCATCACATGCTCTTCCTTTCTAAGTAGTGATGAGCGGGTTCGGTTTCTCGGAAACCGAACCCCCCCGAACTTCACCCATTTTACACGGGTCCGAGGCAGGTTCGAACCTTCCCGCCTTGCTTGGCTAACCCGAGCGCGCCCGAACGTCATCATCCTGCTGTCGGATTCTCGCGAGATTCGGATTCTATATAAGCAGCCGCGCGTCGCCGCCATTTTCACTCGTGCATTGGAGATGATAGGGAGAGGACGTGGCTGGCGTCCTCTCCGTTTATTGTTGAACTTGATTGCTTTATTGCTTAATTGTGGGGAGGACTGGGGAGCAGCTGTTAGGAGGAGTACAGTGCAGAGTTTTGCTGATAAGTGACCACCAGTTTTATCCGTTCTCTGCCTGAAAAAAACGCTCCATACCATATCTGTGCTCAGTGTGCTGCATAATATATCTGTGCTGAGTGCTCACACTGCTTAATTGTGGGGACTGGGGAGCAGCTGTATTATATAGCAGGAGTACAGTGCAGAGTTTTGCTGACAGTGACCACCAGTATACGTTGTCTGCCTGAAAAACACTCCATATCTGTGCTCAGTGTGCTGCTTTATTGTGGGGACTGGGGACCACCAGTATAATTAATATTATATAGGAGGAGTACAGTGCAGAGTTTTGCTGACACAGTGACCACCAGTATACTATATATAGCAGTACGGTAGGCCACTGCTGTACCTACCTCTGTGTCATCATTCATTAAGTATACTATCCATCTACATTCTATACCTGTGGTGCATTTTAGTTTTGCAGTTTGCTGACACAGTGACCACCAGTATACTATATATAGCAGTACGGTAGGCCACTGCTGTACCTACCTATGTGTCGTCATTCATTAAATATACTATCCATCTACATTCTATACCTGTGGTGCATTTTAGTTTTGCAGTTTGCTGACACAGTGACCACCAGTATACTATATATAGCAGTACGGTAGGCCACTGCTGTACCTACCTCTGTGTCGTCATTCATTAAGCATACTATCCATCTACATTCTATACCTGTGGTGCATTTTAGTTTTGCAGTTTGCTGACACAGTGACCACCAGTATACTATATATAGCAGTATGGTAGGCCACTGCTGTACCTACCTCTGTGTCGTCATTAATTAAGTATACTATCCATCTACATTCTATACCTGTGGTGCATTTTAGTTTTGCAGTTTGCTGACACAGTGACCACCAGTATACTATATATAGCAGTACGGTAGGCCACTGCTGTACCTACCTCTGTGTCGTCATTCATTAAGTATACTATCCATCTACATTCTATACCTGTGGTGCATTTTAGTTTTGCAGTTTGCTGACACAGTGACCACCAGTATACTATATATAGCAGTACGGTAGGCCACTGCTGTACCTACCTCTGTGTCGTCATTCATTAAGTATACTATCCATCTACATTCTATACATGTGGTGCATTTTAGTTTTGCAGTTTGCTGACACAGTGACCACCAGTATACTATATATAGCAGTACGGTAGGCCACTGCTGTACCTACCTCTGTGTCGTCATTCATTAAGTATACTATCCATCTACATTCTATACCTGTGGTGCATTTTAGTTTTGCAGTTTGCTGACACAGTGACCACCAGTATACTATATATAGCAGTATGGTAGGCCACTGCTGTACCTACCTCTGTGTCGTTATTCATTAAGTTTACTATCCATCTACATTCTATACCTGTGGTGCATTTTAGTTTTGCAGTTTGCTGACACAGTGACCACCAGTATACTATATATAGCAGTACGGTAGGCCACTGCTGTACCTACCTCTGTGTCGTCATTCATTAAGTATACTATCCATCTACATTCTATACCTGTGGTGCATTTTAGTTTTGCAGTTTGCTGACACAGTGACCACCAGTATACTATATATAGCAGTACGGTAGGCCACTGCTGTACCTACCTCTGTGTCGTCATTAATTAAGTATACTATCCATCTACATTCTATACCTGTGGTGCATTTTAGTTTTGCAGTTTGCTGACACAGTGACCACCAGTATACTATATATAGCAGTACGGTAGGCCACTGCTGTACCTACCTCTGTGTCGTCATTCATTAAGTATACTATCCATCTACATTCTATACCTGTGGTGCATTTTAGTTTTGCAGTTTGCTGACACAGTGACCACCAGTATACTATATATAGCAGTACGGTAGGCCACTGCTATACCTACCTCTGTGTCGTCATTCATTAAGTATACTATCCATCTACATTCTATACCTGTGGTGCATTTTAGTTTTGCAGTTTGCTGACACAGTGACCACCAGTATACTATATATAGCAGTACGGTAGGCCACTGCTGTACCTACCTCTGTGTCGTCATTCATTAAGTATACTACCCATCTACATTCTATACCTGTGGTGCATTTTAGTTTTGCAGTTTGCTGACACAGTGACCACCAGTATACTATATATAGCAGTACGGTAGGCCACTGCTGTACCTACCTCTGTGTCATCATTCATTAAGTATACTATCCATCTACATTCTATACCTGTGGTGCGCCTCTTTTTTTCTTTGCATCATGTGCTGTTTGGGGACAATTTTTTTGAAGTGCCATCCTGTCTTGACACTGCAGTGCCACTCCTAGATGGGCCAGGTGTTTGTGTCGGCCACTTGTGTCGCTTAGCTTAGCCATCCAGCGACCTCGGTGCAAATTGTAGGACTAAAAATAATATTGTGGGGTGTGAGGTGTTCAGAATAGACTGGAAATGAGTGGAAATTATGGTAATTGAGGTTAATAATACTATGGGATCAAAATGACCCCCACATTCTATGATTTAAGCTGTTTTTTAGGGTTTTTTGAAAAAAACACCCAAATCCAAAACACACCCGAATCCGACAAAAAAATTTCGGTGAGGTTTTGCCAAAATGCGTCCGAATCCAAAACACGGCCGCGGAACCGAATCCAAAACCAAAACACAAAACCCGAAAAATGTCTGGTGCACATCACTACTTTCAAGGGACTAATTTTGTACTTTCCAGTTACACTAGTTAAACTAATGTGACAGAAGTGCGATAGAGGCCCTTTACCCAGTGTAAAATGTACTTTAAACACAAATGTAATAAGGACTCAGCATCCTATCATACTGTATATGGGGCTTAACCAAGCAGATTTTAGGGCCAGATGTATTAAGCCTGGAGAAGTGATAAAGCAGTGATAAGTGCAAGGTGATAACGCACCAGCCAATCAGCCTCAATATGTAAATTGACAGGAGCTGACTGGCTGTGCGTTATCACCTTGCACTTATCACTGCTTTATCACTTCTCCAAGCATACTACATCTGCCTTAAGGACAAAAAGTACAATGCACAAATATTGGAAAGCTGCTCAATCAGATGTAATATCAGTCAGGTGCTAAAAGGGAGGGGTAATTCTGTGTAAGAAAAAACAATTTGGGTTCTCTAATGCACACTGAGTGAGAAATAAATAATACTACATAATAATCAGATAATACGGAGATCTTAGTTGCGTATATCTGCAGATATAGGGTTAAGCCCCCAGGCCGATCGACAAGGCTTCTCCGTCACTGGGGGTCCCTAATACTAGGTATGGGTCCGGGGTGCAGGACAATAAGTAGAAATGTTTAATCTAATGAAGGTGGTGGTTCTCATGTGGTAGGTGGTAAACTGTACAACATTGTACCTCCTCAGATTTCTCCACCTGCTTCAAATCTAGGCATTCTTCCAGAGTGTGGCGGTAACTCCTCGAAGTATCGAGTAGGGACTGCAAGGACCATCTAGGAGTGCTAGTATAGAACCAAAGTGCTTTGCAGTGAGAATCCAGTATGCTTCCTAAATGAGGACCAGTCCATTTGTGGAGAACATACTTAGAAGCATGTAAATCACATTCTGCTGACTTATATATCATAACATGTCTCTTTTAATATAACAACCTGCTTCAAAGGGATGAAAGAGATCATGATGGTCAAATTTACATAAGTATAACCCCTTCCACTATGCAAAGCCTCAGAAAAGAATAGACTCATGTTTATTAAATTGCTGACAGGGCTGTGGAGGGTAAACAAGGTTAAAGTTCTAATCATGCAATAAAGTTTGTCAATATATAGCAGCTTGAACATGAGAAAACATCACAATGTACAATCACAGGATTGGTTAGAGATTACACTATGTGCAGGGCCGATAGAGGTGCCCGGGGTAACCTGGATATAACTGTCTGTTCTGCTTTGTGACTAGGGGCCATATTGTCAGAGCCAGTGAGCCTACCAATAGGTTTTTGGACTGTGCATTGACATGAGAGCACCTGGCAGAAACTCACACATAACACAGTTTGAACATACAGTTGGTCTAAAATATTATGGGCGCCTGTCAGACATTGATGATCTGGGTCACCAGTTTATCTTACTTTCCTACAGGGGGCTACACACGGAGAGATCTGTGTTTAAAATCTAAGCAATCTGACTAGATTGCTCAGATTTTAAGCATGGATCTGCCGTGTGTATGACCCCCAGCGATAGCATGCATGCAGGCTCAATCTTGCGGGTCGCTCACTTTACCGTTGTGTGAAGTGAGCGCCCCCCCCCCCCCCGTTGTTGCCCCCCCTGACTCAGCACATCGCGCTGTGCTGGGTGGGGGGAGAGATGTGTGCTGAGCGATCTGTGTTAAGATCACTCAGCACACATCTCTCCCGTCAGTACCCCCCTTAACTGTCTTTGGCTTGACATATATAACTATATGTGGTTCAATCCAATAGAAACAATGACAGAGTTACTGAGTTTGATATATATGCTACACTCCAGGTTATTTAGATAAGTATTTGTATGGGAGTTCATTATCGAGAATTAAATAGTTAATCTACCTAACCGGCTTTCCTGTCATAACCAGTACTCCTATGTCTTAGACTGGCCGCTAGCCGCTGCTGCCGCATTAGTAGTGTTATACTCGGAAGTGCGTTCCAGCGGTATTAGGCTTGCTGCTCAAGGACAGGAAATACTCCCAGAGCCATGCTGCGTCATGGAACCGGAAGTGCGTTCAAGCGGCGGACAGCGTGCGTTCCACAGCTGCAAGTGCTGGTGGACTTAGCTTACCTGGAGTCTATGCATACGGGAACAGTGTCAATTTGTGGTGAACACAGGTGATTTGGATCATATTGTTATTGACGCGCATTCTGCTATTTATAAACCAATGCTGTGCAGAATGAACTGTGATGCTCTTGAGAAAGGTGGGATACCACGGAACAGCTGTCGGGCTCAGTGGCGGATTTAGGGGGGCCACCAAGGCACGTGCCCCCCCTGTCATTTTTAATTGTTTTTTTGTATTGACCGCGGTGCTGCACAAACCCGCACCAGGCACCCAACATGTCCCCCTCCTCCCCTGTCAGCTGCTGCTGCTGCTCTGCTCACGTGTGTTCCTCCTCCTGTTTGGCTCCCTGGATAAATGTGACATGTAGTCAGTGCAGAGGAGCCAAGCAGGAGGAGGAACTTCACAGATCCAGCATGCCGCTGCCGCTGAGGGACAGCGCACCGCCGCTGAGGGTCAGCACCCAGGAACAGTGGGTGGGAGACTGGTGCTGCTGTGAGCAGACTTTTGCTGGGGGGGGGGAGTGGGGGGGATCTTCCTGCTGTCAATCTTCATGCGATCGCCGCTGCAATCGCTTTCTTCTGTGTTCTTGTCGTTGCCCAGCAATGGCCGTCGCTGGGCAATAACGCACGGCTGCGAAAACCAACAGCGTGCGAACGGGTCGGAATGACCCCCATAAGGTATAAGAACTAACTGTGGACCTGTACCCCCTCCAGCAGTGCATTTCAACCATAGACACACTCGATACTCACATTGAGCAAGTGTCCACACCCCCTCACACAATTGGTCACACCCACTGAAACTTGGTCATGCCCACTCCACTTCTAACTCCACCCCTCCTTGATAGCCCAACCACTTATGGTGCCCCCCCCTGTAATTTTTTTCTGGATCCGCCCCTGGTCGGGCTAATGTGGGAGAATTCATCTTGCTGAGAACCCCTATGGACATGATAAATTACATGTTTAACTTTTATATTCATTATGCTTCTGATTTTTTGATAAAAAATTAAGTTTATTGAATAAAAAATTAAGTTTATTAAATAAGTTTGTAATGCAAAGGGGGGTGTGCTGGTCTCTTCTTTTTTGGCTGCTGGATAGTGTGCCAAAGAATTGTTGTATATGTATATATATATATATGCAGCAATAGAGATCAAGCAGCGGCACTCAGAGACTGGAATCCGGTAAATATCCTTTTGGGGTGAGTGCCAGTTCTTTTCAAGCTATATATATATATATATCAAATCACAGACTATTAACTTTTTGGACATCACGATCACCTTGGAGGGAGGTCAAATTAACACAAGCCTTCACAGGAAGCCGACCGACCGGAACACCTTACTGCTCCCAAGTAGCCAACACCCACCAGCCCTTAAGGGTAATCTGCCAATTTCTCAATTCCTGAGAGTCATGCGTAATAATTCCAATAAGGACCTCATGGAACTACAACTAATAGAGATGACCTCCAGATTTCTGGAACGGGGCTATGAGAGGAGAAGTGTACAGAGATGTTTGACCAAGGCAAGGAGAAAATTTGAATCTTCCGATAGTGCTGCACAAGAGACCCATACTTTGGACAGGATGGTCTTTACGACCACATATGACAATTACTCTAATAAGGTAAGGGACGCCATTCGTAAGAATTGGCCTATCCTTGCCACTGATGATCATCTGAAATTGAAAAAAAGCCCCCCACCTATGATGGCCTATTGAAAGGCAGCCAACCTTAAACAACTTCTTCTAAGACCAATGGCAGGCAACGAAGGCCCAACCACCATGACATGGCTACAGGAGAGGCGTCCAGGATGCTTCAGATGCACAAGCTGTACCACATGTAGGGGCATGCTAACTGGCCCCACATTTCCACATTCCCACTCAGGAAGACCCATCACCATTAAATATAAACTACATTGCTCCATGGATCATCTAATATACATTCTAACATGCCTATGTGGACTATATTATGTTGGAATGACCACCAGACGGTTCTGAGATAGAATGGCTAACCATAGAACTTCGATACACCAAGCAATTACTTCTGGGACTGCGGTATTACCGGTAGCCCGACACTTCATGACACTGAGACATCAAGTCTCTGACCTGAGATCTAAACTTATAGACTGGATTCCACCACTGCCACGCGGTGGCGACCGTGCCCTACTATTGAGGAAAAGGGAAAGTCTTTGGATATACAAACTTGATACCATCACCCCGAGGGGCATGAATGAACATAACCCACTGTCCATCTTTTTGAAATAAGTCATGTTCTTGCCTGCATGTCTATTATAATTATATGTATCTAGTTGATATATGCCCTGACGATTTAACTTTTTCCCCCCTTACCCCGTACACATTTCCCTTGTATGTTGATCCCTGTTTTGTGACCTCATCGGCCTCTGTGATACCATGGAATATAACTTTACATCATTGTATGTACCGATAATATGTTACATAATATTTATCTGTCCGTGACTTCCGGCAGTCGCGGCGGATGGAGGCATAATTAATGCTCTAAATAGGCAGCACATTACTGGCAAAATACATAAACTAGAGGGTCATGTTTTGGGCTTAATATGCACTTTGAAACAATACTATTAGACAAATTTTCCGGACGGAAATGACGTCACTTCCGGTAAACTAGGAAAAACACCAATTCCATGTGTAATTGAATTAATCAAGAGGGGTATAAATATGTGTCCACACACTTACTATCATCACACTCCTGAGGAAGTCCAGGCTGATTGCGGAGGACGAAACGCGTTGAGTGTTTACACGTATGGACAACTTAAAATACAGATAAGCTGTTTTTAATTTATTATATGGTACGGGCAATGTTTTTACTGTCGGACTAGTTCCAAATAAATGTATGTTGTTGTGTAAAAAGTATTACACTATCGGCCCCCCTTTTTTTCTATTTTTACTTTGACCATGTGAGTAACAACAAGGAGAAATACCAATAGAACACCACTGATGACGTCGCTCAGATTGTGACCCTATGCTATTTCAAAGGTGGTTGGAATTCCACCATATACGGTATAGTTCCACTTTACAGGGTGAGACTAAGGGTGATGGTCATATCATACACTTAAATATTACACTAGGAGGCGCCTATTCTCACTTTTATTTTCCAGATCTACAATTGGTTGGCTTGAACAGCTAACCACTGGAGAAAAGGGCTGCCACCCCACGAAATAGAATATTGGGGGAGTGTATTCTAGAACACGGAAATTTACCATTACGGAAAGGATAGGTCGTTATAAGAAGGACTCAGCGCCATTTACCACCACCACCACTACCATAATATTTATCGCTGTTTGATTTAGCTACTACAGAATTGTACACAGTATGAGAAATTGTCTATGATATATATCTCTTATCTAATTGTAACTTTTTGGCCACCCAAATACGCCCCCCTCATGATATATGCACCGCTGCTTGTGTGCATGTACCAATTTACTCTTTAAACTGATAGCGCCAACGATGTATGCACAACACTATGCGATAGACATACTGGTTGCCATGGATGCGGCACACGCGCACCGCATCACCTGCCGTCGCTAGGTGACCGAGGACGCGGCATAAGTGTCGTCACTGGGTTACCATGGATGCGGCATACTTCCGGTTGAGACCGGAAGTAGCCCACCGCGAGCCGGGACGCCCGCGGCTGTTAAGGCACTGTTTGAGATGGCACGGCCCACTAGAAACATAACTACCTGCATGTATGTTACCTACTTCTATTTATTCCTCAATTTAGTTCCATATTTTGGTTGCTACGCACTTCCGGGAACACCGGAAGTGACGTATTGCGGTCCACAGGTGCGTTCCACCGCACTTCCCTGGATGTTGGGGGCGTGATCAAGGGCCAATTAGTGTTGGTATTTAACAGGGGCCTGTGAGGCAACACCTCTGGTTCTAGTTGTCTGCACTATTGATCTGTGATGCTATGCTGTTTGTTTGACTAAGCTGTGAACTCCTTGACAAAGGTCCTGGTGTGGACCGAAACGTTGGAGGAGGAAATCGCTACTTGGAACTGTGAGATTGACCTTTACATTAAATTACCATTTCACTTGGCTGATTCAAATCTAGAGAGTGCTATTCTTTCTACACTAGTGGAAAATACTGTATTATATATATATATATATATATATATATATATATAATATATATATTTATATATATAATATATATATTTATATATATATAATACTGTATAAACTTACCATAATTGGCAATTTGTAAACACTGTTTAAGGAGATCCAGAGGTATTTTAAATCTCAAAAAACAAATTAGTACTTACTACACAGTTTTGTACTGGAGAATGGATTGGCTACTAGCTGCAGATAGTGGATTCAGATATAGTTGCTGTTAGATAAGAGATTTATAGGTCAATTTTATGAAAATAATTTTACAAAAATAATGTGAAAAGGGTGTAATCACACCTTTTCACATTATTTAGTATCACATGAATGTACTAAAGGACAATTGGAGGATAATTTGCTAAATTCTCCTTGAAGTCCTTAAATTTGCATTTTTTTTAGTACTCAGGTTGCATTTCCCATTCTTATAATGGGAAATGAGATCTTCTCAAATTGACTAAAATAAAATTGTAAAAAAATACAGGAGGGAGCACTGCGAAAATATCTTCCCTCCGGTACTCCTACTATTCCTGCTCTAATTAGAGCTTAGAGTCAGCGTCTGTGATCAGCCTTGTGTGTCTAAATAGTCCACAGTCTGATCACTAAAGATAATAAATAGTTGTATTAAAAAATAATAAAATAAAACTTACCTGTAAGTTGCTGCACCCAGGGATCAGTGTTCAGCTGGCTCCTTCTCTCGGACGGGTTCTAGCCAGCGGTGCATGTGCAGGCACAGTCTCTGGGTATTTTTTTAGAAAAATACCCTGAGAAGTGCAATGAGAAGAGTCATAGGGACATAATGTTTTTGCAAGCTCTGTCCCTGTTTGCGATATTTGTTACATTCATATGATATATTCAAATATCACAATGCAAATGTGGGTGAACTTATCACTTCCTAACCACATTTGAGATGCGCATTGTAATAAATTTGCCCCACAGATTCAAACTGTAGTGAAATGAGTTTGCATAACATATCATAGCAGCCATGTTTTAAATACAAAATGGGTATCAAATGACAGAACCATTAGCTCAGTTCAGGATCTGAAGACATAACTTAGGTTACCATTTGACAGCATGATAGCATCCTCGCATTCACCCTTATCAAGCAATATTTAGGCAACTAGATATTTTGTGTAGAGTTAAAAAAAAAACAAGTTAATGTTCTACATAGTTTTATATGAGCTTGTCACAACATGTAGGTAGTACATTTCACTATAGTTGCTGTTTGCATAGAAAATTAGCAATTATATATCAGCACTGTGACATCAAGGTAATATGTTTATCTTGAGTAAGCTGATGTGCAGTATTTCTAAATTATACTACGTATCAAACTGTAGTGAGATGATTTGCATAATTCAAAAGCTAATAATCATTTTTGAACACAAAATTCATGTCAATGACAAAAAACAATAGTTTAGTTCAGGAACTGAGGAAGCACAGTATATAAATTGTTAGCATTTGACAGTAAAATGACATCTTGTATACGCATTTGTAATGCAATATTGGGTTGAGAACAGGAAACCGACAGTCAGGATGCCGGCGGTCAAAATACCGACAGTGGCATCCTGACACATTTAGGTAATTATGCTGACCCAAACCCTTACCCTCCCCCTAACCTTCCCTACCCACAACCAAACCCTAACCTTCCCTGCTCACAGCCTAACTCTAACCTTCCCTGCTCACAGCCTAACCCTAACCTTTCCTTCTCTTAGCCTAACCCTAACCTTCTCTGCTCACAGCCTAACTCTAACCTTCCCTGCTTGCAGCCCCTATCCGTTTGATAGATAGACAGTGTCTAGTTAGACAGTCAATAGATAGACACCATATATTAGACAGACATTAGGTCGACAGGGTCAAAAGGTCGACATGAAAAAGGTTGACAGGTCAAAAGGTCGACAAGTCAAAAGTTCGACATGGTCAAAGGTCGATCTATCTTTCATACCGGAACCCTTGCAGCCTAACCCTAACCTTTCCTTCTCTTAGCCTAACCCTAACCTTCCCTGCTCACAGCATAACCTTCCCTGCTCACAGCCTAACTCTAACCTTCCTTGCTTACAGCATAACCCTAACCTTTCCTTCTCTTAGCCTAACCCTAACCTTCCCTGCTCACAGCCTAACTGTTACCCTCCCCCTAACCTTCCCTACCCACAACCTAACCTTCCCTACTCGCAGCCTAACTCTAACCTTCCTTGCTCACAGCCTAACCCTAACCTTTCCTTCTCTTAGCCTAACCATAACCTTCCCTGCTCACAGCCTAACCATTACCCTCCCCCTAACCTTCCCTACCCACAACCTAACCCTAACCTTTTCTTTTTGAAGCCTAACCCTAACCTTCCCTGCTCACAGCCTATCCCTAACCCTCCCTGTTGTACTTACGTTCAGGATGCTGTTGGGATTCCGGCATCGGAATTCTGAGCGGTGTTGGGATTCTGCCAGCATCTAGAGCATCAGGATGCCAACTACATCCCATAGTATTAGCCCATTAAATATTTTGTAGAGACATATAGTACATTACTAAGGAGTCCCAATCTCTTCTGCTTTTGCTGTCATGCAATGATAGCATGGCAAATGAGAGAGAGTTCAGGGCAGTGTTGATAGAAAGTAAAGTAAATGTGTGGGTCAAATCTTGTGCAAGGAGTTAGGTTACCCCTAATATACACACTACAAAATAGGGTACATTGCAGGGAAAAGATTTACCACGGAAGAGACAATCACCATGGAAAGAAGTAATACCTGGTGATATAAAAGTAATTGTCTCAGGTTGCTGATTGCGGTGTTCTCCTGGTTAGAGAAACGGTAAAAGGAACAGAACACGCATTTCACCACACGGGATTGATCACATGTCAGCCTCTTAAAGGTCTTCTGAACAGTTCCCACTCCAGTTCAGGTTGGTCTATGGGCTATGAGGTGGTCTATGGGGGTCTGAACCAGACTGATTGAAGCTGCAAATTTGGAGAAATTTAAAGTGTCAACAAGGGGGAAGTTAATATCTGCATCAAATCTCCATAAAAGAGGGGAAGTCCTGGAGCATGGCTATGTCCATGAGAAAGACGAGTCCACATTTGATCCATAAGTAGAATGACTTATGGTCACGTCCAGGCAGAAAGTTTGGATTATCCCATATCTGGAGGAAAGAATAGAAGGTACAAGAGAATAGGATTACATTAATCATTATCTTATGCTGATTGGTAAAGTAATCATGAAAGACTTTTCAAAACTGAGGCATCTGCGAGCTGGGGAAATCTATTGGAGAGAAGAGATGGAGATATATTGAACCCATTCTGATTCAATCTTTACCCGTACTCTAGCAGCCAGGTTGAAGCATCTTGTGTGAGGTAAGATGCAAAAAAATAATGTTGCCGATTGGGTACTCATAGACCTCCCTTGTTAGAAGTTTTATAAACGGTTCTCATTTTCACATGACGTCTTGTTCTCAACCACGAACAGTAGGAATATTTGCGTTGGCAGAAACTGAGTACATGAGAAGGAACTGGGACTTCCATTTGTTGAGGATTGCAGCAATAGTGTGGAAGAGGTCATTGTAGTTTACTGCCTACAGTTGGCCATATTGCTTAGTCAAGGACACGCTGAGGTACTTAAGGCAAAATCTTTTCCATCAGGCTTTGTAATTTGCTACTAGAGGATGTCTGAGTAAACTTGATATGTTAAGATTGATAACTTCCATTGTGGAGTAGGTTATTTACAAATTGAGCTCCTCTAATCCATCAATATGGAAGTTTTATAGAGAATTTGCTAGTTTACCTACACTTATATGGCCAACTGAAACAGGAGGAGATCTTTGTCTTTATCTCTTTCAATGTCACACTTACTGAGTGCTGTTATGGGTAATGTCTAAATGCTAGTGAGATTCTGAGATTACAATATAAAAGTGGCATTCCTCACCATGAAGACATCTGATGTACACCTCAGGGGTCAGAAAGTTCCACTCATTCAATATCCGTATGTAGAATGTAATGGAACAGTCAGTGCAGCACTTCTGGCCAATTTTTCAAATAAAAATAAAGGCAAATGCAGTCATCAAACTATGACCTATTCTATGCAGGGTATTATTTCTTTGCTATTGACGGATGTACTGTATACTACATTTACTATTTTCTCTAATGCTCAGGGTAAATTGCACCACTGAGTTCAATCCACACGAAGGGTTTATGCTTCCCTATTAATTGATGGTATCCATTATCTCAAGAACTAGAGCTAATTCAAACAATTTAAACATTTTTAATTCAGCAAAATATCCTAAATTCATTCAAATATCCTTGGCAACTAAACAATTTTTTTTTGTTGGACTGAGTATTAGTAGCATGTGTTCTTGGGCCCAAAAGTTTGAAACTTAAGGGTAGATGTAAGAAGGGTCGTTACAGGGGAGAAGCGGTATCAGTGCCATTATGTGCACTGATACCGCTTCTCCTCCATGTATGAAGGAGTAGATGTGCTCCCCTGATTATATCGGTGTTGTTATCTACAAGATAGTACGCTGATGTGCGGGGGCAATGTATGAACTGAGGAACTGACCATTCCGACACCTGCAGCTATCAATTTCAACAGCTGCAGGTGTCGTTGCCCATTGACCACAGCAGGGTCAGCTCTGTACCTGGCTGCGGTGGCTACCGCTCCAGACTGCATAGGAGAGCTTGTGAGAGTAGAGAGATCTAGCGCATGCTCAGTGAGCTGTCCGGGGGAGAGACACAGCGCATCAGCACTAGGCTGATGCACTGTGGGCTATAGTAGGGATTGCCGGAGGGGCGGGGGGGGGGTTTCACTCCCCCGCTTTCCGGAATCCGAGATGTTAATACATCTCATTGCTACCTCTTCCTCTTTGGTAAAGAGGTGAATCAGGAGGTATTATACCCGCACGATATGTGTAAATGTAATACTGTACCCTACAATTTTATGTTAACTTTTAAGTACTATCAAAATGTATGTTATATATAAGACTTACAATAATGCCCTGCTCACAGCTCCCATGTAAAAAAATAAATAAAAATGAAAGTAGCTGTTTAAAAGGGTGGAGCGTCTCTATCTTTTATCTATCAGGGATAACCCAAATATCTGAGGATTAGCTGGTATTCTTAAAGTAATTAAATGATCTCTATAGACTAGATCATCGATAGTTATGTTAAAGCAAGTGTGTAAGGAAATAACTGATATTACTTGGAGCTCTATTCAAGCAGCAGTGAAAAACACTCACTTATTCTCTGATAACAGGGCTTGTCATTGATTCAGTTCATTAACAGAAATGTTTACCATAAAGAAGTCTCAGACTTCCTCAGCATCCGATTACCGTAAATTTCACTTCCCCATAAATTAGTATAGAGAATGCGATTCAGAAAATAATGGAAAGCTCAGCTATCAGTTTCACTTCACCAAAAAATGTTGCCATCTGTGGATGGAATAATGGGTCTTGTTGGAGCAGAAGAGCATGTTCCTCCATGTTCTCTCCGCCCTCTTATGTTACAGCAGGCCAATTAAAATGGTCCCACAGGCAGGGATTGTCCATGTCTCTCACTAACTTCCTGTGCCAGGCCGGCTGGCTGACCATAAAACGCAGACACATACTGTAGCCTCTGCCTCGCAATTTCTTTCATATGCAGGGATCGGCGAATCGCTGGGACTGGCTGGACCACTTTGGATTGTTGGAAGGTAAGTATACCTGAACCTCCAAAAAGAAAAAAAGATTTTCACCACAAAGAGTGGTGAGTACACATCAGTATGTACAATGGTGATTATGATGTCAGTATGTAAAATCTTTATTAATAAAGCCCTTGGTATTAGTTTTTCCATTTCAGCAGCTTATGACTTTTGATAAATTACAATGGAAGCATAGTTTCAAAAAAGAGTACAACATAATACTCCTCTTCCACATAACCTCTGTGTATTCCATTCATGATCATATTGATAACCATGTTGTGAATAGAATAACAGAAGGCTCGGATGAGTTTGGTGTGGCTTAAACCAGGAGGCTGGTGGACTGGCTTGAGCAGAGCTGCTATCAAGGGGGGATGGACGGGACTTCAGTCCCGGGACTGGACTAAGAGGGAAACCATGTGGCAGCAGTGTTGATCGAGATCACCTGCAGACAACCATGGTTGAAGGGACAGAGTCGGCGGCGGCATTTTGAATATAGTGCCATCTGCAACCTAATCAGAGCTTGTGGATTAGTAGCCATTCGGGAACTGCCACTTGGCAGCTCCTGATTGGCTGCCAGTCCATGAGCTTCAATTGGGTTACGCCCATCTGTAAATTTTAAATACCGCCGTCCATGGTTGTCAACAGTGCTGCCACTCAGGCCCCCTCTCAATGCAAGGACCTCTGCAATCTCCACATCCTGCCTGCATCTCTCCAACTAGGGCAACCAGGGCCCACAGAATGGTAAGCTGTGGGGCTGCAGGGGAGCGGAAGGTGAGGCTGGAGCTGCAAGGGGGTATTGGAGGGTGTGTGTGTGTGGCAGGTGATGGTGCAGTGTGTGGCAGTGTGTATGTGGCTATGGGGAAGCGTGTATGTGTGCATGTGTTATCGATGGGGCAGTGGGTGTGTGTGGCTATGGGGCAGTGTGTGGGTGGTGGCCCTGATTATTTTGTCAGTCCTGGTCCCCAGAATGTCTGATGGCAGCCCTGAGCTTGAGTGTGTGGTTTTAGGGACTTTATTTTCTACCATTGATTGCAGTCTTTGGTGCTTTTTTCCTGAAGAAAATTTCCTGCCCTCTTTTCCCCATTGGCTGATTTATTGTTAGCTATTTTGTCTTGGTGGGAAAATATAGCTTATCATCAGCCTTGATGCAGTTGGCATGTTGTGTGCTCTCACCTTCACAGAAATTGTGGGGAAAGTCTGTGCCACCCTTACAGGGATAGTGTATTCAAATTCAGATAAGATATTGATAGTGGAAGTCTTAAGTTGAGTACCCTATTGATTTTGTTTGGCGCCCACTGGGCAGAAACCATCTGAAATGCAGCTGTAGTTTGTTTGTTTAGTCTGCATGGTTAGGCTGCGCTGTGCAAGGGCTGTCCTTTCTTGTCACCATACAATTCTTTATCTATAAATATAGAGCCAATATTTAGAAATTCCAATAACTTCTCCGTGTGTTTATTTCTTAGATAAGTTCTGTTTATAAGTAATGATTAGTTTAACACACTCAAGACACATCTTATGGTGTGTACACACGGTGAGATTTTTTCTTACGATTTTGACTATATAGTAAAAATCGTAAGAAAAGTTAGTGCAGATTGCAAGGTGAAAGTCACCTTGCGATCCTGATTCGATGCCAATGCGCGGTCCCGCGCGGTCGGCATCGCAAGAATAGATAGACTGTGCAGGCAAGTAAATTTTGACTATTTCTATAGAAGAAATAGCCAATATCGCACAAAGTCAGTATCGCAAGCACGAGTGTGCTTGCGATACTGACTATGTGCCGACCTAGCCCCTGTCGCATAGTGAGAATCGGGCATAGCCCGAATCTCACTGTGTGTATGGGCCATTAGATGTTACTAGGGGCCTAATTCAGATCTGATCACAGCAGCAAATTTTGTAGCTAATTGGTAAAACCATGTGTACTGCAGGGGGGGCAGATATAACATGTGCAGAGAGAGTTAGACTTGGGTGGGTTACTTTGTTTCTGTGCAGGGTAAATACTGGCTGCTTCATTTTTACACTGCAATTCAGATTTCAGTTTGAACACACCACACCCAAATCTAACCCTCTCTGCACGTGTTATATCTGACCCCCCCCCCCCCCCCCCCTGCAGTCCACACGGTTTTGCCCATTAGCTAACAAATTTGCTGCTGCGATCAGATCTGTAGGATTACAATTTTGACTGTTGGACACTTGACAGTTTGTGGAAGAAAGCAGAAATGACAAAATATGTATTGGATATCACATGCAAATGTAGCTTTAGAATATAATTATGGTCACATTTTACATTCCATATGAAAAGGTTAACTGTTGTGTTTAGAGAAAAGCCAGATGAATGCAAAAGCCTAAGAATTGCATATATGTGTTTTTTAAATGACCATTAAAATGCTAGATGAGCATGTTGTCCTTCATAATAAATTCACATTGTAAATCCAGTTTTGTGATATTGTATACTGATTAAGAAATGTACAAGAAATATCCTGGAACAATTAAAATCAGTATCACTTTGTTGAACAACAATAGGTCACCATATTATACATGGCACTTTATGAAGTCAATCAAGGTTTTCATAAACTCGTAAGAGAGACATATTTATGCTAGGCATTCTAAAGACCTGAGAAAATGAACCTAGATCCCAAGGCTTTATAAAGACAGACAATGTGCAAGGCTTGGTTTTAAGAATGTTAGTAAAAATGAACATGCACAACATTTAAAATATTACACACAGTTGATGTAAATGGAGATTATTTAATGTGAACTAAGAGCCTTATTCTGATATAGGTGGTATTGCACAGCCGCAAGGAAGCATCTGAGCAATACCATATGCTAATGCTGCAGGAAACGTCTATAGGAAATAGATGCCTCATGCCAGCGTCTGCAAGCCAGTCCACTGTACCCCTGTGGGCCAGTCCAATTCTGACAGCCTGTAACATGGCAGTTAGGAGCTGACTGGCTGGTTCTTTATGTCTCTCCACTTTGTCTCTCTCCTAGGCTTAGTACATCTCCCCCATGGTGACATGTATCAAGCCTTTTAAAGAGAGAAGGACATAAGTAAAGATGTTGCCCATAGCACCCAATGAGCTTCTATAGATCATTTTATAGAATGCACTTAATAAATGCTGCATATGTGAAATGACGTGTGCATCGGAAGATATTAGGAGATGCATGGCCCCATGTGTGAGTTCCTGGGACTGAGGGCTTGGTTCAGAGGTGCATGAAGTTGCATTCGCTATTGTACACAACTGTACTTGTCCTTTGCTCCGGGCACTGATAACCCAATAGCAACCCTAAATGGCTGTCTAGCTGAACTCCAGGAGTGGATGAGTGCTAGTTGGCTGCGACTGAACCCGGATAAAACAGAGGTCCTTATGATAGGACTGCAACATCAAAGGACAAGACTGCAGCATAGCCAACCAACTGGACTTACACTCGGGAATTCAGAATTACAAACCAATGATCGTGTGCAGAATCCTGGCGTTGTCCTGGATGGTGGCTTGACACTTAAACATCAGATATCAGCCACAATCAAATCCTCATTTATTCTCCTGAGGAACATAGCCAGTATCAAGCACTTAATTCCCTCAGATGATCTGCCAAAAGTCATCCATGCATTTGTATTATCTCGATTAGACTACTGTAATGCACTCTACCTTGGTCTCCCAGCAAAAGAATTGCACCGCTTACAGCTGGTGCGAAACACAGCTGCCAGACTGTTAACCAACCAGCCCCGTTCTAGCCACATAACACCCATCCTCTACTCCCTTCACTGGCTGCCTGTAAGATGGCGAATCATCTTCAAGATTGGCTTATTGAGTTTCAAAGCACTACATGACCAGGGCCCAAGGTACCTGAAGCAGCTTCTGATCCCATACTGCCCCACTCCATTACTGTGATCTGTAGATGAAGGACTTTTAGCAGTACCTAGAATCTCCCGTAATTCATCTGGGGGTCGAACTTTTAGTCATGCGGCTCCGACTCTATGGAACTCACTTCCCCGCACAGTGCGAGAGGCTCCAACTATAGAATCATTCAAAAGTAGACTCAAGGCTTTCCTTTTTACTCAAGCATTTCCATAATAGTATCTTCATGCTTCTGTATCTTATGAAAAACTGTTCTGTACTTCATTATTTTCTGTACTATATTATGCTATGTATCTATTAAGTGCCTTGAGTCCTATTGGAGAAAGAGCGCTATATAAATAAAATTATTATTATTATTGCAATTTTTTCAGCATGCAAATGCTAGTTTGAGCCTTCCCCTTGTGCATTTGCATATGAAAGAATGTGCTAGCCCTGAGACATCTACTTTTAATGGCCATAGATGGTGTAAATCCACTGGCAGTTGTAAACAATACACCATCAGCGCATCATCACTCTCACCATTAACACCTACACCAGCCTATGGCAGACAGTGTCTCCTCCATAACTCCAGTTAAATATAGCCTTTGTGGCTGCAGTACTGCATCTGAGAGTGCAGCCGCTTGCTTTCACATGCCCCTGACACTCACATGACAAGAACCATTAGATGGCCTGTTTTTGTGTTCACTTCTGGCCACCTCCCAGTCCAGGGCGGATTACTGATATAATATTCTCTCACCCCCTCAACCCCACCAGTTATATATTTAATGATGTTCTCCCTCGCACCTAAAAAAAACTGCCTGAGGCTGGGGGTATGACAGGAGATGGACCCCAATGCATCCTGAGAGGATCTGAAAGCTTAGCTGTTCTGTGCCAGTCCTGGTCTCCACCATTCATACTCATTGTTAACCTGTGGAGACCATGGACCCTGAAGAAAATATATTTAATGATTCTTCCCCCACCCCCAGCCCTTATAATATATACTGTATGTAATGATTTTCTGACCTTGGCTGACTGTGGTGGACTGCTCAGTCTTTCCAGAATCACAGCATTGTCAGGCAGGCAGCTGCAGAGTCCAGCCTCCCACTCCAGCTGCGTTCTTAATCCCCTACTGTCAGACTCAGTAGTGCAGCACGTTGACTCATCACCACTGGAGGAGGGGGAGCAAGCAGGGACAGAGGTGCCGACCACTGACCGGGGACCTATTCTACTAGTTTCCAAGCTCCGCCAGCAGCAGCAATTAATAATGCCCACCCCTTATATAATATATTACTGTTGCTATTCTGCTGTCAGGATAGTTGCTGCTGCAGTGCCGGAGTTGGGTCGGAGCAGCTCCGGTCAGAGGGCACTCAGAGAGTACTTACCCCCCTGTGGCCCCCTTAATCTGGCTCTGTTCCAGTCACCACCTGGGGACAACCATGGCTTTGCCTCACTGTTCCCAATGCCAGTGATTCTGTATGCATCAACATATGGAATCATGCAGTCAAGGAAATGCATGCGCAATAGGGGTTTTCAGGACTTTTTGCGCATGTGCGGTAGCAAATAATCACTCAACTGCACAGACATACATATACACACTGACATATACACACTAACACACACTCTCTCATACTTACACACACTGACATACACATACTAACTAACACTCCCTCTCTCACATATACACGTGCTCACACATTCCTCACAGATATGCACATATATACTTACACTCAGGGCTGGCAATCGACTATTGATGTCTAACAACCATCAATGTTTTGCTACCAATGGTTGATGGATTTGCCATCAATTGTGAACATCCAATGGTTCACAGTCATTGATAATGCCTGTCAGCAATGTTTTCTTCCCTCCACCCCTGAGGGCCCATTCATATTTGTAAGGAATTGCACATCCACAAGGAACCGGTGTGCAATTCTGTGTCCTTAAAATTCATATGTAGCAGGAAGCATTGAGTGCTCCGTATGAGGACAAGGTCTTGACTCATCATTACAACCATCATGACCATCGGTCACAATTTGCAATGTTTTTAGGCACCCATCAGCCAGCGTAAGCTGAAGCTTACTCAGGCTGGCCATCGGATCCAGACACCCAATTTCAGTAAATCGACACAGACCCTGGACCCATCACACCTACAAAACAGAGGCAACGCGCCGCCTTTTTGTAAAATGGTGTTAAGTCCTGGCCATAAAAAGCCACAGCATGTCTATCATGCTGCCGCTGACAGGGGACTGTAAGCGATATCGCAAGACCCGTTCTGCACATGTGCAGGACAGGCCTTGCACCTGTGCAGTGCCCACACCATCAGATTTGTACATAAATCATTGGGTTATGTACAAATCTGAATTAGGCTCTGTGTCACTAAGCCATGCCCACAAATCTGAGTAGCCTGGTTGGCCCATTGCGTTCCCCATCAGGAATGACCCCCAGTGGGTGCAAACCAGTGGTGGTTACATAGGAGATGCTGCTGGTCAGTTCAAATTTCAAATAGGGGAGTCAACTGCGATTTCAAACTGACTCACTGGCTGTTGGTTTGCCTCCCCTTTTTGGATTTTGAACTGAGCGGCAGCCCCACCTCTGGAGCCATCCCTGGCACACACCATTGATGATTCATCATCTATGGTGTAACAGCATCAATATTAATCACCAATGCACCATTGATGGTTAACCCACCAATGACCATCTCCTGCTGAGGAGTTCTTGGCTTATCAGGACACTGCTCAGTATTATATGCTGTTCCTGGTAGGATGTGGTGGGGGAGAGCTCCTTACACTGTGTGCAAGAGGGTAGAGATGGAGCACCCCAGCAGCACCGCATTTAAAGATTTCTATCAGGTGGAGTCGCTGCCCCTGCTGAAAATCTGTTCTGAAAAATGGATGCATTTAACAATGGGTAAAAGGTGAAGAGATACACAATTACTTGTAAGCCAACTAGATCAAATTCTAGTTGTAAATTTGATTTCAATTGAATCAAATAGGAACATGTAGCCCCTGATATTCACAATGTTATTCACACACACACTTTCATTCTGCAATTGGGAGGGGCCAGAACATGAAATACTGACGTCCTGGACTAACATTGAAATATAAACTGACAGTGCCACCTGGCCCTTTCCAACAACACAGACTTTCATCTCTCACTCTGTTCTTTGTACCAGTATATGGGCATTCTTACCTTTAATTCTGCACACTTACCTGGAGTTGAGTATGAACTTTATACAGCGGTGGTATTATCTGGCTGCTTGCACATGATATGTAATACTGTGCAGGGAAAGATTAGTAGACATTGCTTCAATAGTACATAAAGCCAAAGCTAAAACAAAGATACATATATTTCAAAAATCAGTCTATAATCCCATTCAAGTATATTCTTTTTCCATACAAATTCCTTTTGACACCAACCGTAGACTATATGGGGCAGTTCCGGTCCTTAACTTACTTAAGGGACATAGCAATATTGGAATTAGCAGTGAGGACAGGATGCCTTGCTTAGACTTACAAAAAAAGAACGAGACATGTTTGGACTTTGGAGACTTCAAGAAAAACACATTTAAGGTAATTTAAAGGTTCCTCACATGAGGAATGAGCAGATTCATCTTGAGCTTCATGTAAAGAGAGCTTTGGCAAATTTGGGAATTCACTTAATCAACATTGGACAATCAACTACTTAGCCTAGACTCTGTCGGATGATTTGGGGCACAATAGTGTCTTTGGGGCTGATTCCTAGGTGGATGCTAATTGCACCGATGCTGCATACAAAAAAGTTTAAAAATATGCAAAAGTTGCAGGCGGCATCTTGAGGTAAAAGATGTTCACTGCAGGCTTCGGTGCTTCAGAAGGTGCAGAATCAGATCAGCTGTCTGTGTGACTAGCAGACATCTGAATCAGCCTCAGTATCTCAGCAAATCATGCTGCTGAAGCCTGAGGAGCTGCATAGGAGGACAAAGCCACTGGCTTCAGCATGCCTAGAAAACGGGGCCAACATGCCCCCATTATCTGCAAGGATGCCTGTCCTTGCTCCATCTCCGCCCAAAACTCCAACAGCCTGCCAATCATGCTGCAGCACTTGTGGCACTGCGAGCGTCATCCTAGCCCCAGTGCAGATTCTGCGCATACACAGATCTAATAACATCGGAGTAGTGCGGAAACATTTGGTTGACATACATCTTTGAATTGGGCCCTTTGTCCTAAGATCACAACAGTTCATGTTTATTCTTGTGCAGGTTTTCATCAGAATTGCAAACATGAATGATTTGTAAAATTACTTAATTTCCAATTACAAAGGGCAGTATTAGCAGACTTTAGTCATGATTTAAATGATTGATTAAATACAATATGTAGGGCTATCATGCTGTTATATAACGGAATACATATGATATGCTGGCGGATGGAATGCCATATGACCGACACCGGCATCCCGATGCAGAGAATCCTGATAGGCTTTAGGTAAATATGTCTACCCTCCCCCTTACCACCTATCCCTCCCCAGGGGTGCCTAAACCTAACCTATTCTTCCTACAGCTTAACCCTAGATGTCCCTTCCCCGCAGCCTATCCCTCCCTGGGGGTGCCTAACCCTAACCCTCTCTTCCCCACAGCCTAATCCTAACCCTGCCCCTACAGCCTAAACATAGCCTCCCACCATGGCTTACCACTAGAGATGAGCGGGTTCGGTTTTACTCGGATTTACCCGAATCTCCTTATTGGCTCATGGACGTCACATGTTTTGGTTAGCCAATAAGAATGATCCAGAAAAAAAGAACTTGCGATAATTCTGGCGTTAAGAACCGAGTAAATCCGAACCCGCTCATATCTACTAACCACTGATTAGTTCCGGCAGAGATCGATCATGATTCCGGCATTTGGGATCCCAGTGCCAGCATTTTGAATAATGTCAGGATGCCAGGGTTGGTATTCCGACTGACGGGATCCTGAATGCCGATATCCTGAACAAATCCCAATATAACGTTAATTGTTCCATGCAATACTAATTCATGGGCAGTACAAAAGGCAATGGAATATCGTATATTTGTAATTATTCCCATTTTGTTTTATTTATTTTTCCTTATTATTTTGTATAACATCCATTGTTTACCTTAGATTCTAATTGATAATGAGATGATTTGTGACATTTATGATTCAGTAGAAGTAACTCAGAAGGATGTATTGACCTAGTATATTTACCAATGTTAGCCAGTTATTGAAGGACAGAGAAGATAACGGGATTAGGAGAGTGTGACACTAAATATTGACATAGCGACAGAGGCAGGAAGAGGACAGGACATGATAGGCATATTCACTGACAAATTCATGATGATGAACGTGTAGACACAGTGCAGGGAGACAGAGATGTGGTAGGTCAGGATCAATAGTATCTGAAGAGATATCACAGCAAATTAAAGAAGGACAAAGAGGAATTATTTTCCCTCTGATGAGATCATAGGGCAGGGGATGAAGGTTAGGCTTTCGTTTCCATGCATGAAATGAAGTATGGTTTCAGTTACTGGGCAATTGGCGAAAACAATTTGCGTTAATGAAGGAGAAAGTGGCCACACTTTTAAGCCATTTAACTGCAAAGTTTGGCAATGGGGCTTGTACACAGCAATCAGCAGGAAATTTGAACAAATCCTTTTCTTGACCTTTATCATTGTACAGATGTTTGTGTGACAGACGCCACAGTCACAGGCAAAGATATTTGTTTAAAAATATTGCATTGATCTTAGCATAACAGATAATCAGTAGCTGCATATACCACATCCAGTATATTAAATGTGCACACGTAAAATTTCATAGAAAAAAATTACATTGTGTATACATGTTTACAAAGAATGCAACAGACTCTATAATATACTATATAGTTAGTTTTCACATAATGCAAAGGGCCTGCACAGCACTTCTTCCTTGCGCTACGTGTTCCTCCTCTACAGCGCAATGAATGCTTCCGGCTTTCAAACTACTGTTGGATGAGCACCGACTATATGGGGGAAATTCAATTGTTTGAAAAGTCAGTTGGGTGTCTGCTTTTTCCTATCTAATAGACAGGAAAAAACAGACATTCAACCGACTTTTAAAACATTTGAATTCCCCCCTTGTACATATAATAAGTGATAGGACTATATAAGTGATAGGCTTTACCATGAAGGTCGTCTTTACACAGGTTTTCCCTTGTTATAAATAGAACTTTTCATGTATTGCTTTCTTCTTATGGACAAACATTGTAACACAGATTGTGTCATAGCCACTGATTCCCATGACACCTATATGTGCAGTATGACTAAGGTGCACATTGGTGATGTAATGGGCAACCTGATTTTTTAAACAAGGTATCCAGCATGCTCATTACAGTTCTGGCTGATGTTAAAATACTGTATGTCAGCTGTACTGCTCTTGTTGAATTTCTCTAATGCTGGGTACACACTGGGTGATATATTGCTGGTCCGTCGGCCCGTGTGTACCAACGATATGTCTGTGAACGCCGTCGTATTTTTTGGCACCCCCTCCCCTGTACTGAATTGGGGGCGTGGCCACCAGGGCCGGTTCTGGACCTTGTGGCATCCAGGGCGAAAGTTTCCTTTGACCCCCCCTTCCCCACACACACAGCCATAGACAAAAAATAGGAGCGTGGCTTCAAAGGGAAGGGGTGCGGCCACAGTTATGCCCCCTGTAGTTATGGACACAGTAGTTGTGTCCCCGTAGCTGTGCCCCCTGTAGATTTTCCCCCAGTAGTTGTGCCCCCCCCGTAGATTTGCCCCCAGTAGATGTGCCCCCTGTAGCTGTGCTCGGAGTAGCTATGCCCCCTGTAGCTGTGCCCCCTGTAGATTTGCCCCCAGTAGTTGTGCCCCCTGTAGCTGTGCCCAGAGTAATTGTGCCCCCTGGTAGCGCCGCTTACAAACACTAAAGAAAAACAACAACAAAAAAACAATACTCACCTGCCCTGTTCCTGCTTCCCGACTGCTGCTGCCGCTGCTACTTCTCCATCTCCGCATACCCTCTGAGTCTGGTCGTGTCTCCGCCTGTCTCACATCATGACGTCAGACGCCCGTGCGTGTGAGGTCACGACATCACACGCAAGTCACGGAGCGCGGAGGGAGGGAGGTAGAGAGCTGACGCAGCTCAGACTCTCAGCTGTCAGAGACTGACAGCTGCGGCTGCAAGCTGCGTGTGGGCAAGCGGAGGTTCCGGCGGAGTCGAGCTGCAGTGCCCTGTACTGCCTTGGGCGCCTGGAGCTCGAGCTTCACCGGAAACTGCCCTCCCTACGCCCCTGTGTGTATGCACAACACACTGCCTGATCCGGCTATAGATATATCTGCAGATCCAATGATCTGCACATATACCTACCACTACCACTGTGTACCCAGCTTAAGAGAAGAAATGGCAAATGTCAAAACAACCAGTGGTCAGTAAGATAAAAAGAATTACCAAGTTTGTGCCATGGACTTATCAACATATTGAAATCCACTGTTCATGTTGCTGTATGGAGCAATTCTTTAATTTGAAAGCTGTCTTATTGATAAGACTTGACTGCAAACCCCCCTCAGGTAAAATCCGCCACTCAGCTCAGTGTCAGTGAAGCCAGATGCAGTCTGTAACTGCACTGGCTTCACTGTGACTGGCAGTGACTTCCTATTGGAAGTACTACCTTTCAGTCACAGACACTACAGGCAGTCCCATTAGGAGGTGTTTCCTCCCTCTGGGACTGCCAGACTGGGCTGCTATTTGCAAAGAGTTGGATTCCTGTAGGAAACCACTCCCTGCCTTGTCAGCCCTAGCCTAACAGATGCAGTCCATAGATGCTGGGGGATTGCACATGCACAGTCAGGCTGCCACTGGTGCGTATGCACCAGCACCCATCTGACGGGCTGACTGACTGCTCCTCTTCCCTCTCTGGGAAGGCACGAGTAGCTGCAGCCCCGTACCAACGCCAGGTAGGAGCCACCTCTGGACTTGTCCCACTGGCACTGCACTAGTAATGGCATTAGCATTGGACCTCAGCCAGTGGAGAGCATCAAAACTAAACTGTATTATAAACTACCAGGTTGGAGCAGTGGTGTAACTGCAGGGTAGCTTGACTGGTAAATGTTCAGGGGGCCACAAGGTGAAGAGGGCCCACAGAGCTCCAGCATCCAAGCTCCGACGTCTGGATAGGCCCAAAGCTGTGGCCTGGATTTCTGGTCTCTCATATCATCATCTGCCGCAATCACACTGATGCTGCTGCCTGCTGGGCTTGACTGACCCCCCTCCTTTTTGCCGCTAACATGAGAAGGCTTATCTGTCATTTGGGGTCCACCTGTGGAGTTTGGTGTCACCTTGGCTGCCTTTTGGTGCATCTGTCTCCTTCGAGTGCCTCTGACTAGCATTCCTTACCGGTCCCCCTTCGCATGCCAGTTCAATGTTTGGCTCCATTGGTACCTACACAGCTGCAGCATTTGTGGAGGTGTGGCTCACAGTGCAGACATACTTCCTTTTCATTAGTGATTTAGAGTTGTGACTTCTAATAAAACAATATGATAGTGCCACAGTAAGCGTTTATAGAAATCAAATAGGAGCCCACTTTGAGAGTATGCCAGGGGACTCCAAGCCTCCAGTTACGCCACTTGGTTGGGGGTCTATGTATAGACTAGAAATTGCATATTGGTCTCTGTACTGTTCACCAGACATCAGAAAATACACTCTATATTGCAAATATACTACATGTGCATGGGGTCTTTTGTGGCATATATTTGTATTGTTTAACAGCAGTCTAAGAAAAATGTCTATATTTTATTTCTGTAACTGGAGAATCGGTCCATGCTGCATACTAAATGCTAATGTATGGGGCCTGGACTGCAAACTAGAGAGCAGGTAAATGAAGTTGGTAGCGAGTGGCATACTGCAGTTCTGAATTCAAATATAAGAATGTCAACACTCAGAATGGGGATGGGGGTCAAAGCCATAAAGCCGATTCTTTAAGTCACATTAATAACAGGTTTCCATTATGTCTTTGACCTGACACTGTCCCCATTCTGATTCTGAGTGTCGTAATTTTGTTTGTCACACCCAAACCATAGCGAGCACTTACCTCACAGTGAATAGGGTATATAATAGTTACTATAAAATGAGCTCTGTATTATTATTATTATTATATATTAATGACTAGAAAATAGAGTATGTACTACTAACAAATGCTTGTATTGACTCAAAGAATAACTTTGCTGCCATTTTGTAATGTGGGAGCCATGGTCACATTTTTAAAACTGCTTCACAAACTGTCCAAATTGGTTCTAAAATGTTAAAATTCAATATAAATTCTCAAACTTTATATTAATTATACTAAATTGACAGTGTTAGAACAGGTCCACCCATGGGAGACCCCAGTTTATGTATTATTGTGGACTGTTGATCATGATGGTTTGCGCTAGAATATGTTAGACTGGCTTCAATGATTACTTTTCAGTACTTTTCTAATGCAAACAATGAACAACAAACTTTGGGCCTAATTAAGGTTTTGTTAGCAAAAAAGAGCACACAACTGGGCAAAACCATGTTGCACTGAAGGTGGGGAAGATGTAACATGTGCAAAGAGATTTAGAATTAGATGGGTTATATTGTTTCTGTGCAGGGTAAATATTGGATGCTTTTTCATGTAGCACACACATGTTAGCTTTATTTTTACACTGTAATTTAGATTTCAGTTTGAATATACTCCATTTAAATCTAAATCTCTATGCACATGTTACAACTGCCTCACCTGCAGTGCAACATGGTTTTGCAGTTTGTTTTTCTTTGCTAACAAACCTGAATCAGGCCCCTTGAGCGCGGTAAAGTTCTCTGTTCAAATGTTCTAAAAATGTAAATACTTAAATAGTACTTAGTTTAAACATTTTTACTTGAACCAAAAGTATAAAATGCATAGCTCCAGTGTATAATATGAGCTGCTAATTTCAAAATTCTAACTTGAATTTCAGGTGGGCCTTAATGCCTTAGGAGGCCATGCGCAGTGCATTCCCTCCTCCGAGCCGCACCCTACTGTCTCTGATAAGTGGATACCCATTTGTAGGTGGCACAATCTTCCCAGTTATATACAGGAAGATGGTGTATGTGCACAAAATACCACTCTGGCACTTTGCCAGAATCTTTGCTTTCACTGTGTGTCACCATCTTTCTGAATATATATATCATGGGGCACATGGCACCACACAGGAGGGGGACCTAATTTTTGGCAACTGACTGACAAAATAGGCGGCCCCCTGAAAAAAAAAATAGGGGAAAAAAAAAAGAATATATATCAAATAAATGAAATTCCTGTGCACATGCTCTCAGCAACATCTTATTATGCCCCACAAAGTAAATGCTCCTTGCACCATACTAAGCCCCCACAGTAATGCCCCTGACACCATATTATTATGACCACACAGTTCTAAAGCTCTGTGCCACAGTACCTTCTTGTTGTCAGGGGTTCTGCTCAGGGGGTTTTCAATAGTATTCCACATGAAATACTGTCTGCTGCACTGACTGCCCTCTGCTGCAGCACTGACTGCCCTCCTCTCAGTGTCTTAGTGGCCGGACCCGGGAAAGCTGTCCCCACAGTACCCCCTTGTTGGCGGCCCTGCTTTTACGTATGCTCTGGATGCAGGGTGTGCATTTTGTGCTCCCCTAGATCCAGCAGCCCATGTGCACTGCAATCCTACACTCATTATATGTACCCCTCTGTTAAATTTCCAAATAGCATAGACTGTACTACAAGCATGAGCTTGTGAATTAAAATTGCATTTTGAACCAGTTCTAAATTTTTCTAAGCATTTCTTTGATGGACTGCCACTTCATGTATGTGTTTCTTTTTAATGTGGTTTATTAGTATGAGAAATGTGTAAGAGGTAACAATGCTATTGTGCTGGTGATAGGAGATGAGGCGCTCTCTGATTTACATTTAGTACTGAGACACAGGCACCTTGAAAATTGCTGCACAACCACCATCAAAACAGTTGGATAATAGTTCACTTGACTATTAGGTGACCAGGTCAGCTTACGAAGGACCATCATTTTGAGAAGTTCAAAAGGGAGCAGGACATCACTAAAAGAAATCTGTGATGTCCATGTCCTATATGAAGACTCACTGTTATGTCTTATCTTTAGCAGAAACAGTTGGATAATAGTTCACTTGACTATTAGGTGACCAGGTCAGCTTACGAAGGACCATCATTTTGAGAAGTTCAAAAGGGAGCAGGACATCACTAAAAGAAATCTGTGATGTCCATGTCCTATATGAAGAATCACTGTTATGTCTTATCTTTATCAGAAACTTTTATGACATAAACAAATTAGAGTACTACATACCTCAGAGAAGCAGGTCATCCAATAACGTTATATAAAATGTCTCGATACTAATTAGTGGATTTTCAATGAAGAAGTCTAGTCAGTCAACATAAAATGACATAAATACACATACAATAATTCTATACACAAACAAAACTACTTAACCTTGTTAAAATAAAACCACATAGTAGGGTGCAAGAGAGATTGATGATTACAAGATTGTAGCTATATACTGTCCCTATATTCTGCAGGGGCTCATTAATGTACATAGCCACCACAGTGCAGGGGAAAAAAAGAAACTGAAGCTATTGATTTTAACCACCCAACTATAATAAACCTTGAAAAATAAGTAACACAAAAGAATTCATACATTGTACTTTACATTTGCCAGCCCAGTCATACAGTAAGAGCATTCCTTCTGAAGACACTAATCTTTCCTAATAAGCATCTACCAGGAATGGGTTCCCACTGTGAAGAAATGGAAATCTTAAGTTCTTCGTGCTACTGGCCCCCATGGTGTTCAATTCAAGCTCTGTTTAATCTATAAAAATCAATATTGAGTATGTGTGCTATAGGATCGCTCCATCTAAAAGTATCTAGTCGGAAATATGGGACAGATACAATAGAGCAGCCAAGCACATGTAATTTATCCAACAAATCTACAGCACTCCAACATTGATTTTCTCCACTTTGCAAGTGACTGAGCAGCAGAAGAAAGATCTTATTTAGAAAATACTCGGGGCTAACTAAAGTCTTCTGGATTATTTTATTGTTATCAGTTTCGTAACTGTTACAGGTCATCTCAATACACTTTCTAATGCTACAAATTGTTTACTGTAATGGGCAGACTAATGGCTTTCAAACTTCCTGTGGCAGAGAAATTAGTTTTGAAAATCACAGTCAACATACCTATGGAGCTATTTAATGTTTAAACATATCTTTCAGCCTGATGCTAACTTGAAAGAAGGAATGAAATGAAAATTGCACATATCCAGAAGGCATTTTTTTTTTTTTTTTATAACATATTAAAGTGTGCAATTCAATGACTGGAATAATGGCAGAGAGATACCGAATTTTGCACCGTAATTATAACTTTGGAAATTCTCTATTAAAATGAGACACAGAAATATTTCCAGTCGGAAGTAATTGGAGTTATTTAAAAAAAAAAAAAGTAGATATGTTTTACCATAACAAAAATCGAGAATATACTTATTTTTGGGCTGTTCTGCAGGAAGCAAATTGTGTGTATGTTCTTGTCAGGCAATTCATTTTTGTTCTTACATTTCCTGTAGATTGTTCTATGTAATCTGTAACATGATAAACTCTTATATGCTGTTAATTGACTTCAGAATAGCAAGTGATTGTTCAGAAAAGTTAACCCTTTATTGATAATCGCAATCTATCACTATATGGGTACCAAAATAATGAATTTTATTTTGTCTTCTATTTATTTGTAGTATATATTCTACAGGAAATAACCACAATCTCTGAACAGGTTTTAATATTATATAATATTCGAAATTAGAAGCACTGTAGAACAGTTGCAATTGCAATGAAAAGTTTGTGTATTGTCTAATTCAAGTCTATATGATTAGTTTGCTGTATAAGGACGATATGGTAATAAGCATTCAAACACATTAATTATATTTAAAACATATTTTCCTGGCCAAAAAAAAATAGCAGCTCTCCTGAAAATCCAAATTGTATTTATTAATATCTGTTAGGATTTGCAATCAAATAATCTATCATTCCTTTGTACCAGAAAAATGCTAGGTAACTAGTGTAGTATATTGATAATTCTATTAATGTGATGAACAGAACTGTAGGAGGTGACTCGTAGAAATGTAAAGAGACACAGTGGCATGTTCATAAGTGAAGCTGATAGTTCCTTAGGGATAGTAACACATAAATCAATACATTGGATAAATTCCCAGGCTCAATAGAAAAGTCTTCTTTAGCACCTGCAATTGCTGTAAAAACTCCACAATTACAACTAGTTCATATGATAGGAAGAGTATAAGGTTAGAATGTAATCAATGTTATTTTAATACTAAAAATCTATAACCTCTACTGTCATGTATGTCCCCCTCTCTCTGCAAACCTTTACTAGGTCCATGCTTATCTATTGCTAGCCAATATACTTTCTTATCGAAAAAGGAAAGTGAGCAATCTGACAAAACAGTGTTATCAAGTTTTTTCAGCCAGGACCCACATGTCATTCACAATTCAGACATGCTGGGGGTTGATTGATGGATTGGTTTGTGACAAATGAAACTCAGATCAACAGCTCTGCACCTTTTCCCCATCAGGGACCACAGTAGAGCATAACTCTGTAACAATGGTAGGATTAGGGATGCATTAGCTCTCCATCGACCCAGACCATCCACTCCCATCAATACTTCCTACGTAATAACCTGCAGCTATGATAAGAAAACAATGGAAGGAGAAAGGGAAAGGAGAAAACAAATCAATAAAAGAAGGGAATGTCTGAAAGATGCTTTGGTCCGAAGGAGAATAAAATATTTGCTGTACTGCAGGCATAATGTCCGCTGACAAGAAGACAATGCAATGTCAGAGTTTATCAATGACAAAACTGGCTGAGAGAGTTGTAAGCAGTGCTGGGCTGTCTTCTGAGGGCCGTCCCATAGAATAAATGCAGATAGTAACATCAACATATCCTTTAAAACACAAATCATTAGTTAGTGTACATTACATCACACTTCTATATGTTGTTATTTAAAGTCAAATGTCATTGTTTCTTTAATTATAAGTTGTTTCGGGTATGTTACAAAAGTGCAAAACTGCATTTCCATCAACGCAAAGGCAAAGCACAAAGACTTTACGTATGAAAATAACAGTATCCGCTGGGGTGAAATTGGGACAATGCTTACTGTATGCAGACACCTAGTTGTGCCCCATCGTGCAATAACAACATTCTCTTTGTGAGATGTCACTATTTCAATGAGATATAAAGGCAATAAAAAGCGAGCTTTGGCCTATACTTTCAATGGCAGTGTGAGTGCAGTGCAGTGCAGTGTGATAAAAACATTTAAACACACAAATATGACACATGTAAGAATGAAAGTTCTGAAGGCCACCTCTCTCACATTAAGTGAGGGTATAAATGATGCTAAGCCAATCAGTATTTTGGAATAAAAGGGTAAACAACCATATAAAGCCACCTTTAGCATATCAAGTCAGACCTGAAATCCCTACAAAGTAGGTGTAGACTGATTTTTCAGGACCAGAATGTAGGAATGATCTAACTTATCCAGAAGCATAAGATTACACGCCCCTTGCTTTGATTGGCTTATGACCTTTATAAAGCCCAGACGTGATATATTTGATTCACTCTGCTGGTATAACACAGTTTATATTGGACATGGGGCCTAATTCAAGGCTGATTGCAAAAGCAAAATCTTCCTTTAATGGGCCCAACGATGTGCACTACAGGGGGTTAGGGGGCAGATATAACATGCAGAGAGAGTTAGATTTGGGTGGGTTATATTGTTTCTGTGCAGGGTAAATACTGGCTGCTTTAATTTTACACTACAATTTAGATTTCAGTTTGAACACACCCCACCCAAATCTAACTCTCTCTGCACATGTTATATCTGCACACCCTGCAGTGCACATGGTTTTGCCCATTAGAGGAAGATTTTGATTTGCTATCAACCTTGAATTAGACCCATAGTCCCTTAACTCCCATCCTACTCTTTCCTATTCCTGTCTGTGGTCCTTCCACACATTGGCCTGCTGAACTACTGTATATCCCAGTTTCTACAGCATTGGACCTACCCTACAAAAGTGCCCCTGAACATACAGTAAGCAGACGTGATCCATCTACCTGTGCACCATAAGAAATTGTGTTTTCACTTATATACTAACAGCCAGATACATCATGAATATAATGGCAAGACAGTATCTGATTTGGAGAAGATGACAATTATACACATAAGAGCATTGAGTTGAATCTAACGCTAAAGTCACTGTTCTGTTTGAAGTGTCTGATAAAATACTTCAAGGGTTATTAATGTGCACTATTATAGTCAGTTTATATTAATAAATGGTATTTTACATCTATATTTCAGCTAATAATCCTATATTAAATGCACTCATCCTAAAATGATTTGCATGGCAGTTCATGCTTACAATATAATATAAATCTATCCTTAGTATTTAATGTAACATGAAACTAAGTACTACCACTTAATGCTTTATCTTCCATTTAAATGTGCCAAATGTGTGGTTGCTAAATGAGTGCTTTTATACTAGGTGAATATAACAGTGGTAGAAGATTGATAACATCTTTTATGAGGTGACTGCGCTATACTGTGTGTGGTATTACAGAGGATAGGGCACAGATCCAAAACTCCACTTCTTAAGCTTCCACCTTCCAGCCTCAGCAACCTAGTATGAAAATAAATGAACTAACCAACAAAATATTTTGTGGCTTGGAAATTTGTACAACCCAAGTTGTGTATAATTTGTCATCTAAATGTATGCAATCTTATTCTACATGCTTCTTTTGGATTCTGAGGGGAATAAATATGGCATTTGCAAAGGCCGCAAAACACAAGGAGTTCTATATTTAATGGCAGGAAATTCATGCACAGAGAAAACTTGCAGCTGTCTTGTTTGTAGCTAAGCAGCAAGTCACTGAGGACAATTAACTTGGTGCTATGATTTTGTTCTGACCAGAGAGCTGATAAGACAAACAGGTTTATTTAATGAGATGCGATTTTTCAGAAAAGGTTGTTGATTTTTCGGGGGGGATAAAGTGGATATTTTATTAAATACAAATTGCTGTTTTGTGATGGATATATCTTTTTCTATACATGGTTTGCCATAAAACATCTACTTCTTTGCTTCTCTAAAAAAATAGCAAAAATCATTGATTTTGACAAATCACAACTCATTAAATAAACCCATCTTTAATGTGGACCTTGTGTTAATAGCTGTGCACATTTTTCACATAATAAATGTGTTTGCTGTTATAAAAAAAAAGGAGTCAGTACTGATAGACTAGACACAAAGAGTTAAAAGCTGGATAAATAGGGGCACATTCTGTCTTGTCTTGCAGGGATCCAAATGTACCTAATAAAACACATCATCAATTCATCCATAGGATAAAATGTTACCCTATAATATATTCAGTTCCAGTTTTGTCTTTTACAAGATATTATAGCTCTAGTTATCTTATTGTAGCTATTGTTCCTTGACATACTTTGTGTGTTCTTAATTTTAAATGATAAACAAGAAAAATGAAACCCAAATCACATGCACACCTGATTCAATATATCAACAATCATGTATGTCAGTAATGGCATTGTGCTATATAGTGAAAAAGATTAGCAATATAGTATATGTAGCATAGAAATTAACTACTGTCAAATATAATTATTTAAACCATGATGAAGTAGCATTGTGCTCTAAATAGTAACTGAAACTTCCTAGAACAAAATATACAGAATATAAATTTGCAGGTGCAGTGTTTGTACTGGGCTTAGTCACTTTCTGAAGGATGCCCATTTGTCATTGGCCTTTTCTCATTTGTGTCTTGTTAACAAGTGCATAAGTAAACGAAGCCTGTAGTAATTGGCTCTGAGTTACTAATGAATTAATTAACTTCAGTCTATTTTACCTAACCTCAAATAATAAGCATCTTCTTTGGACCAAGCAATAGGACTGACAAGCTGAGAAAAACAGTCATGTAGCAAAGCTCTTGAAAATTAATGAGAAACGGGGAAAGAATCAATGTACAGTCTGCTTTGCTGAAAACCGACACAAGACAGATACAATAAAGAATGAATACATATAGTCAGGTTAGAAAAATAGGCTTGAAAAGTGGGCAAATTCAATTACAGAAGTAATTAGGAGATATAGGGGAAGGCTGCCTTTTGGGATTTTGCCAGAAAACATGAATTAATAAGAGTGAATAGAGAGCGTCCATACAGTAATTAAGAGGCAATCACCTATGCCAATGATTACCTGGTGCAGCCTGAAGCTATTAATTCAGCGATCAAAAATATTTTTAGGTGATTAATACAGCAAATTTACTTTAAAAGACCAATTCCTGTAGAGATATCAAGACAATAGCACCTTATTTGTCATTCTGGCATTTATAGAGCTAATTAAATTCTACAGTTGGCAAAAAAACCTTATCAGCTTTAGAAAAAAGGGCATATTAATCCTAACTTTTCTTAGTTATCTTTAGTATGGAATCAACAATACAAAATGATTCCTTGACTTTTTCTGCACTTGCTCAAAACCATTTTTGGGATTAGTGGAATTAATTTAGAAGAGTAAATGTTAATAATTGTCGGAATTGAGTTTAAAAGAGCTTGTGTAGACAGCGGGTTTATAATCACTAGTAAAAACACTGCAGTTGACAACAAAGTTCGTATTTTCACTTTAATTTCCTTGCAATAAGTATCAGGGATGGCAGAATTTTTTATTAACAAGAACAGAGCAAGCCTATTTTTCTTTCATTTCACATAAACTGCCTTACCACCTAGGAGTAAGAAACTATATTTAGAATATAATAAATGTTCCTTCCATAACCCAATTATCTGTACACTTGATACACTGACATCACACTTTCCCTAGCTAGACAGTAGATGACTCAGATCTGACACATGACATTGTTTGACCTCTCTTCATACTTTTGTGGAATGCTCCAAGACAAGCCCAAGTAGACAGTAACTTGTGTTTTTATAAACAGATGGGACACTTAGAAATCACCTTCACCAAGTTAAAATATTAGAAGCTTCTGTGTTGTGAAGCATACTACAATTTCTTCATCTGTAAATAGCAACATCATCATCATAAGACATAAACTTATATCTTAAGAAGGGAACAAATGCAGATAGAAGATATTTGTTTTCTTAGCATTTAATTTGCTAAATATGTTATATTATTACTCGACAGTAATTAATGTCTTCCATTGGACAGCATTATACAATCAATTACTTCTACAACAGAACCGACCAGTCTTTTTAAGGGATGACTGCTTTAAAAAGAGTAAAGCAGCCTTTCATATTAACCAGTGTATTTATACATATGGTATTGTTCAAGAGGATCAATTTAGGGAAAACTTACAATTTACAAGAACTACAATTGCACCATAGGCAAAGACTTCAGCTGATGAGGAATGGAAACTAATAAAAGTTCCATATAAAAAAGTTTCACATTGATGATGTAGTAAATATTTACTTAGGAACAAAGATGTCACATTTTCCAATGTGTGAGCATTCCTTGCTTTGTTGTTGTTCAGTCTAGAACTATTTACCTTGTAACCCACTGCAGAGTACACTGTGTGAACATGTCCAGATTAAATTTACTGAAGCTGAAATTTAGTCAGTTCCACTTATTTAATTAATTCAAAATATATTTAAATAACTATGGATATTTAACAGCAACCTGACTCAACGTCATCTGTATCATTCCCATGGGGCAGATAAATGTCTAAAACAGGCTGTAAAAATACCATACATTAATATCTATATTACAAAGCAATATATTACATTAGCAGTATGGCATGTGAGTACTTTACGATAAATATATTTTTATTAAACACTAAGTGACAGTTATACAGTGACAGATAGTAGAATCACAAGTCATCATGGGATATCTTGAGAGTTTGGGATATTTTCATAGTCTAAAACCCATTATCTGTTGTGGAAACTACATTAAAACACAGAACAGGCAAAAATGTAATGCCTAACTCCCTGTCCCTAATACAAATATCCTGAAGACTCAATTCAAGATGTGTTAATAAATATTCTCTTTGTTAGGAAGTCATGATGTGTCTGTTCGATGAGCTAAAATGACAAATTGTAAAAATAGAGGATGCACCCTTAAAAGAGAGCAATTTAAAGCAAAACTAGGCCCATAAGTACCAATGCATCTGAAGTAGACCTTAAGGGATGGAGCCAGTATCTTAAGAGGTAATCAAGCAGAATGAAAAGTAGTGTCCAGGCTGATCAAAACTGTATCTGTAGCTGCTGGGTCCCTTGCATCTCTCCCTTTACACTAGACTGGAAACTCTTTGTACTAATTACCAGACTGTACCAGATTTTCTGGTTCAGTTCCATTTCATAATTGACTGACAATAATGCTCAGGGAAGGGGAAAAATTCAGGCTCACCACCGCAAGCGCAGGATCTGAAGTGCTTTCATAGGGGGCCTTCATTGCCTGGCACTAAATGCAGATTTAAGCAACTCTTATCTGCACTTCCTTCCAATTCAGGGATTTTAAGAGTGAGATTAAAGTGCCGAGGTAAGAATAGCCAATCTACAGCAGGGCACTAATTCGATTGTACGCATCCATTACAGAGTGATTATTAGAGAAAATCATTCATGGAAGTTTGACTTTTGAAATGTTGAAAGGTAGCATACCTATAGCTGCACCTGATCAGTAAATTATCAGTGTGGACAGCATGCATGATCTGTAAGAGCAACCCGTTAACTGCACAGATTTATCATCGCTGCCTATTTGTATGTAGGATATTAGAAGAGAATCTGTTCAACAAAACAACTTGTGCACCAGCCACTAGCTGCTTAACTGTAATATTGCACAGCAGAAAGTAAGAAACTTAAACATGAAATAATATAATAAACCTAAAACAGGGTTATACATTGGAAGTACCCATTCTTTATTTTCTAATATTGAGTAACGGAAATATTCCTTCTTTATATTGTAATATTGAGTTTTCTATTCCTCAGCACCCCTTTTCCTCTGCTGATACTAAGTACTCTGTAATGATGCTACATAGATGGCATTCCTGGGAATTACAGATAACCATGGCAAATTCATTGCAGCTAATATTATTTTGTTATTCAGGTATGATCAAAACATCCAGCTTCTTAATAAAGAGAACAGCAATTACACACAATAGTGCATTTCAGGATTAACTGTTTGCTGTACAGTTAACTTTGTCTTAAAATGCATAAAGTATGTAATTTAGAATTAAATCAGAAAAAGAAACACATACACTACAGTGACTATATTGATTCTGTGTTAAAGCTGTTTCAGTAGCAGTCTGATATCAAAGAGTAGCATCAACAATCCCCAACTGTTAACTAGTGATATACCAGTACAAGCTTACCTTCCAGTCATTGGACAATACTCTTTCGGCATGGCCTACTACAGCTCCTACGTCCAGAGGCTTTCCCAGAAACAGTGCCCAAACAGGTGGTTAAAAACAAGAAGTACAGACACCTGGGAGCAGGTTAGCTATAGGAAAGAGCAGAGCAAATAAGCAAAATGTCTTCTGCCTGCACAGTCAGACCCTGTGCATTGGGAGTTACAAATGCACTGGCTATAGACTTTGTCCAAAGCTGTAGTTCTTTTCTTTCTCTCTCTCTTTTTTTTTTTAGTGAAGGAAGATTAGTTCATACAAAACTCAACAATACAGCACTGAAACCCATTGTTGATATTCAACATTTTTCACATAGCGGAACAGAATAGACAATACGGTATCTAGGAAACCGCGGGCTGGATTACAGGCTGATGATATCTCATCTTTCTGGAGGCCTATAATCCTTTTTATTACCTACCACAGCCAAAAGAGCAGAAACCTAAAATCAATAACATTGCAACACTTAAAAAAAGAACAAGGGATTAATTAAAATAAAACTGTTAAAGGAAATTGTAAAGAGAGTACAATTGGATTGGATGAGTGTATCTCTATACAGTATTAAGAAGATGGCGATGTAACACTGGTTTAATAGCAGGATTCTGAAGCAACGGGGACACTGAATATTAATAGAAGCTAAAGGGATCTAATCTGGAGTTATATTATGAATGGCCAGCATACTTCAGAAAAGATAGAAATCTATATTTTAAATAATGTTAAGAACTGTAACAAAGCAGGAGTGAAATATGAGAGGAGCAGGGAAAACAATAAAAGTGACCTAATAATAATAATAATAATAATAATTATTATTATTATTATTATATGAATAACCTAAAAAAAACAGAAGAGTCTAAGGTAATGTACAAAATTAATTCTATGCTCATGATGTCAGAGTAAAGCTCAAAATGACCTCAATAAAGAAGATTAAAATATGTAAACAATAAAGAGCAACAACATTTTAATAACTAATCTGTATAATAGTACAAAACAAGAAAAACAACAACAGTGAGATATAACACAAACTAAATATTTTCACCGATCATCCACTATGTAGTGTATGCATGTTTATTATTTAGAGGATTGAAGCATCCCATTATATTCCATCGAATCCAGAACCCATATTTTCCTAAAAACAGCAAACAGTCCAGATAGCCACAGTCGTGATTGTTCCTACCAGTCTCTTTTCATCACTTCTGCAATTGACCAATTGACAACTGACTGATGGTTATCTTTTCACTTTAACAATGAGAGAAATTACCATTACTATTGGCTATGTACAGTAAATGCCTTCAGACTAAATTACACAATTTAAAATTTCTTCTCTGTTGGCTTGGTACAACCGTCACACAAAAAGTTTCTTTCTGTGTGTGTGCGTGTGTGTGCCTAGCTTCCTGTACTGCAGATTTGGCCTTTCCTGTCAGACACAGAATAGAACTTGACAGCTTCTTTAAAAGAGGAGTATAAAAGAAGTTTAATGAGGGATGGCACTGGTCTATTCGGAAGCTTCTATTCTTTACGATTGGTTATTCTATCCTCACAAGACAAAATAGGAATGTGAAAAACGATAAGCTGTACAGGAATACTCTAAGGGACACTTGCACTGAGTCTGTGATTTCAGTTCATCCCCAACTTCTTCTCATATTTTATACTAAAAAATAAAATAAAAATCATACATGACCATGGCAGCATGTTACATGCTAAAGAGGGTGATTAAGAAGATATCTAATTGGAAACAGCTCAAAGCAGAGAAAAAAAAATAAGGATCCGTTCAGAAATAAAAGCTATTCATTTATATTTTGATTTTGTGGTGTAGAAATATCTATATATAACAAGCCACCTATTCTAATTACACAATCTCTCTAAGATTATAAAGTAGACATTTTAAGTGTAAAGTGTAACATGTTTATATGTCTACATTTGTGAAAGAGTACAAATGTATGTTTCCCTCTTTGCATGGGTTCCTTCCTTCCTCCTCCTCCTCCTCCTCACAAAACAGTCAGGTGGGATAATGATCATCTGTTAAACTGAACCCTTGTGTGCTGGTGTAATAGGGAATAAAGGGCCAGATGTATTAAACCTGGAGAAGTGATAAAGCAGTGATAAGTGCAAGGTGATAACGCACCAGCCAATCAGCTCCAATATGTAAATTAACAGCTAGGAGCTGATTGGTGCATTATCACCTTCCACTTATCACTACTTTATCACTTCTCCAGGCTTAATACATCGGCCCAATAGACTGTAAATTCCACTGGTGCAAGGGATGATGTGAATGAATACCTATTCTCTTAGTAAAAAAACGGCATCACATATAAACACTATATAAAGCTAAAACATAAATAATTAAAAAAAATAGTAATGAGAAGTGAACATGTTAAATTTTAAGCCCTACAATAAAATATTCTGGTGGAAAGAAATTTTACTGAGTAAAAATTTGACAAAGTAAAAAAGAAATAACAAATATAAGGTAAAACGTAAAGATGAATATACTATATCAATAATAATGCATACAAAATATACAGGATCTGGTCAAGATCATGGCATTCAAAATCTCGGCAATCGGAATCCTGACACTGCTCGGAATACCGACACCTGCCGTGACTCCACACTGGTGAGGTCCTGGGGGAGGGGGTGTTTAGGTTTACCTTGTGGTGGGAGGGTTAGAGTTAGGCTACGGGGAATGGGGGGATAGGGTTAGGCTGCAGGGAGGAGGGGTTAGGGTTAGGCGCCACCAGGAAGGATTAGGGTTCGGCTGCGGGTGGGAAGAGTTAGGTTCAGGCTGAGGGGAGGGAGGGATAGGGAGGTTTCAGAGTAGGGATATTATACTTACCAGTTAGGTGTCAGGATCCTGAGCGTTGGGATGCCACTGTCGGTATTCTGATCCCAAGCGCCAGGATCCTGATACCATCCCATATATAAAAATATTAATAGATACATAGGAACTAATGCTGAGTTGACGGCAAGATTCACTCATCTTTCCATATTTACCTCCAGATTTACATCAGGCACACCTATACCCAGATACACTTACACAAAACCATGTTTGCAATAAGGTGTGATTTAAATGAGAAAAAAATAACCCTCTACAATTCAGCAAATGTAATATTCTTTATCATGTCCAAATAAAAATAGCAAAACGATTAATTTTAACATTTCTTAATATGCCCACAAAAAAAAAAAATGCATGATCAATGAATCACTTATCAGTTTCAGTGGTGAATTTGTAATCAGCCAATCAGAAGCAGCTAGCTAGTGCTGATGACAGTCATCTTTATCAACATTTATTTGCACCTATATTAGATCACCAGATGCCTCTGATGCACATGACTGATGTCAGTGAACCGTCTTAGGCTCCTCCCATTTACAGTACCTGTGGGCTTTCTCCTTGTCTGACTCTCTGCCACCAGGGTGATTCTTAAGTGTCGTGCTGGCACCCAGTGCCAATCACAGACATTGACGTTCAATTTATGTGAACTCAACACACTGGTGCAGCAGTAGACGTTCCTACAGTTTAACTACCTAATTAGATCAACTACTGGAAACTTTGGGCCTGATACAGATCCAAAGACTGTTGTGGTGGACCCATACTGTACTGTGCATGGGTCCTGTGTCTTTGGACCTAGTATGGCTGCAGACATCAGTTGATTGACAGCCTGCATCTATTTGGGGTAGGGAGGGGTGGCGATGGCCTCAGTTTCCCAAAACTAAGGCGTGTTACGTCAGTTTTGTGGGAGTGCCGAGGTCAGGGCCTACGTCTTCTGATGGAGATTTCCTGGCCTCAGTGACAGAGCTGCGGAAACCGATCTGCATGACCCGAGGGTTACTCAGCCGGTCAATGGTGTCGCAGGTGATATGATGCTGTGGGTGTAAAGCTGGGTACACACTCTGCGATGTGTGTACCCAGCGGCATCACTCACGATGGGACCTGGCAGGGGAGCCGGCATCGGCAAGTGCAGACACACTAGCCGATGTGGGCAGTGACAGAGCTACGGCACGGGCCATTCTAATGACATTTCCCATTGGCCCTACATGTAGGGCCAACAGTAACGACATCCCCTGTTGGCCCTGCATGTAGGGCCAACAACAGATGTCGCTGACTACAATCAGGAGCGTGTCGTGAGTGACATAATGGTTACACACTAGATGATGTGCCTGATATGTCGGTCCATTATTAGTAAGTAATTCACATAAAGATCACAGATAGTGTATATATACATATTTGCCAAAAAATGAATCGTTCAATACAATATTGCTACATTACTCACCTTAACTGTATGGTTTGGAATAAGGCATATAAAGTACAAATAGTGCATGCCACGTGAGTTAGTCAGTCCTCCTGGAGACATTGGAAGAATGGACTGTAAGGATTACTTAAGGTCACAGTTCTGAGCTCTTCCATTGATAAACTGTGCCTATGGTTAGGGTTATAATAACTAAGTTTTGGGCTAAGGAGTAGTTTCTATCTTTTGATGTATATATTTTAATGAGATGGGAAGAGGACTGGAAAAATAGCATCAATAAAGGGAAGGGGTCCACTAGCCATTAGATATACTGATATGAATGGTGTCCTTGCAGCGCTCACTTTTCCGACTGTCACAACGGTGTATTGGACACAATAGTATTTGTGAAATTACTTGTAGTTGAAAAAATGAGCGCTGCAAAGATATCATTCATATCAGTATATATTTTAATACTAGGGGTGAAATGCATTAAGAATAATTTTTGGGTGTGATCCGTGATTGCCCCTTATCGCCAGAGCATTTTGTGTCGCAAATCGCACATTAAACTAACAACCATATTGGCTTGCGTATTGTCTTTCATTGGTGTATGTAGTCATTTTGTGAAGTGTTGTGAGGTGAGAATTTAGTTGCAATAAAGCAGCGTGTTTGTTGTGAAGCCTGCAAGGATCAGTGAGATCTGTGCAGGCTTTTATGTTTTTAGAATCAGAATCAGGATCAGAATCAGTTTATTGGCAAGGTATACTTGCGTATACTAGGAATTTGTATTTGGTTTGCCATACAACAACCAAGTAGGTAACCGATAAGCAGGTGGTGGTGGTGGTGGTGGGGGGGCAAGTAAAGATATCCAGATAGGTATACCGTAGGGACAGAAGTGAGTTACATGTACGTCTAACCAGTCAATGTTCAGGAGTTTAGCAGGTGGACCGCTTGGGGAAAGAAACTTTTGAGGCTTCTGGTGGACCCGACGGGGATGGCCCTGTAATGCCTGCCTGAAAGAAGCAAGTAAAACATGCTGTGGCCAGGGTGTAGCTGGTCCTTTACTATCCTCGTTGCCCTCTTTTTAGCTCTGGACAGGTACAGGATCTCGACTGAGGGAAGGTCAGCCTTCGATAATTTTCTCTGCGGTTCTGACCACCTTTTGGAGCCTGCATTTGTCCCTCGCTCTGGCGGAGCCGTACCATTACAGTATCGAGTAGCACAGTACCGACTCCACAATCGCGGAGTAGAAGAGAACCAGAAGCTTCTGTGGGATGTTGAACTTCCTTAGTTGTCTGAGGAAGAAGAACTGCTGCACTTTCCCGATGGTGGTGTCAGCATTGGACCCCCATATAAGGTCCCGGAAGATTGTGGTCCCTAGGAACTTGAAGGAGTCCACTAGAGATACCACACTGTCAGCAATAGTTAGTGGAGGCGCACTAGCTGACTTCTTCCGAAGTCCACTATAATTTCGACAGTTTTGAGGGGGTTGAGCTCAAGGTTGTTGTGGCTGCACCACTGGGCCAACCGCTCGGCTTCCCATCTAAAGGCCAATTCGTCCCCATCCTTGATGAGGCCAATGACTGTGGTGTTGTTGGCGAATTTGATGATCTTTACTGATTGCACCTCTGAGGTGCAGTCATTTGTGTACAGGGAGAAGAGCAGGGGTGAGAGGACACAGTACTAATGGACTGCGCTTGAGAGGTGAAGTTCCCCACTTTCACCACCTGCACTGGGCTCTGTGAGCTGGGCCTGACTCAAGAAATAAAACAGAATGTGGGGGTTCACCATATTTCACTGAACCAGCACCAGGCTCTGGAGCCGCTCTTGGTTCCAGAAATATGGGGGAAAAATGTGTAGGGGGTCCACCTTATTTCCAACAACCAGCACTGCGCTCTTACTAGTGGCGGATAACGCCACAGCCAGGGGACATGCTTGAAGGGGTCCCCCGGCCAATGCATTCAGCAACCCAACTAGTCAACCCAGCCGTGGGATACCTCAGAAAGTGGGAACCCTCCATCCAAGGATTTTCCTGGGCAGTGGGTACCAAGTTGATACCTATAAGTTAAAGTTGTCTTTTATTTATATATCCATGCAAATTAGTCCTTAGTAAATTTCAAATCGCGGCTTTATCGCCAAAAAAAAAAGCAAAATTAACTAAAAATGATCGTTAGTAAATTTCCCCCTAGTACTTGGATTAGGGCTAATTCCAAAATTATTATTAGTGGAATATTACATGAAATTTATTGGAACAATTTATTAAAAAGTGGTCACTTTTTTAACCAGTGGATTGTATGCCTACCTAGGATACCTGGCACTAAAATAGACACTGGTGTATTTATAATGGGTGCAGGGGGTATTTATAATGGGTGCAGTGTGTGTAGTGCATCTGGACCCCTGTTTCAAAGGGGATACCACACTACACATCCTGCACCCTTTCTAAATACTTACCTTGAAGTTGCATCTTTGGAAAAATACTGCTGGTGCATGTGCAGTAGAGAAATCACTATGAAACTGGAGCAGGAGACATGCGCAGTAGATCATAATGTCAGAGTCTTCCCTGCACACGAGCCAGTGAGAGGGAGTAACCCACAGGAGATTACACACAGGACTCCTCCTCTCATAAAATACCCCTGGAGACAAGGGCGGATTAACAGACTCCATATGGGCTCCATCCTCTCTATGGTGCCTCAGACTCTGGCATTGTGCCAGAGTCTACTGCACATGTGCAGGCCTCCAAAAACATGGTGCCTGCCATGTTCCAGCAACAAATCCCTACTGCGCAATTGCGCATGCACAATGGCCATTGTTGTTTTGCCGTGGCTGCAGTGCTGACTTGGGACTCTGGAAAGGAAAGTATTTAAATGGGATGCATTCAGTGTACCGGCAGTCGGGATTGCGGCGGTCATGTGACCGATGCCGGAATACCGACACCACTTAGAAGATCAGCGCTGGAATGCGGACAGCCGACAGCCTGAAGGTAAGTATCGAGGTTAGGGTTAAGGCCCGTGGATGGGTAGAGTAAGGCACTAGGAGGGGTGGTTAGCCCTAGCCGACACCCCCTGAGGGTTATCTCTAGTTACCAACCCTGGAGGGTTAGCACTAGCCGCCACCCTGGAGGGTTAGGATTAGGGTTAGAGAGTATATAAATACTTACCCTCTCTGATGTCAAGATCTTTATGTGACCGCCGGCAATCCGACCACTGGTATTTCATACTGAACCCATTTAAATATGGGTGCAGTGTGTGTGGTGTGAGCGCCCTGAACCCAGGGGCCCGTGTGCATCGCACGCACTACACACATTATAGAAATGCCAAAGCCAGGAGATGGACTTTTTTTTTCACAAAGACCCCAAGCCAAGTTGTATGTCTTTGTAAAGTTTCTATTTGCCCTATTGGTGTGCCATGGGCTTATGAACCCTTTGGGTGGTAAACCCCATGTTTACTACATTTTCTGAATGTACTAAAAGCTGTCCACTTTGGCACTGCCGCGGAGGGGAATGCCAGCTTTTGCTGGCGTCACCCCATAGAAGCCTATGGGCTTCTCTCTGCAGCACTGGTGTGAGGGATCCCTCCCAGCATGCCCTGCTGTCACCGCATCACTCAGCGCATGCCCACCGGAAATCACGAAGAACAGCTCTTATCGGACGAGCTGTCCTTCGCAATACCAATGGCATATGTTAGTGCATATGTGATTGGTATCTCGGCGATGGACGGCAATGTCAGTTAGTACATCCCGCTCTTTATTTGTAATTTTTAGCTGGCTGACCAGTCTAGATCTGTTCCCATTATTACAAGGAACCTCATGCAGGTATCCTTTTTATATTGGAACTATCTCAGCCTGGTATACCTGGTGCTATTTGTGCAAAATACTGTATGTGCTCCCTCATTATACCTATACCAGACAGTTCTATGGGGGTCATTTCGACCTGATCACATGCTAGGATTTTTTGCTGCGCTGCGATCGGTTTACTGCTGCACATGCGTATGCACTGCAATGCGCAGGCGCATCGTACGGGTACAAAGTGTATCGTTGCGGAGCGATGGATTTAACAAAGAATCCATTCGCACAGCCGAACGCAAGGAGATTGACAGGAAGAAAGCATTTGTGGGTGTCAACTGACCGTTTTCTGGGAGTGGTTGAAAAAACGCAGGTGTGTCCAAGCATTTGCAGGGCGGGTGTCTGACATCAATTCCGGGACCAGACAGGCTGAAGTGATTGCAGAGGCTGAGTAAGTTCTGAGCTACTCAGAAACTGCACAAAACTTTTTTTTAGTGCTCGGCTGCCCATGCGTTCGCACACAAGCAAAGCAAACATACACTCCCCTATAGGCGGCGACTATCTATTCGCAGCGCTGCAAAAAATAGTTAGCAAGCGATCAACTCGGAATGAACCCCTATATACACTGCTGCTTGGTTCAATATCTTTTTTTTTTTTAAAGTAACTCTTTTATTACTAGTAAATTCATTTAATTAGCATTCTATTTTACACAAGGGTTCAAACATTCACAATACATGAGCCTGGTTACTAACCTATCTCCTATATAATAGCCCTATTCTGTGACCTTGTGATTCATTTGCTAACGCTGGGCGGAGTCACAACAGTGGGCGGAGTTATTCAAATGAGTCACAGAGATCTGGCCAAATCTACAGGAGACTAGGAGCAGAAGCAGATAGCATGGGCATTGGGCATGGTTGGTTCTATATCGGAGGGGCTGAAGGGACCTTGTGACGTATTGAGGGGAGGAGCTACGTCACCAGGGGGAGGAGCTACGGGCGAACAGGGTACCCGAAAAGTACCCTCGCGGGCTCGCTTCGCTCGCCACGCTTCGGGCACGGTGGCTCGCTCCGCTCCGCTTCGCTCACCACCTAATTACTAAAGGTAATAGTTGGTGGCGTGGATAGTAGAGGAACTATCCCGCTGGCTTAGCTCCTCCCCCTTGCGTCGTAACTCCTCCCCCTTACGGTAAAGGTCCCTTAGCCCACTTGATTCTAGCATCTACCCATTGGGCATGTCACAGGCAGGGGTGCATACCTCCCAGCTTTCTGCAGGAGCTTTCTCCAGGCAGAAGGAGGGAAACACACTCGGCGAAAAGGGGGCGTGGCTTCACGGGAGGGCCCCCGTTTTCGTCAGTGAGGGGGCTTGCCCAGCGCACTGTGAGCTGCTGGCATGCCCCCAGGGCTGATTATGAGTCCGGGGGGCACAGGGCACTTGAGACAGGGGAGCCCTATCTCATTGCTGTGCCTGCTGTGGGTTGGGGGCGTGGCCTAATCGCGCCCCCGGTTTTTATTTTTATTTCTTTTATGGGATTTTGGCCCCTCAGCTAGGGCTAAATCCAGAGGACGTGGTCGCTCCCCCTACACACCCGCACAGGGAGAAGAAAGCAGGGAGACTGCTGCCTCCCTGCAACACCACAGACCTGCCAATATGCAGCAGCGTGTGCTGACTGTAGCACAATGCTGCCGCTGTTGCTGGCAGGACGGGGGGAGCTTCTGAGCTGGGACAGAGCTACTCCAGCCGGGGGGCCCCCTAAAACTGTGGGGCCAACGGTACGTATCCCCTGGCCACCCCCCCACCCCCTTAATCCGGCTCTGCTGCTGGAACCCCCCCCGTAATCCGTACCCCCTGATGCCCCCTCTCCCTCTGTCTCCACTATTCACCGCTGCTCTGCTAAGCAGAACAGCGAGTACAGGAGCTTTCCAACTGCCCCCCCCCACCGCCAGACACTGCGACCCGCGGGTGGGACAGCGGGACAGACCCCAAAAAATGGAACTGTCCCGCGAAAATCAGGACATTTGGGAGGTAAGCAGCACCTCCGGACCTCCTTTCCCATCCGCCGCAACACCCGTACCTGCCCCTACCCTACCCATGGTGCCTGCGGTCCCCTACCCAACCCCCGGCACACCCATCCCACAGCACCTCCGGAACCCTTCACCCATCCACAACATCCCCACACCTGCCCCTCTCCCACCCGTGGCACCCCTGCCCCTCCCCCACCTGCAGTGCCTCCGGACCCCTCCCCCATCTGCATCCCCCACTCCTCTGCCCCTCCCCCACGCGCAGCACCTCCCGAACCTTCCCCATCCGGGCCCCACCCCCACTTCTGCCTCCCCTCCACCCGCAGCATCTACAGACACCATCCGCAGTACCCCCCGCACCCGCTACATTCTGTACATCGTGCCCTGCAGGTGCTGTTCACGCCGTCGCAAGGGGCTGCGCCTCCTTCACCATCGCACGCCCTTTCATTGTGCAATATTTAACCACTAACAAAGGAATGCAGGTAATACTCCATATAATACAAATATTAAACCCCAGAAAGGCATGCAAGGGTTAAGGGGGCGTAGCCCCTTGCGACGGTGTGAAGAGCGCCCGTAGGGCGCGATGAAGCACCTAGTTAAGAATAAGAAGCATGTATGTACAGAGGATGTACCAAGTGTACATTTTCATGCCTTTACTGTCAGGGGCGCCAGAACGTGTTGTGACTGGGGGAGGGGGGGGGGCGTAGATAAAAATAGGATTTTGGTACCTACTGGTAAATCCTTTTCTCTTAGTCCGTAGAGGATGCTGGGGATTCCAAAAGGACCATGGGGTATAGACGGATCCGCAGGAGCTTGGGCACACTACAAAGACTTAAACTGGGTGTGAACTGGCTCCTCCCTCTATGCCCCTCCTCCAGACCTCAGTTAGAAAACTGTGCCCAGGAGAGATGGACAATTTTGAGGAAAGAATTTATTGTTATAAACACGGTGAGTGTCATACCAGCTCACACCACAAACACACCGTAGAACATGGCATTCAGTAGAATACCAGCCAACGGCATGAACAAAACACAGCCACATGCTGAGAGAATATGTAACACAACCCGTGTGTCCACAGAAGCAAAAATACGACCCCGCATGCTATGACATGAACAACGGTAGCAACCGCCAGACAGAGAAGACACACCACCAGGGTGTAACCAAAAGCAATAACTGCAGACACCGTACGCACTGGGATGGGCGCCCAGCATCCTCTACGGACTAAGAGAAAAGGATTTACCGGTAGGTACCAAAATCCTATTTTCTCATACGTCCTAGAGGATGCTGGGGATTCCAAAAGGATCATGGGGTTTATACCAAAGCTCCAAAACGGGCGGGAGAGTGTGGACGACTCTGCAGCACCGAATGAGCAAACATAAGGTCCCCAAAAATCAGGGTATCAAACTTGTAGAGCATCGCAAAAACGTTTGACCCCGACCAAGAATCCGCTCGGCAAAGTTGAACCGCCGAGACTCCTCGGGCATTCGCCCCAGAAAAGCCCATCTTCCCAAAAGAAGGAACCTCCACCGACTTCGGTGACAGCAAATCAGCCTTAGAACGAACATGCCAAACCGCATCACAGATCCAGCATGTAACAAACTGCATAACGCAGTCTCCCAAAGTAAGCTGGGAACATACCAGACAAACAGGGCCTCTGTTTCTCCCAACTGAGCCAAATTGATGACCTACAGACTCAAATCCCTGGCTAGATCAAGGGAATTTGAACCAACTAATGCCTAAGTAACCCCCGGCATCAAAATAGGCCGATTTCTGCGAAACCCAGAAACCACTCTTGGTAGAACTACCAACCGAGTACCCAATTCCTCTCTATCCACCTGATCAAACAAGGCTCTTGTGAGACAAAAACACCACTTCCGACACCCGCCTTGAGGACGTCAAAGCCAATAGCCTGACCACTTTCCCAAAGAGAAATTTCGTAAAGAAAATGATTAGGCTTGCCTCCACCTCGGCTTGTAAAGTATGGATAAGCACGACCTAGCTGAAAGTTCTCCATAGGAGCCTTCCTGGATACACACCGAGACACATAATTACTCCAACAACGGTGGTAACGCTGTGCCTTCAGTTCTTTCCTAGCCTGTAGAATTGAAGAAACGACCTCACTGGGAACACCCATTCTGCTTAGGATACGACATTCAACCGCCCTGCTGTTAGACGCAGCCGCGGTAAGTCCTGATACACGCCCCGATCTTGTTGTAACATTACCTCACGTAAAGGAAGAGGGCAGTAATTTTCTCTGAGTAAACCATGAAAAACTGGATAGCCTACCCTCGCTATTTAGACCGGCTTTCAGAGGATCATCGGAACCTTCAATCATCTTACTCTTACCACTGTCAGAAAGGTGAAAGCGGAGAAGCCACCTAGACCGACTAAAAACACCCACGGTGTCACGAGGATGTCCGCTGCTATATCCTGAGTGTCCCTTAACCGGGAACAATCTCCTCGAGTCCTCTCGTTGAGGCGAGACGCCAACATATCCAATTGCGATACTCCACAAAGACTTGTCACGTCTGGGAAAGCTTCTCGATGATGACAGTATTTTTCCCGGCTGGATATAGTGTCCGCAAAGGAAATCTATTTCTCCGCCGTTTACCTCCGGAACGAAGACTGCTAACATAGCGTTTACCAGACTTCCCACTCAACTGCAAACTGTGCATCTTCTGCCATATCCGCTTTTTCCTTGTTGCGCCCTAGCAGCTTACTTACGCCATTGCTGACAAGTCTTCTGGCAGAATTAACACGGGCAGAACACGAACAATACGTTCATCTTAAATAGCTCTTAATTCAAGAAAGCTTACAGCAGATAAGTTTCCCAACTTGACCTCATCCTCTGGAAATACGTCCCCTGCAAAGGACTGCTCCCCAGCTTTGGAGATCTATATGCACGGACACCAGGATCCCTAAACCTCATTCCTCTAGAAGGAAAGAACCGAGCAGACACCACAGGAGCGATGTCCTGGCCGTTTTGATTATATTCCGGTGCATGCACAGGTGAGACCCGGACCACATTTCTAACTGGTCCCATGAAAACCACTCTGGTATTAGACCTGCCCACCGAAAAAAGGCCTCTTATGCCGCATCCATCTGTCTTATTAATGGAACCTATTGATGAGGTGTCACCTCAAAGCCGATCCAACTCTGGATCCTCAGACCTCTTTCCACAGGAAAAACACCGAACCTTAACCGGTCAGTATCTACTCTGAAACTCACTTCTAACTTCTGCGTCGTTGGGAACAACAGGCCAATTCCTGCGCCGAAGAATAGTCAGAGATAAACCATGATATGCACCTTTTTACAGGGACAACCAGACAATGACCTGAACGTGACGCACCTCTGTATGGCGTCGCGTGTTGCCTCCATAGGGGAGAGGCAAGATCTATTCGAAAAAACAGTAAGGGGAAACAACCGTAACTGAGAGTGTTCCCCTTCGGCATCTATAAATAACTCACAGGTCCTAGACTATTCTCGGACTAACTGAAAATTAGTAGACCAGTGGTCACCGGAGTGGAGACCAGCCAGATAGACTCAGCTACAGTGATGGATATAGTGGAAATCGAAAACGACATCCACTTCTGCTAACCTAACAAGGCTGCAGAACTCTTACCTTTTCACCTTCCATTGTCTACGCAGAAAAGGAAAAAAGAGTGTCATCGAACCGGTGAAAAACGACTGCATCCAACAAAAGAAATGCATTACCAACCGTTTCGAAGGACGCTAACTCACGAAGTTAAACTTACCATTGGTATCCGCCGAGATTGACTGACCATAGGCCACACCAAACAGCTGTATACCTGCCACCGGCCTCTCCTGGAGACATCCTCCGCATTTTTCCGGTCACACCTCCTGCTGTCACGTAGCAGCCTGCTGTAATGTTATACAGTAGAATAAACATAGGCAAGCCTACCCAGTATGGGTAGGGTAATTCTATCGGATGTCTACCCGAACACCACACTCCCTCAAGTGTAAACAATGCCAAAAAAAGGTCAAAGTATAGAAATAAAATTTCACTTAGCTGCCTGTGTATGATCCCTTGCGACCGGGCTCTGCGTCGACCAGGAGTTGACTGTCATGATTTTCTCTCCGCGTTGTGAAGAGAATAATATTCGGACTCCTTGAGAGGGTCCAACCCAACTCGTCACGGCCAATCTAGAGCTTAATCAACAGAGCGACCAGCACATGATAAGAATATCATTATTTCACCATTCCTGGATATACATCATATAATACACAATAAAACACATGTATCCTAACCCTGCATATATAAACCTATATCTAAATATATATACATATAGATATAACGTATACGCAAGTGGATTGTCCCGACCTATCAGGTCCCTATAGACAGTAATGTGTTGTGAATGTGTACGACCATGTACTGACATGCCCCCTAAGTGGATCTACCAGGAACGGTATAGTCGACAGAAACTAAGTAAATGTCGTCAGTCAGGAACAGTAAACGGGTAAAAATAATAGTAACCTTGGAAACTCCGAAGGGTCTGAGGGAAGCAACGAATACAATTTCAATAACGCTCCCCCCACATATATCTAGAATTATAAGGGCATAACAGCCTATTAACGTTTTTACCCCTGAGGTTACCGTTGATGCCGGCCGGGCATCCACCAACAACTGTGTCTCCCTTAGCGTGTTTACTGTTTTAAGTACACAAACGCCAATTTACTAATACTTGATTACCTGAATCAAGTACATACATGGATAGATATTTAAAACATCGCGCTGTGTGTTACTGATTTTTTTTTTTGCTTTCCTAAATATAGGCAATGTTGAATTATATATATATATATATATATATAAATAAAATAAAAATATAAAAATATATATACATGTACTGTAGGAGTGGCTCTGTATATATCAGTGAAGAGATCGGGAGACGTCCGCAAATATCTCAAATAACATTTATTACGTATACATACACAAAAACATACATCTAAAATCTAAAACAATAATCACCTATCAAATATGCATATGGCCAGTTTGAACAAGGGAATATCCCTAATTAGCATCAAATATGTGAGGTTGATTAAATAACTGTCTTAGTGACACTTTATATAGTTATATGCTGAAGTCCTGAATAAACAGTGTATAACACTGTAATAGGCAGTCTCTTAATACTGGGTCCACACACGGAGTTGTTACTTTGTATGCCGGCGTCCCGGCTGTAATGGAAACAGTTCAGTGTGAAACTGAAAGCAGTATAAATAGTTACCACTGGTTCTCCCTGCTGGGCTGACGTATCCATCCCTTTTATTCACTCGGTGGTGAGGCCGTCACCGCCCCGTGTGATGTGCGCCGGGATGGGATATCCTTATAGGTGGAACTGCAGGCTCTCAGCCAGGATATGCTCACTGCGGGCTCCAATATTTGCTGATCGGCCAGATAGCTGTAGCGCTGGATTGCCTGTGGCTGCAAAAATTCACCACCTCTCCCGGATAAATGTATTGGCAGGGTGAATAGTGGACGATAATCAATGCTCCCAGCTTCCCGTGGTGGTATACCAGTACAAATTTTCAGGAGTGCAGTATCAACGCGTTTCGTCCCACAATGCCTTGGGACTTCCTCAAGATTGACACTCCTTCAGATTGATCCTCTTTTATAGCTGGCCATATGTCACAACTGAGGGCCTGAGCTGACGGGAGGCAGCCTCGGTTGTAGGGGCTGAGATGTAACGAAACCTGGGAGGTTGTATCAGACCCCTAGACATGTAAGTTACATGTAGAAGAATTGCCCGAAGGCGTGACCACGACAACCAGGGTAAAAGTCAATGATGTTTATTATGACATACTCCGTAACACAGCAGCAAATAAAAGAAAACATAAACTCAGCAGGGAAATAATACAGTTCCTGGGTACTATAGGGTGGCAAGGACCACAGGGCTCTGGTAGTATGAGATAGTTCTTATAATCTTCTAGTTGGAAAGTCCTTACCAGGCCCGACTGTAGCAATGGAGATAGCCCAGGATCGTACCAGCTGGTGTTCCAGGAAGAGCTGGGCTGCTGTGGATAAAACGGCTGCTGTGGGTACTGGCTGAAACCAGACTGGGGTTGGCACGGAGTGGACACTGGCTGGAACCAGTTAAATAATAAATGTAGCTTGAGAGCGATGAAATATGAAATGATATGGAGCTTGAGAGCGGTGAAATAATAATACCGGTGGTGAGTGGTAATCTGCAGAAAAGGGTACCGGCACTTTAAGAAGAGTTGACCTCTGCTGGAAGCTGAATGCTGTAAGCAGGTGGATCTGTAGCTGGAAGCAGATGAATCCAAAAGGATAGGAGAGTCAGGCTACACCGCAGATGGAAGACAGGAGCGGATCTCTTTAGTGGAGGTTTGGAGATAGGAACTCGAACCTGGAAAACAACCACAGGAGAGAGACAAACTGGAACTAGGTTTGACAACCAAAGCACTGACGCCTTCCTTGCTCAGGCACAGAATACTTATACCTGCAGCAAGGAAGGGATTGGCTAGGCAATTATGCAGATTAACAATGCAAACAACAGATTGGTGGAAATGAGCAGATGACAGAATCCAACATGGCTGCGCCCATGCAGACACTTGGAGGGAAGATTGGTTTGTAATCCATGTGGAAACTTTAACAGTAATGGCGGCGCCGGCCACAGTAAACAGGAGATGCCAGACTGATGAGTGCACATTTGAACCACGCGGGCACAGCGGAGGCCGCGGCTGACGTAATCGCCACTCTGACATCCTGCATGCAGAAACTCAGGGACGGCGGCGGAGGCCGCGGGAAATGCCATTCCGGATGTAACAAGGCGCCGCGGTGACAGCGTCTCAGAGTGACAGGAGAGGAGGCAGGAATGTGGACATCAGTATAACAGATGGGATCCGGTCCTGGAATGCTGAGCCAGCCTTAGGAGGCATCTGAAGGGTAAGTAATGGCGTCCAGATACCCGGATCGTGACAGCACCCCCCCCTTTAGGAGTGGCCCCAGGACACTTCTTTGGCTTTTGAGGAAACTTGGAATGGAATTTCCGGACCAAGGCAGGAGCATGGACATCAAAAGCATTGGTCCATGAGCGTTCCTCAGGGCCGTAACCCTTCCAGTCCATAAGATACTGTAATTGACCATAACAGTGACGTGAGTCCAGAATCTTGGCCACTTCATACTCAACTCCTCGTTGAGTTTGGACTTTCGGAGCTGAAGGGAGTGTAGAATGAAACCGATTCAGGATCAGCGGTTTCAACAGGGAAACATGGAATGTCCTGGGTATTTTTAAGAAGGGAGGCAACTGAAGTCTGTAAGCAACAGGATTGATGACTTGTTCAATTTTGAAAGGACCGATGTAGCGAGGTGCAAACTTCATACTGGGAACTCTTAACCTCAAATTCTTCGTGGATAACCATACCCGATCACCCACCTTGAGAGCAGGAACCGCTCTACGCTTCTTATCCGCAAACTTCTTGTACCTGAACGATGCCTTGAGCAGAGCTGCTCGTACACTCTTCCAGTTGTTTGCAAACTGATGCAAGGTGATATCCACTGCTGGAACAGAAGTTGCTGGAAGCTGTTGGAACTCAGGAACTTTAGGGTGGAATCCATAGTTAGTGAAGAATGGTGTTGAAGAAGATGAGGAATGATACTGGTTGTTATGACAGAACTCGGCCCAGGGAAGTAATTGAACCCAGTCATCTTGAGAGGAAGACACATAGATGCGGAGGAAGGCCTCCAAGTCCTGATTCACCCTCTCAGTTTGACCATTGGTCTGAGGATGGTAAGCCGTGGAAAACTTTAGTTTGACTTGGAGGACTTGACATAAACTTCGCCAGAATTTGGCTGTGAATTGAACTCCTCGATCTGAGATAATTTCTTCAGGCAGACCGTGGAGTCGGAAGATCTCTTGTATGAACACTTGAGCCAACTTGGAAGCTGACGGAAGACCGGTGAGAGGAATAAAGTGTGCCATCTTGGTGAACCGGTCAACTACCACCCAGATGGTATTGAACTTGTTGCACATGGGTAAGTCTGTAATGAAATCCATCGACAGATGGGTCCATGGTCGACGGGGAACGGATAGTGGAACCAGTTGCCCCGCAGGCGACTGGCGGGATACTTTATGTTGGGCACACTTGGGCAAGATGCAATAAACTCTGTGACGTCCTTTTTCAGAGTTGGCCACCAATAGGACCTAGAGATAAACTCCAGGGTTTTTTGAATACCTGTATGTCCGGCAAAACGGGAAGCATGGGCCCAATGCATGAGCTTCTTCCTTAGCACCGGCTTCACAAAACTTTTCCCTAGTGGGGGCGTAGAGTCCATCCCTACCGTGGAGAATGCCAATGGATTAATAATAGGATGCTTGTCTGAAGACTCCGACTCATTTTCTTGCTCCCATGAGCGGGAAAGGGCATCGGCCTTACGATTCTGAGAGCCCAGACAGAACTGGAGTTTAAAGTCGAACCTGGAAAAGAAAAGTGCCCATCTGGCCTGACGAGGGTTGAGACATTGTGCGCCTTTCAGATATAAAAGATTCTTGTGGTCGGTAAGTATGGTGATTGAATGAGAAGCTCCCTCCAACAGATATCTCCACTCCTCTAGAGCGAGCTTGATGGCTAGCAACTCCTGGTCGCCAATGGCATAGTTGCGCTCAGCTGGGGAGAACTTCCGGGAGAAGAAACTGCAAGGGTGTAAATGGCCATCTTTAGCCCTCTGAGATAACACCGCTCCTACTCCAATGGAGGAGGCATCCACCTCTAAGATGAAAGGAGAGTCGATGTCGGGCTGTTTCAGAACTGGTGCAGAGATGAACCGTTGTTTTAAAAGATGAAAAGCTTGCGTAGCTTCTTCAGACCACTTGGACGGGTTAGCACCCTTCTTAGTTAATGCAGTAATAGGCGCCACAATGGTGGAAAAGTCTCGTATAAACTTTCTGTAATAATTGGCAAACCCTAAGAACCTCTGGACCCCTTTGAGGGTTAAGGGTATCGGCCAATTCTGAATTGCTTGTAGTTTCTCAGGATCCATCTCTAGTCCGGAACCGGACACAATGTAACCTAGAAACGGAATGGTTTTGACTTCAAAGACGCATTTCTCTAATTTGCAATAGAGATGATTAACACGGAGACGGGACAGAACCTCTTTTACCCAAAAACGATGTTCCTCTAAATTGTTGGCAAAAATGAGGATATCATCTAGATAGACCACGACATGGTGGTATAAAATGTCTCTGAAGATCTCATTGACAAAATGCTGGAAGACAGCTGGAGCATTACTCAATCCGAAGGGCATGACGAGGTACTCATAATGTCCGTCACGGGTGTTAAAGGCGGTCTTCCACTCGTCACCCTCACGGATCCGGATGAGATTGTATGCACCTCTCAAGTCCAGCTTTGTGAAGATGGTAGCTCCGCTAACTCTATCAAAGAGCTCAGTAATCAGGGGTAGAGGATAGCGGTTCTTGATGGTAATGTCGTTCAGACCTCTGTAGTCGATGCACGGCAGCAGACCACCATCTTTTTTCTTTGCGAAAAAGAAGCCTGCGCCGGCTGGAGAAGAGGAAGGTCGAATGAACCCCTTTGCTAGGTTCTCTTTAATGTATACCTCCATAGAATGCGTCTCAGGCAGAGACAACGGGTAAGTTCGGCCTCGAGGTGGAACCTTCCCTGGAACGAGATCAATCGGGCAGTCCCATTCTCTATGAGGAGGTAGGATATCAGCAGAAGCTTTACTGAACACATCCGTGAAATCTTGATATGGAGGAGGTGGAACATCAGACGACCTGGGGGAGGAAGAACAGACAGGCAATACTTTAAACAAACATGTCTCAGCACAGGAAGGACCCCATGCCAGAATTTGCGTAGTCGTCCAATCAATTGATGGATTGTGAAGACGGAGCCATGGAAGGCCAAGAACCACAGGATGTGTGGCTCTTGGAATCACTAAAAAAGAGATAAATTCAGAATGAAGAACTCCCACTCTCAGACGAACTGGTAGAGTCCTTAAAGAAATAACTGCATCGAAAATCTTGCTGCCATCCACGGCAGTCAAGGAGATGGACGAAGGAAGTCTCTCGGTGGGTAGGGATCACCGTTTAACATAGGCTTCGGTAATAAAATTCCCAGCTGCTCCGGAATCAAGGAGGGCAATGATGTTCCGGTAACGTTGAGCAATTTGGAGCGACACTGGGAGATTACAATCATGAGGAGATGGAGAGGAGATCATTACTCCTAGCCGGCCCTCTCCTTGGCGAGCTAGGATTTGGAGTTTCCCGGACGATTGGGACAGGCATTGAAGGAGTGAGACTGAGCTGCACAGTAAAGACAAAGAGACTCAGAGAGACGTCTTCGGCGCTCAGCAGGAGTTAGACGGGAACGACCAATTTGCATGGGCTCATCTTTAGATGGTGACAGTTGGCGAGGAGGAGGAGCAGAAGATTTTGGAGCAGAAGATCTTCCACGCTCAGTTGCTCTTTCTCTGAAACGTAAATCAACTTTCGTGCAGAGTGAGATTAGCTCATCTAATTTGGAAGGCAAGTCTCTGGTAGCTAACTCATCTTTAATACGCTCAGATAAGCCATGCTCAGAATGCAGCATACAGGGCCTCGTTGTTCCATGCCAGTTCGGATGCCAGGATCTGGAACTGTATAAGATACTGTCCTACAGTACGTGATCCCTGGCGTAAACGGAGAATCTCAGATGAAGCTGAAGTTACCCGGCCTGGCTCGTCGAAGATACGCCTGAATGTTGACACAAATGCCGTGTAGGAGGATAGCAGGGTATCAGACCTCTCCCATAACGGTGATGCCCAATCAAGGGCTGAGCCACTGAGAAGAGAGATAATGTAGGCAATTTTAGTACGGTCACTGGGAAAATTGCCAGGTTGTAGCTCAAAATGAATTTCACACTGGTTGAGAAATCCCCTGCAGAATCTTGGAGATCCATCAAATTTTGCTGGCGTTGGAAGATGAAGACGGGGAGCAGAAATGGGTAAGGTGGGTGGGGTTATAGCTGGAGTCACTGTGGTTGACGCACTGGACACGCCTGATCCACGGAGGGTTGTCTGAATCCCATCCAGCCGAGTAGAGAGATCCTGGAGACAGCGGACGATGTGGCCCTGTGCAGCCTCCTGATGTTCAAGTCGGGCTGCCAGTTCTTGCATCGGCCTGGCCGCTTGATCCTGGTCTCCGGCTGGACTCATAAGGTCAGTGCTTACTGTCACAACTGAGGGCCTGAGCTGACGGGAGGCAGCCTCAGTTGTAGGGGCTGAGATGTAACGAAACCTGGGAGGTTGTATCAGACCCCTAGACATGTAAGTTACATGTAGAAGAATTGCCCGAAGGCGTGACCACGACAACCAGGGTAAAAGTCAATGATGTTTATTATGACATACTCCGTAACACAGCAGCAAATAAAAGAAAACATAAACTCAGCAGGGAAATAATACAGTTCCTGGGTACTACAGGGTGGCAAGGACCACAGGGCTCTGGTAGTATGAGATAGTTCTTATAATCTTCTAGTTGGAAAGTCCTTACCAGGCCCGACTGTAGCAATGGAGATAGCCCAGGATCGTACCAGCTGGTGTTCCAGGAAGAGCTGGGCTGCTGTGGATAAAACGGCTGCTGTGGGTACTGGCTGAAACCAGACTGGGGTTGGCACGGAGTGGATACTGGCTGGAACCAGTTAAATAATAAATGTAGCTTGAGAGCGATGAAATATGAAATGATATGGAGCTTGAGAGCGGTGAAATAATAATACCGGTGGTGAGTGGTAATCTGCAGAAAAGGGTACCGGCACTTTAAGAAGAGTTGACCTCTGCTGGAAGCTGAATGCTGTAAGCAGGTGGATCTGTAGCTGGAAGCAGATGAATCCAAAAGGATAGGAGAGTCAGGCTACACCGCAGATGGAAGACAGGGGCGGATCTCTTTAGTGGAGGTTTGGAGATAGGAACTAGAACCTGGAAAACAACCACAGGAGAGAGACAAACTGGAACTAGGTTTGACAACCAAAGCACTGACGCCTTCCTTGCTCAGGCACAGAATACTTATACCTGCAGCAAGGAAGGGATTGGCTAGGCAATTATGCAGATTAACAATGCAAACAACAGATTGGTGGAAATGAGCAGATGACAGAATCCAACATGGCTGCGCCCATGCAGACACTTGGAGGGAAGATTGGTTTGTAATCCATGTGGAAACTTTAACAGTAATGGCGGCGCCGGCCACAGTAAACAGGAGACGCCAGACTGATGAGTGCACATTTGAACCACGCGGGCACAGCGGAGGCCGCGGCTGACGTAATCGCCACTCTGACATCCTGCATGCAGAAACTCAGGGATGGCGGCGGAGGCGGCGGGAGACGCCATTCCGGATGTAACATGGCGCCTCGGTGACAGCGTCTCAGAGTGACAGGAGAGGAGGCAGGAATGTGGACATCAGTATAACAGATGGGATCCGGTCCTGGAACGCTGAGCCAGCCTTAGGAGGCATCTGAAGGGTAAGTAATGGTGTCCAGATACCCGGATCGTGACACCATAGTTGTAAAATGGCTGCAGCTGTGGACACTTATATTTCATTTATATTTATCCTCACACTTTTGTTATATGTATATAACTTTATCAGACCATCTTGGTACTTCTAAACACATATTCATAAATAAATAGACACAAATAAAATATAATATATAATAAGATATAAAATATACGCGGAAAGGTCTCCCAACCTAATTAGAATTTAATTATGATGTCTCCCATCTGTGTTTAGATTCAATGGAGTTCAAACATAGGCATAAATTAGCCTTCAGGTGTATCTCTTACACACAAAGGAGAGAAAATCCCATCAGATATATACCTATCATTTTAGTACCCCAGATATAATGTTCTCCATATTCTTTCTAGTCTGTTCTCACACAGGCTAACACGCATTATGGCCCTCATTCCGAGTTGTTCGCTCGCAAGGCGAATGTAGCAGAGTTACACACGCTAAGCCGCCGCCTACTGGGAGTGAATCTTAGCTTCTTAAAATTGCGACCGACGTACGCGCAATATTGCGATTACAAGCGAGTTAGCAGTTTCTGAGTAGCTCCAGACTTACTCTGCCTGTGCGATCATTTCAGTGCTTGTCGTTCCTGGTTGACGTCACAAACACACCCAGCGTTCGCCCAGGCACTCCCACCGTTTCCCCGGCCACTCCTGCGTTTTTTCCGGAAACGGTAGCGTTTTCAGCCACACGCCCCTGAAACGCCGTGTTTCCGCCCAGTAACACCCATTTCCTGTCAATCACATTACGATCGCCGGAGCGAAGAAAAAGCCGTGAGTAAAAATACTTTCATCATAGTAAAGTTACTTGGCGCAGTCGCAGTGCGAACATTGCGCATGCGTACTAAGCGGATTTTCACTGCGATGCGATGAAAAATACCGAGCGAACAACTCGGAATGAGGGCCCATATACCAATAATAGTCCCTATATGTGTATAATCCCACAGTGTGATATTTAGTATATATTAGGGACCTATATTTTAAATATAAATACAGACTCGCATCCATATGCATGCACTTGTATATGCATAACCGTATAAGTAGATAAAAATAGAAATAGGACAAATTAGTGATATACATAGATGATAAATAATGAAGGACATTAACCCTATATATGACCCTTATTTATTATTGGGTCTTTATATGATCTTACTCCAATCAGAACATTACAGACTCAAGGTGTTTCCTTTATAAACCTATATAGTTCTCACTACGTTACTACCACCGAGTGAAGAAAAGGGACGGATACGTCAGCCCAGCAGGGAGAACCAGTGGTAACTATTTATACTGCTTTCAGTTTCACACTGAACTGTTTCCATTACAGCCGGGACGCCGGCATACAAAGTAACAACTCCGTGTGTGGACCCAGTATTAAGAGACTGCCTATTACAGTGTTATACACTGTTTATTCAGGACTTCAGCATATAACTATATAAAGTGTCACTAAGACAGTTATTTAATCAACCTCACATATTTGATGCTAATTAGGGATATTCCCTAGTTCAAACTGGCCATATGCATATATGATAGGTGATTATTGTTTTAGATTTTAGATGTATGTTTTTGTGTATGTATACGTAATAAATGTTATTTGAGATATTTGCGGACGTCTCCCGATCTCTTCACTGATATATACAGAGCCACTCCTACAGTACATGTATATATATTTTTATATTTGTATTTTATTTATTTATATATATATATATATATATATATATATATATATATATAATTCAACATTGCCTATATTTAGGAAAGCAAAAAAAAAAAAAATCAGTAACACACAGCGCGATGTTTTAAATATCTATCCATGTATGTACTTGTATGCCTAAGACTCTAACTAAGTCTTAAAAACATACGCTGCACTGTGTGGAATTCTTCTCTTTACTTATTCACCTGTGAGATATCTTTAATTAGCGCCGGGAGGGTGGAATTGGCATACCACCAAGAGACAGGTTCTCTTTATCTTTTCCATATACCCGAATCAAGTACCATGCGCCGGCGAAGCCGACAGTTATTCCCACAGCAGCTTGTGACAAAGCCCTCACACCTGTCGACATGTCGACTAACCGATAGTGGGAAACAGTGAATTTATGCATTACAAGGATTCTGCGTCCATTATCAGTTCTAATGCTATATGACACCCATATAGCATTAAAACACTGTGCCCCCCTTCCTTCTTAGTACACAGCAAGTTCCGGTGGGGGACTTAGGAAAATGGTGCTGGCCCCTCCGTGAGGGCTAAGCTCCGCCCCTTCCTGGCGCGCTTAAGCCTGCTCGAATATAAATATATATATATATATATATAACCCTATATTGAGCCGGGGACCCTAAACACAGGGATTTTTTACATCTGAGAGGGGCAACATATCATCCAAACACTATGTCCCCCACTTTGTTTGCTTGGCGGGGACAGCAGGGAAAATGGCGCTGACTCCGTGTGTGAGGCTAAGCTCCGCCCCTCTCGGCGCGCTATAGCCCCCCTGCAATTTTAAAACACAATCAGGTCGAGCCTCAATATATGTTAAAACACTATATTTACCCAGATCCATGCTGCTCAGGGCGGCCCCCTGCGCGCCCTGCACCCCAGGCAACCGATCGGCATGTGGGAGCCCGGCGCGTCGCGCACCCGCCGCTCTCATGGCGGGTCATCGTGTGCGGCGCCCGGGAGCTCTAAGCTCCACATATCTATGCTGCCCAGGGCGCCACCCACTCCCCGGCGCCCTGCACCCCTGGCGGCCGACGGGGACGAATGGCGCGTGGTGCGCTATAACACGCCTGCGGGGGTCTGTAGACAGAGCCCCCGGCAGCGCGAGTAGTAAAACTGAACATAATCTGATTCGCTGCCCAGGGCGCTCCCCCCCCCCCCGCGCCCTGCACCCGTATAAGCGGTGGCGGGGAAATCGTTAAAATATGCTGGCGGGGGTAACGATTTTGCACATTAAGAAGACTAGTAACCTGCTGCCCAGGGCGCTCCCCCCCCCCAGCACCCTGCACCCTGTGAGTGCGTTGGTGTGTGGGAGCATTGAGCGCAGCACTACCACTGTACCTCCGTTACTGAAGTCTTCTGCCGTCTGAAGTCTTCTTTTCTTCCAATACTCACCCGACTTCTTTCTACTGGCTTCTGTGAGGGGGTGACGGCGTGGCTCCGGGAACAAGCAGCTAGGCGCACCAAGTGATCGAATCCTCTGGAGCTAATGGTGTCCAGTAGCCGAGAAGCAGAGCCTTGAAACTCACATTAGTAGGTCTGCTTCTCTCCCCTCACTCCCACGCTGCAGGGAGCCTGTAGCCAGCAGGTCTACCTGAAAATAAAAAACCTAACATAAAGTCTTTCAGAGAAACTCAGGAGAGCTCCCCTAGTGTGTGACCCATCACTCCAGGGCACAAAGTCTAACTGAGGTCTGGAGGAGGGGCATAGAGGGAGGAGCCAGTTCACACCCAGTTTAAGTCTTTGTAGTGTGCCCAAGCTCCTGCGGATCCGTCTATACCCCATGGTCCTTTTGGAATCCCCAGCATCCTCTAGGACGTATGAGAAAATAAATTTAGGCGCCCCCCTCACGATTACCCACCCCCCACCCCATGGGGGGAGCGCTTACCCCCCAGATCACCGCAGACAATCCGACTTCAAAACGCCGGCGCTGCAGCATGCTGCCCCATGTCCTGTCCTAGACGGCTCTCACAGATGCATTACTGAGAGGAGGCGGGGCCATGCTGAGCCTGCTGGGACATAGGGATGGCCATCAGTGTGGTTGCCATCGATGGTTACCATCAATGGCTGACAACTAAGCAGTGGATAACTATTGATGGTTCCCACTATCGATGATCATCCCTGATTTTTCCCTGACTGGCCCATGGGCCAATCAGAATACAGGGGCAAGGCTTCACATGTGTCAGGGGGCAGAGCTATGCTCCATGTCCTCACACCACATTAAAAAAAATATATATATATTTGGTTATACCTTTCCATCGATGGAGGAAAACCATCTAGTTCTCCCCCATCGATGGCAAAAGTATACTACATCGGCCATAAACCATCGATGATTTTGATCCTCCCTGTAATGCCTCTAAGTCTGTGAAGAACCGGCTGGACAGGACACGGGGCAGTACGCTGCGGCGACGAAATTTTGAAGTCAGAGTCTCCTCGGTGATCTGGGTGTAAGCGCTCCCCCTCCCCATGCCTGTGCCTCTGACATGTTTGGGGGGGGGCATGCTGCCCCCTTGCCTGCCCATCCTGACGCCTCTGTTTACTGTACTTCAGATGAACTTGCACACTGCTGATCAGCGTACAGATCCACAAGTGAAACTTACTGAAAAGTCTACATCCCCCATTGTGTACTGCAAAGTAATACTAAGGGAATTTGTGTAATTTATACTCCTTTCACAAAGGCTATATTGCCGGGTCGACACGGGTCACTGTGCGATGTTGAAGGGGCCATGGAGAATTCCCGGGTCGCCTGACCAGGTAATTCAACCCGGGTTATAAGAAGGGTTATTCCCTGGTTGAATACCGGGTCAGTGGCAGTGTGAATAGGTTCTCGGATCGATGCGACCCAGGACCCTTTCAGCACATAGGGAGAGGCGGCACGGAGATGAGCTCATCAACCCAGCGCCGCCTCCGCCCCCGCTGCTGGCTCCCCCTTGCTGCTATCGCAACCCGACCCAGCATATTGCCGGGTCAGGAAGCCTGCAGAAGCCTGCTGTTAGGGTCCAATGCCGGATCCCACCCGGGAAGACCCATTTCCAATTTCCGGGTGTGATCCAGCATCGGAGATGTGAAAGGGGTTTTAGAGTTGGAATGAAGTTCAACACATAGGGATCAATTCAATTAGCGGTAATGTGGCTCACCCCACGAGAAAATGCACAAACATGCCGCACTTATCTGGACTGGCAGATTTTTGTTCTTAGCCGTATAGAGCTATGTACAAAAATCTGTGAGTTTGGGTTGATATGGGGCAAGGACTGGCATTTCCACACCTTTGCAAAAATACATCATTCTTCTCATGGCTAACTGAATTGACTGCTGAATGAGGCCCCTAGGATAAAACATTAGTATAGTAGTATTTGATTTTGAATGATGTTTAGATATACTTATACTTTCATTTCCCATGCCGATTCCATAGCGATGCCTTATCTAGGATATAATGAGAGAATAGATAAACATGTTGATAAGGAAGATGCATAGTCTGCCAATGGTTTGATAGAGGAGGCAAGACAGTGCAAGATACTGAATATGTGGAGTGAATCTGATGGTGAATTCTAGAATAAAACAAAAGCAGGAGGCCTTGTTGACACTGGAATATATGAGTTCAGGATAGTAGAAGTACATTTGTGGGTATACTGCAGAGAATTGATAGTGCAGGCCAAAGTAGCACATTAGTTTGCAAAGAGTAAAGGTATAAAAAAAAAAAGCTACCAAGAACAGAAACCAGAGGAATCCTAACAGGTAGTGGAGTGAATGATGTGGCAGAGACACTGTATAAACATTCAACAAGGAAGGAGAGAAACATAAGAGGGCCGTGCTGTGAAGGCCAAGGGAGGGTAGAGTGTTCAGGAGAAGAGGGTGTCACAAATACTGAGAAGTGATTCTTTGAATCAGCCATAGACGGTCAAGAAGAGTGTGATCAGAAATAAAGTGGGTCAGATGGTTATACCGAAGCTGCTCTAGTAGTTTGGAGGCTAAATGGAGGAGTACAATGTAGTAGCTGGAGAGTAAGTTAGGCTTAAGATAAGGTTTCTTAAGGTAGGAGATGATTGAAGGGAAACGGCCAATGGAGAGGGATTGGTTGAAGGGTTTAGCAATCTGCAGGCAAACATTTTGGGAGAAGATGTGGAGGTTTGAGAGAACAGGATGAGTGGGAAGAGAAAAAAGGTGAGAAGATCCCATCTTCAGTAACAGAACAAAAAGAACTGAAGCTGGGTTGGTGAGTGGAAGAGATGGTGTCTGCACAGAAAATAATTGATGGTGGCAAAGAGGAAATAGGGATTGGTGGACTGGGTGGATACTAGAAATCTAAAATAGGTTTGCTTGGAATGAGACAGTGTAGTATAGTAAGAAGGCAATTAAAAAAATGTGAAATGGAAGAAGACTGCATTGATGCATGAGTTTATCCATTGGTACTTGGCTGTATGGAAGCATTGTGGCAGTTGGCAAGTTTATTTGGAGTTCCAGGATCGTGATTTGGATCTGAGGTGATATGTGGTGACTAGAGTTGCCTCGCAGAGGGCTGCGATGAATAAAGTGATGTGGAAAGAGATGAAAGAAATAGGGCTGGAAAGAGGAGTGGTTCAAGTGAATCGTTTTAGAGAATTGGGTCAAGGACATTTATGTGTAGCTGAGTGCACATAGACTTGGATGTAGGTGAGAGTACAGGAGGCAAAGCAAATATGTGGACTGGATCTGCACTGTTTAAATAAAATGGTTGCAATGCTTCTTTATAGTAATAGTGTTTATTGCAGAGAAAGGGAAGTCCATTTTTAGAAGACAGAGTTAAAGAACCGTCCACAGTGTAACATGCTGCACAGATCCTGCCTTCTTCTGCCATCCTCACTGTAACTGCTGGATTGGAAAACCTCTGCTAAGGTTAAATACTGACCTCTGCATTGTAGAGGTGTAGGTGGTAATACAAGCAAGAGGATATGTGCAATTAAAGACATCCCCTATATATGCCCCTGGCTGCTTATCATTATATTCATGCAGAGATAAATGACCCTATATATCATTGCCCTCTAGATGGACAGTTGCTCAGATAAACTGCTTTCTTAGTAAAGCTTAAAAGCTATACTTCTACCACTATGGGGTATATTCAATACTGGCATGCATTTGCACTGGCATGCATTTGTCGGAATGGATCCTGTTATGTCCTGATGTACATATATTTACTTCAATGAATCATGCAGTATGAAGATTATGTATTTTATTTCTTATTGGTAAGTAGTACTTGCATGGTTACAGATAGACATCAACTCCACATGCTGCTCTCCTTCTCCTTACTCTCCTTCTACTTACTGATCACATGTTCATCTGTGCAGCCAGATTCTTAAAGGTACACTACCTCATCTAGCTAATGCACATAAACTATCTTCATAGATACTACAGATCCGACAACCCCAATTCAATAGAGTGGCCAAATCTGACTGTCGGATTTGAGCCTAATCCGACTGTCGGATTTGGCCGGTGTCCGTGTGGCTGTCAGCAGCTACCTGTGTGTGTCAAGTTACCTCTTATCCCCGCTCCACGAAGCTTGGCGCACCGCTCCCCATAGGCCGCTGCCCCGCTCCCCATATCCCCGCCGCAGCACTCCCTGTCTTCTCACCTGAATCCGACTTTTTTTTAAAGTCGGACTGAGATTGTCAGAAAGGGGGCCAAAACCTGTCGGATTTGGCCCCCGTTTCCGACAGAAGCAAGCAGATCAGCACTTTTTGAATAGATCGGAACCCCTTCTGACCGAAATCTGTTGGAAGCTGCCGTCTTTCCGATGGCAGCTTCCAACAGATATTGAATACACCCCTAAGAACAACAGCAAAAGTTTACACTGCCAGGTTCTGTTTTGGAGGTGTATCTGTGTAAGCTTGACATTAGATCATGTATGTGCACTCCGAGAGCTGGAAAAGATGGGAACGGGGATCTAAATGGAATACCTCTGCACCCTCCAGGACAGGAGCTATTTCCATTGGCATTAGTTATCGGAGTGAAGCATAAAAAAAATAAAAATAAATTGGTGGTTGATAAATAGCATAGCACTACCGCAACGGGCAATATCAACTGTGTTATATGATTAAGAAATAGCTTTTATATTTAATTTAGTGGTAATTATGCAGTAACTGCTGTTTCTGCATGATTAAAGGAGTAATCGGTTTGATAAATAGGCCCCAATATACAGTTCCTAAGGAGAGTGAGACATAAGCATGCTCTCATAAGTGAAGGACAACGTCGAGGCTTCTCATTTCTATCAGCGGCAATGAGCACAGGATGCACTCAGCATTTCTATAGTACAAATCTCAACCTGCATCTCATCAGTTATTCTTAGCTTTAGAAATAGAAAGTCATTGCCGATGCTATTTCAGAGACCTGTCATTTCAATTATAATATTAATCAGTCATATCTAAAATACTGGTATCTTGACATGGACACACTAACCTATCATTACTGGATCAGTTATTTATTCCTGTCCAATCACTTGTATGGCAGCCAATTATTTCCCGCAAATTGCTGTAAGTGCTACTAATCAGCCACAATCACTGACCTATATTTAATTTTAAAAAAAATCATAAATTCTCAAGAGATGTCAATAAAATATGTCAGCTTCAAAGAACATTTATATTTATATGCTATGCACCTTAAATGTTCCCACAGTAATATAGCAAAAACAATTGGAAACATGGCACAGAGTGTATATATATATATATATATATATATATATATATATATATATAGTATGCATATGTTTTCACAGGTATATTATATATACTGGGTGGCCATATTTAAACTTCCCCTATTAAGAGCCATTTGTAGCTTTATCTAATAGCCAAAATGTTACCAAATTTGTCTGGGAGACTAATTAGGACATAGGCTCCCCAACACTCAATGACCACTGCTGGACAGCACCTGCCTCCAGGCAGGGCTCTATTTGCTCCTCTGATAGTAATCAGCAGTTCACATAAGCTTCCAGGCACAGGTGGATCGCTGGCTAAATATCACTGCCCACTGTGGATGTGTCTGAAAACTTGTGCCGGCTGTTAGCAGAGGAGTGAATGGGCCCTGTTGGGGGGCAATATATATATATATATATATATATATATATATATACACATACCTCCCAACATGACCCTCTGCAGGAGGGACAGAATGCTCTGCTCCTGGACTTTTATCTTAATGTATGATTGCCTGCACCTGTGTTGAACAGGTTCATGGAAAAGAAAGGTGTTTCAGCACAGGTGCCGGCAATCATACATTTAGAGGAAGTCCAGAAGCAAAGCATTCTGTCCCTCCTGGAGAGGGTCATGTTGGGAGGTATGTATGTGTGTATATATATATATATATATATATATAGATGCAAGACAGGCAGCAGTGTGTGCTGACTGAAGGCACGGTACTCCTGGATTTGATTCAAAACATTTTTGTATGGATGAATAAAGTGGTACAAGCATCATATATATTGTTTATATAGCTCACAGTCTTTTGAAAGTCCTCATATGTGCCAACGTTTCCGGGCCACTGCAGATCCCGTCATCAGGGCAGAGGAGAAGGAGCTTATTCCATGTTTTAACAAACTGCTTGTGCTGAAACCTGTAATAGAAAAGTGCAAAACCATAAAATTATCTATTACAGGTTTCAGCACAAGCAACTGTGAGCTATATAAACGATATATATGATGTTTGTACCACTTTATTCATCCATATAAAAATGTTTTGAATCAAATCCTGGAGTGCCATGCCTTCAGTCAGCACACACTGCTGCCTGTCTTGCATCCAGGGCCAGCCCGCCCGTTACGTGGGGTACGCGGCTAAGTAAGGCGCCACAGTCAGGAGGGCGCCGGCAGCCTGGAGTTGATGACGTCCCCCAGCCTACGCGAGAACCCATGCTGTAAACTGCCAGCTCCAGCAGCGCCCGCAGCCACAACCAGATGGATGTTGCTATGGAGATGCGGTCTAGTTACGCGGCCGGACCCTGCTGCCAGTGGCGGATTCAGGTGGGGGGTGGGTCTCCGTGCAGGCTGCAGCTATAGATAGGAAACAAATGTTTCCTTCTACTGCAGCCTGCAGTGTCCTAGGCCCCCTCCAACATCTACAAACACTCCCCTTTACCCCCGCGCTGTGTCCCACCCGCCCTGCTGCTCACCCTGGGCAGGCCGGACAATTACGGGAGTTGTCACGGTCTGCCACACACATGACAACTCCCGCTGGAAGATGCCGACCGGTCACCCCCATGTGCCGCTGCCCACCCACCCACAGCAACTCCCGGCCGCACGCCTGCCAGCGAGGGAAATAGTGCACGGTCAGCAGTGGTAGTGATGGAGGGGAGGGGAGAAAAGACAGATCATGCGGAAGTGCCTGCTGCTGGGGCCATGCATGCCGAGGCACAGATCGTGGACAGGAGCAGGGACAGGGGCGACTGGCAGCCAGAGAGGGAACGGAGCCTGTGCTGCTTACCTGACAGCACCCAGATGGTGAAGACCAGGCGGAGCACTCTGAACGGTCTGGCCTCAAGTCTCATTCCCCACCCGCTCTGGACTGGGGCAGGGGGAAGGGCAGGCAGGGGTCTGTGAGGGGTCTTAGAAGAAGGGGCATTATTGGGTGGGGGTAGGTAGAATACTGGTGCAGAGTGGGGAGGTAGTATAGTGCTGTTATGTACTTTGGGGAGGCAGTGCTGGAAAGTAGTATGGGGAGGTAGTGTAGTGATAGTGTGTGGAGATGTAGTGCAGTAATGCGGTGCGAGAAGGTAGCACAGTACAGTGGTATGGGAAGGTAGCGCAGTACGGTGGTGTGGGAAGGCAGCGCAGTACGGTGGTGTCGGAAGGTAGCGCAGTACGGTGGTGTGGGAAGGTAGCGCAGTACGGTGGTGTGGGAAGGCAGCGCAGTACGGTGGTGTGGGAAGGCAGCGCAGTACGGTGGCGTGGAAAGGCAGAGCAGTACGGCGCAGTATGGTGGTGTGGGAAGGCAGTGCTGTACGGTGGTGTGGGAAGGTAACGCAGTATTGTGGTGTGGGATTGCAGCACAGTACGGTGGTGTGGGAAGGCAGAGCAGTACGGCGCAGTATGGTGGTGTGGGAAGGCAGTGCTGTACGGTGGTGTGGGAAGGTAAAGCAGTATTGTGGTGTGGGATTGTAGCGCAGTACGGTGGTGTGGGAAGGTAGGTCAGTACGGTGGTGTGGGAAGGTAGCACAGTATGGTGGTGTGGGAATGCAGCGCAGTACAGTGGTGTGGGAAGGTAGCGCAGTATTGTGGTGTGGGAAGGCAGCGCAGTACGGTGGTGTGGGAAGGCAGCGCAGTATGGTGGCGTGGGAAGGCATAGCAGTACGGTGGCGTGGGAAGACAGCGCAGTACGGTGGCGTGGGAAGACAGCGCAGTACGGTGGCGTGGGAAGGTAGCGCAGTACAGTGGCGTGGGAAGGTAGCGCAGTACGGTGGTGTGGGAAGGTAACGCAGTACGGTGGTGTGGGAAGGTAACGCAGTACGGTGGTGTGGGAAGGCAGCGCAGTATGGTGGTGTGGGAAGGCAGTGCAGCACGGTGGTGTGGGAAGGTAACGCAGTATTGTGGTGTGGGATTGTAGCGCAGTACGGTGGTGTGGGAAGGTAGCGCAGTCCGGTGGTGTGGGAAGGTAGCGCAGTCCGGTGGTGTGGGAAGGTAACGCAGTACGATGGTGTAGGAAGGTAGCGCAGTACGGTGGTGTGGGAAGGCAGTGCAGTATTGTGGTGTGGGAAGGTAATGCAGTATTGTGGTGTGGGATTGTAGCGCAGTGTTGTGGTGTGGGAAGATAGCGCAGTACGGTGGTGTGGGATGGTAGTGCACTAATGTGGTGTGGGAAGGTAGTGCAGTACGGTGGTGCAAGAAGGTAGCGCAGTATTGTGGTGTGGGAAGGTAGCGCAGAAATGTGGTTGTGGAAGATAGCGCAGTAATGTGGTGTTGGAAGGTAGTGCAGTATTGTGGTGTGGGAAGGTAGCGCAGAAATGTGGTTGTGGAAGATAGCGCAGTAATGTGGTTTTGGAAGGTAGCGCAGTAATGTTGTGTGTGAAGATAGCGCAGTAGTGTGGTGTGGGACGGTAGTGCAGTAATGTGGGGTGGGAAGGTAGCGCTGTATTGTGGTGTGGGAAGGTAGCGCAGTAATGTGGTGTGGGAAGGTAGCGCAGTACGGTGGTACAAGAAGGTAGCGCAGTATTGTGGTGTGGGAAGGTAGAGCAGTAATGTGATGTGGGAAGGTAGCGCAGTTATGTGGTGTGGGGAGGTAGATGTAGTGTGGGAATGTAGTCTAGAGAAGTAGTGTAGTGAAATAGTGTGGGGCGGTACCGTAGTTAAATACTGCAGGGTTTAAGTGTGACTAAGTATCATAGTGATGTAGTGTTGAAGTAGGACAGTAATGTAACGTGAGTAGGTAGCTTAGTGATGTAGTGTGGGGAGGTAGGGCAGTGATATAGTATGTCATCACAACCCCCCCTATCCACCTGGAAGAACTTCTCTACGGCGCTGATCACACTATGTGTGACAGCACATAATAGGCCCTTTCTAAACCTCAGCTCCAGGCCCATGTGGACCTTAATCTGGCACTGGGTGGGTGGGCTCCAAGGAGCTGCACATTACATCAGCCTGTCAGCTCACCCCTAGGCGTAGCTGAATAATCAGCCCAGCTCCGTCCTCCAGCTTCTGATTCGCGGTTGCTGCACTAGTCTCCTCCTCTAGGAACTCTCTTCTCCTACTGGGACGCACTGCCCTGTACCGCACCAAGAAAAAGTTCCCCAGTACAGGGATCTGGAGTCGCCCGTCCCCTGCTACAGCCACATGATGACAGGCAGAGCAGCAGTACAAAGGACCCTCTGCCTCTGCCATCGCTGCAGCTCTAGGGCCAGTTCTGCAGGATATACAACAATTCTCCCACTTAGCAAAGTGCGGACCCTCGTCTCTGGGTACCATCACCAGCATACAGGCATTACACACGAGGTCAGTGAAATGCTGTATGTGCTAGCTGATATACTATAAGCACTTGTGCGTGTGTCTTGCAATGCAGACAGCTCCCAAACACTCATGTCCCCAAACAGAACACCCCCCCCCCTTAACCCACCCTCTTCCATACATCACCCCACCAACCTACTTTTCCCCTGCTTCCACATACCCTGCATCCAGCCACTAGCCATCCCTCCACTACCTGGCTACAGACACCCCCTTCCCTCCATCCCTGCCTCTAAAACAACCATCCTCACCCTCCGGTCGCCAGTACCACTGACAGTACCCCTCCTTGTTTCCAAACACACCTTTCCCTGCTGCCAGTCAGCTCCCATCTTGCTGCTTACCAAACTACTGCCATGCCACACTTCTCTCCCTTACTGCCAGCCCCCCCCATGCTGCCACACTTCTTCCTCTTACTGTGCCATACCCCCCTTTACTGCCAGTACTCCCCATGCAGCCGTACTTCTTTCCCTTACTGCCTGCCATACTCCCTCGCCTTACTGCCATACTACCCTCCCCTCCATTGTGCCATACCTCGTACTGCCAGTCCCCACTATGCTGCCATACTGCCCTCCCTTTCTGTCATATTCTCCTCCATGGTGCTATACTCCCCCCCACCCTCTCCCCTTACTGCCAATCCTCCCCCCCTCCCCTTACTGCAATCCTCCCCAACGCTGCCACACTTTTCCCCCATTAATGCCAATCCTCACCATTCTACCATATCCCCCCCACCACCACCATTCACACACACACACACACACACACACACACACACACACACACACACACACACACACACACGCACACACACTTATAATGTAAGAGATAATTTGTAAAGCAGTGGTTTTTGCATGATATTACTTGTGTGATTTAGCTGCCTATGAGTTGGTTATCTGGATGTTATTAAACCTGTGTTGCATAAAAAATATTTAGTGGAGTGTACATGAGAAAATTGCATTGCCCAAGCTGCATTTTCTTATATGAAGATCCCTATTTGTTTTTTTTCTAAGGAAATGCTTGCTTCCTTCCAGACCAGTGCCCCCCTATAAATCACTGCCTCTCCCTGTCACCACTGCCTTTCACTCTCTACATAGTGTCACCCACTGCCTCTCCTTGTCACTCTTTCCCTCTCCCTGGTGTCACCCAATTCCTCTCCCTCACATTATCCACTGCCTCTCCCTGTAACCCTCTCCTGTCACCCTCTGCCTCTCCCTGTCACCCACTGCCTCTCTGTCTTCCACTATCTCTCTCCATCACCCACTTACTCACCATCTACTTCTCCCTTGCATCACTATCTCCCCATCATCCTCTTTTTCCTGTCATCCTCTGCCTCTCTAAAGCATCACCCTCTTTCTCCCCTTCCCCATGAAGCCACGCCCCTTCCCCATGAAGCCACGCCCCTATATATTCCACTAAGGGGCGCCAAAATATATATTCGCTTACCAAAAAAATTAAACTCGGGCCAGCCCTGCTTGCATCTTTGTCAATTATAGCAAAGGCACCCAGGTAGGAGTTACATTATTGTCTAGAGTGCCGGATCTTTTGGACACATAATATATCTATGCCTATCATATAATGTGCCAAGGAGTGTTGCAGGTAAACAGCTGCAGGGAAACACCTTTCCTCAGCTCACGGCTCTCACAGGCTGTCCATCACCACCATCAGCCACTCCTCTCGCCCAGTTAATCAGCAGCCTCAACTGTAGCCCCCACCAACTGCATGTACCCCATCACCCCCTGTGAAACATCAAGTCCAAAAGTGAATCAAAATAGAATGAGCCCTTCTCAGGTGCAGAGTTTGGTAAATTGATACAGTACAGCACATGGACCAATATAAGAGCTGGGGCCAAGATATTATAAATATCAGAAAACAGACAGTAGGGAGGAGTTAAAAAAAGAGGAAAGGGAGGGGGATGGGGGCTAGAGAAATTAAATAGACTGTGCAAAAGTGGAGAGAAAGATGGTGAACATAGGTAAAATGAGAGAGAGAGAGAGAGAGAGAGAGAGAGAGAGAGAAAGAGAGAGATAGGGAAAGTGAGGAAATGTTAGAGCCAGATAAGCACAGCTGGAACAAAGTCTATGGGGGCCCTTGTGAAAAAAACTCATGGGGGCCCCTATCAATTACAATATGTATATGAGATGTGGTGAGTTGAGCGGTGGGGTTGGGGAGGGGCAGACAGGTGAGATGTAGTGAGTGAAGGCGGGAGGAGGCAGGCAGGAGCTGTGAAAAAAGGCTGTATTATACAGATAGGATATATAATAAGTGGAGGAGGGGACAGATAGGAGCTGTGCAGAAAGGATGGAATGTACAAGCAGGAGATGTACAGTAGTGACAGATGAGGGGGGGAAACAGGAGAATGGGACTGTGGAGACAGGGTGGACTATTCAGGAAGAAGTGAATCCATGCCCATCAACAGTGTTCCATATATCAGAGCAGCATGTCCTAAGCTCCTCCAATCAGGGGCTCATTAATCATCACGTGCTGTGCTCATCCAATTAGAGATCAGCACATGCTCCTCTGACCTCTATGCTGTGTATTATATGTCCGGGATTAAGAACTGTGAGTGAGGGAGTGGTTGTTGGGAGGGGCATTCCCTGCCGCTCTCTGCAGGGGAACAGCTCCTGGGTCTGACGCCACCTGATCGAGCAGATAGCAGTGGAGCGGGCCAAGGCGAGTGTCCTTCTAGCCCATCACTCCCCTGCAATGAGAATCCTGCTTACTGCATCATGCCGGCACTATGTGTGTGGGCCCTCTATGTATGAGGGCCCCAGGACAACCGACCCTGTGCCCCCCCCTCCTCATTAATCTGGCCCTGCAGATTAGGGATAGGACAGCAGTAGAGAGAGACACAGAAAGATGGCAAAATATGGAGATAGGCATGAAAAGAGATTTGGGGGGGGGGGGGGTTACAGGCAAAGACAGATAATGGCATCACCAACCACAACAGCTAGCGACCCGGTGAAAGACGTAAAACTAGTATATATACTGGCACCAGTGTTAGTGATGTTACTTTCAGAAAGCTATGGAATAACACACATCTACAGTCTAAAAAGCTTTTGCGATCAGCTAAATTTGAATGATAGAAATATCAAACTATCATTCAATACAAACAAATATGAGGTCAATTTCTTAGACCTCAACATTTATGTAAGAGATCAAAAATTGGAAACAAAAATGTATAAAAAACCTACTGACTCTAATTCTCTCATAGAAAGAAATAGTCAGCACCACACCAACTGGCTAGAGGGTATTCCCTATAGCCAGTTTGTGAGAGTAAAAAGAAATTGCTCTGACCCGCAAATATGCAACACTGAAATTGTCAAAATGTCACAGTGCTTTGAAGATAAAGGCTATCCAAAAGATAAATTATTGACTGCCAAGGATAAAACAATACAACTAGTAAGAGATGATCTCCTAATAGAGAAACCTAAAAGGAATTCAAAGGAAAATGTAGAATGGGCTTTTATCTCCGAATATAGTTGTCTACATAAGGATATTGAGAAAATAATAAAAAATAATTGGAAATTGCTAGAACAGGACCCAATTTTGAAGGGGAAAATTCCTGTTAGGCCCTCTTTTATATATAGAAAATCTAAGTCTTTGAAGGACAAATTAGTTAAAAGCAGTTTAAACGAACAAAAACGAAGCAGTGAACGTGTACGAGGCTTTCATCGCTGCGGATCATGTTTAGTATGTAAAACTGTAAAGACCAATACTTCTAAATATAGAGAAATTAAAATTAATGGAAACTGCTATAAGATTAACCATTTTATTACTTGTACATCCAAGAACGTAGTCTATGCCATTGAATGTAAATGTGGCCTCATTTATGTTGGAAAGGCTACTAGGATGCTAAAAACAAGACTATGTGAACACATCTACAACATCAGAAAGGGATTAGAAACACACACCCTCTCCATGCACTTTAAAAAACACCATGGTTCAAAAGAATGTGCAATAAGAAATTTCTGGGGAATAGAACTTGTCAAGGGAACATGGAAAAATAAAAATATTGAAACTAGGCTAGCAAAAACCGAAATGAAATGGATTTTTAACTTGAAAACTCTAGTACCACATGGCCTTAATGGAGAGTTTGAATTGAAGTGGTTTTTAAATTGATATATGTATTTTTATTACCCCATTTAATATTTTAATTAAGATTTTATATAATTATATAATTAATATCTGATTAATTTGTCTATATATTATGTCTTTTTTCTACTATGCACTTTATGATACATATCATGTCTATGATGACTTCCGGGACGCATGTGACCCGCAAACAAACTTTATCATACTGCAATCAATTTGCCTTCCAACAAAGACTATATACCCGGAAACTTCTCTAAGGTTTGGAATATACCTGGAAACGAAAGGAAGTAAATCCACACAGGACCGGATGACCGGAAAAGACGTTCGAAGCGCTGGAACGCACTTTGAAACGCAAGGAAGAAAATCCACAAAGGCCGGGCGGAAGTATAACAAAGACTGCATGTCACGTGACCGGAAGTGACGACCGCGGGAGCGCGGCGTCTTTGATTCACATAATTGATATTGTTACACCTGAAATTTGTTTTCTATGATCATAGGGGTATATATAGGGGAGAGATTTAGTAATGCACAATCCGCTTTTGAGAAAGGTTACATCCGAAACGCGTTAAGCGGGATTGTGCTGTGTATCCTGACGATTTCCTCTGCATCCCTCATCCACCTCTTGGAAGGAAAGCCAGGCTGGTTATTGAGCTGTCAGAATTCAGTGGAGCTGGATATTTTTAAAGATACCATGATGTGCCCTAAACCATTTGGAGTCTTGTGAGTGAGATGTATTGAAAATAGAATTCAGTGCCATCTGACAAAAGCATTCTACACTATTGTGTCTTTTTCTGTTTCTTTTTATATACCTGAACGGCTGTTGCCATTAAGGACATACATTATATAGGTGTGATCCATCTTCATGTTAAATCCAGGGAGCGCCTAAGTGGAGTATATTATCTATACAATACTATGAAAACTTTGTGAAGTAGGTGAAACTTCATTTATACTTCTACTGGGCTGACCTCTGGATCTTATTGCGCACTCTATAATCACCTTCAATTCTTTTCCACACATCTACGGTCTCCAAGACTTCTGTTATTTCCCATACTTACTCATCACATACCACTTCATGATGAAAACACAGACACTTCTGAAAATCAAGCAATAATAAATTATAGCATTATCAATAACCAAAAATGCATGCAGGATTCTTAAACAGGATATACAACAAATCATATATTGATACAAATGGTGTAATTATGTTGGTGCATATCTATGCATTTCGGACTTAATATTTACAGCAAGCACATTATTAAAAAAAAAACTGACATGACATGACAACAACTGGTAGAACTGAAGAACTTAAGGTGGGCCCACACAGAAGGAGGAAATGAAGAAGAAAGAAAGAAAGAAAGAAAGAAAGAAAGAAAGAAAGAAAGAAAGAAAGAAAGAAAGAAAGAAAGAAAGAAAGAAAGAAAGAAAGAAAAAGACAGAGAGAGACAGGAGAGAACAAGAAACAGAGAGGCAGCTGAGGAACAGAGACACCAACACATAGGTGCAGGAGAGTAGGTGGGGGAAAACAGCAAGGCAGAAACATGTTTATTGTCATCTACTCTTTACACTACTAAAAATGGCTACCATGACATTTAGCCCACTGCCATAGTTTATTGAAACTTTTTTGTACTTCACCCAGTATACTACTTATTGACTATACACATTGTATGTAATTTCTGAAAGAAATGGATGCATAGCTGTTGTAGTTTGAGATCTCTACTGAACATACTCCATACTTGGGTTGCTAGAGGAATGATTGAAATCCCTAACCAAAATGGTTGCCAACCTTAATATTTCAGGTGCCATCTTGTCACTGTGTTAGAGTGCCACAGTAGGAGACAGATGTTTTCCACTTAGTTCCAAAGGGACATGCAATTACTGTCTTACCATTACCGCTATAGAGAGTTGGGTACCACTTGCATTCCGCACCGTTATCCAGATACAGTCACTGGCTGGTGGCCTGTTTGCTCCATTTCACTCCATGCAACAAGTCTGTGTATGTGCAAAACCGTGAGTACAGCTGTACAAACACATTGCTACCAAATAAACCACCCCACAGGTTAAGTACTGGGCTGTTCGTTGTCTCAGGGAATCCACTAGCGTGTGTATTAACTCTACCATACCATTGCTACTTGTACACACATTTTCATGTATTTATGTAAATGCATTATTTTATGCTAACGTATCTGTGTGCATTGTCCTTTACTAGTGCCACCATGGGCAAGTGACTCAACAATCATTTCAATTAAAGTACTGCATTTTGCCAGCTACCGTTTCTGGTCATTTTGTACCATCTAAAAGCACTGTGATGTCACATAAATAAGCAACACATTTCTATACCAAACCTCTCCCAATTCATTAACTTTCTAATTATTGACAAAGCCTATTGATGTGGATATAGTTGGCAGCGGGGTGTAGTCAGTAGTACAGGTGAAACTAGCGGTGTCATTGTATGCAATTTGTATCATGATATGATCAAACTATAGTGCTGTCTAATATGTTGCAGCATTATAAATAAAGGATAATAAAGATGTAATAATAATAATAATAACAACAACAATTACACAATATTTTTATTATTACTATTATTATTATTATTATTATTATTATTATATACAATAATAAAGTATGATTTCAATATTCTTGCACTGTATAGGAGAATACCTGTATAAAGCAAGATGACGCGTAGACAGAATGAAAGACATTTGAATGATGAAAATTTCATATTTTAGCAATTAAGATAATATTTAGCAAAAACACTTTTTTTTATTTTAAAGAACAGAAAGTCTACACAGCTCAGAAAATAATTGAAACACATGTGAACATTTTCAGTGAATAATAATATTTTTCAACCAAAGTAAAAAATCTGAGACATCTTCTCAAGGGTTTTGACCAATCCGTGGTATGTTCTATTTGTAGCAACAACAAAACTATCTATGAAAGTCGTCTTTGCTGCTGGCCAGAAAGCTATAAATAGATGAAGATATATTACAAAGTGGGATTCTAAAAGCTCTTCCATGTTCTAGCAGCAGTTTATATACTTTAGGGAAAAGATCAGAGGCTGCCAAAGGTAAAGACCAAGGCTGCTAGGTGGCACTTACACTTTTAGAAAGAGATTTAGCAGCTTGAATGTTTCTTTACTGGAAATAATTGCCTCCTAGCAGCAGTGATATGAGCACATCACACACCTGCCCATTCTACTGAGCTGCCTCTCCCTGGGATATCTGTAGTGTTGAACAAAGATCTACAGAGAGGACCATCTGGTTGTTTTCATGATAACACGCAAGAGATGCAAAGGGGTTTATTATACTTGTAAGTGCATTAGGCACACCTGCACCTCAAATGAAGCGCACTTTAAAATAATCAAGCAGCTTTGCTCAAATTAGTATGCACAACTTCTATTTTGTATATTTAGAATATCTGGTTGGCTGCAATGAGAAGACGGGAGAGGAAGAACAAGAAAGGATCATGGTGGTAACTTTCTTCATCCTCCGTTTGCAGTTAACTTTTGTTCTTCTCAAATAAGACATCTAAATCTCTCAGTAGGAGTGACGTAAACACATAGTTAACTATGTCTGTAATTCCAGAAGTGCTGTTTTGAAACTTTTTCACTGTGAGCCCCAAATAAAGTCTGGGAATTCAATTTAGACTGATTGTTTAGTCTTTAGTATAGATTTTAAATGCATTTTATTATTTTAGTACTGTCTAAAAGTTAATTATTATAACTATGTGCTGTTGCAACAGCATTGGAATAACAGCAACAGCTCACCAAATTGCCCAGATTACACCTCTATATTACCCCAAAATTCACAGATTTTTGATTGCAGCCCCATAGTGCTGTGATCACAAATATGCAATCTGCACATACATGCATTTACTCATGGGTGTTGCTGTTATAGCTGGCATTGCCAGCAATTGAATTGCCCCCAAACAGTGAAAAAATGATATGGGGTTGATTCAGTTGAGAGTGATGGCATAGGCATGCTTACAAAATTCACATTTTGAGGCAAAATAGGAAATCATTTGGGCAGTTTGGTGTGCTGTTGTTGGCATTTTGACACCTTGCATTGCCAGCAATTAACTCAAACACCTATAGGGTCAATTAAATTCAGTTCCCAGAAGGTCCCGGAGCTATTTAGTTAACGCACTGTTATGTTAGAGAATGCTGGTACTCTCACCTTAAACTGGGTGTTTAGTCGTGAGAACAGACATTCTCTGACTTAAATGACCCACTGCGATGCTGTCTGCACCACGCTAAGGCACAAAACAGCATTGCGGCACTAGTTTTGTTGGATCTCTGCTCACACCTCAGGAGGGTTGCGAGCATAAATCCTTTTAGTTGGACTTAACATTGCACTGAATTGAATAGCTCCAGGACCGCCTTCCCTGCTATATTAACAGAGCGCTGAATTCAATAAACCACTACGACTGTAAAATATATATTTTTTAATAAAAATACACTGTGCGATGCGCTCCATGAGCTATATCACACAATGTGTTCCCTTCCTTCCTGGCCCGCTCGACATTGTGCGTACACACTGAGTGATACCACAAATGATATAGCTCAGTGAAGTCACGCCGCGGCCGGCCCGAACATGCAGTTTTGGCTGACATAGCCAAAACTGACCTGCATTAACGACCCCCGGGAACGCGCATTGGCCATCCTTTGCGGCATACACACTGTACAATAATTTAGTCAATATCGCTCAGAAGGGGGAAAATGAGCAATAATGGCTAAACTATCGCACAGTGTGTATGCACCTTTAGCCATCTTAAACTGATTAGCCATCTTAAAATGCACTGGAACTAATTTTTGGGTTTCAATCCACAGGTTTAGTCCCTCTGGTCTAACAATAGTTTTCTCATATAGTGACATTAAAGAAGAATGTGGTAGGTTTACATGGTTATATTGATCATTTTATCTGGAACCATTATGATGTGACCATCCCAAACAATTCCTACAAATAAATAACAGAATAGACCTCCCCAAATGCCGCCAAGGTGGCACTGTGCTGGAAGTGATGATCACCCCTTATTTGCACTTTTTCTAAGATAGTAACACTCATGTAGATATCTATAGGAAGCAAATGAATACTTCAGAGTGAGAGAGTTCATTGGTGATAGTATGGGAAGGTCTCCAAGGGATCATATGTAACAATTTTGGATATGATAAAGTTTATCAATCCAAAATATCAAAAACAGGAATTGTACAGAACCTTTTACTGTTCAGTTAACAATGATTATCTCACAAGAACCATCACATGCTTTATAATGGGTTCTACATCTTTATCTTCAGTCTTATTTTGTGCTATGTAAGTGCTTATTTTTTAACTCATATTGAAAACAGCCAATATTATGGGAAACAAAGATAACAGACTGTCTAGGGGGTAGATTTACTAAGGTGGGAGTTTTTTTTTTTTTTTAGAACTGGTGATGTTGCCTATAGCAACCAATAAGATTCTACCTAACATTTATCTAGCTGCTTCTAGAAGACTATAGATATACTCTTACTGTTGGCAACATCCCCAGTTCTAAAATACTCCCACCGTAGTATATTTACCCCTAGGTGTCTAGGATATGCATCTATAACTATATGTAAAAGGTAATACTATTTTCCTTCAATAATATTAATGATCAATTTAATCTACTCATTACCTTCAATAGTAGTTTGATGATCAATATAATCTATTCTGGATATAAAGTCAATTTATTTTTGTACATTTGCCTTGTAAAACTAAGTACTCTTTAAACTTGCATTTTCTAAATTGATTAAAGAACTTCCAAATGGTAAATGAGCTTATTAGATGTGATTGCATTTTCAAATACATTAGGAGTAACACAAAAATATATAATAATATGCTGGCCTTTTTTCACTTAGCGCAAAGAATGATTATAATCTAGTACTCTATATACATAAACTTTACATATTAGTAAACACACCTTTACTCTACCAATCTATTCCATTATTAAGTATTTACAATTACCAACCATTCTGCAACTTACATTATTTCCTAATTGATTCAATTAGACAATATTGCATATAAACTATGATTCAATCTACAGGCCTTCTGTCTCTGATTGTTGTAATTATTGTCCAACAAAATAGCCCAAAGCACTATATTACCACACACATTTATCACACCTCCGGGCAATTCTGTCAACAGTTGTATGTCTAGCAGAGGGTCTTGCCCCTCTATCATCAGTGCTAATGATTGCACAGTGCTTCTCAAGCATAGAGAAACAATTTATCATAGATATTCACTCTGAAGAGTGGATGAAAGACCCTACAGCTAAACAAACTGCTAGCCCACAGAAAATGCTTTGTAAAAAGATTAACTGTCAGAAGTAAATTGTTTCTCACTGGAACAGGAATTATATAATAAAATCTTGCGCAAGATTAAGTCATATTTAAATGTTGCATTTACACATTGTCCTTTCCCCAGGTGAAACCAATTATATTTCTAACTAAGAATTGCTATTTTTTTTATAGAGATCTGTCAATAAAAGATGAAAAGGGGGTACCCCATAGTGCATAATATTTTTACTTATAAAACTTTAAAAATTATGTTACACTCATTATTTAGTACTCGCACCAAAGACAATTTAATGTGGGATGAATACCATATGGTTTTATGCATGTATGTCTTTGGTATGGGTACTATTTAAAGAGTGTACAATGGTTTTCAAGTTTTAGAAATAAAACTTTTATGCACCATGGGGCATCCCCTTTTCCTCTTTTATTAGCAGAAAATGTACCCATGGGATTTTGGTCTGCACAGAAGAGAGCTGCGGTTCTTGCGATTTGGAAACCTGGCGCTGAAAAAGGATTTGTGGAACATTTCCATATTTGTAATTTGTGGCTAACTTTATGTTGCACAGTGACTTTGAGAAATAAGCGAACCTTCTATTATTTGAAGGTTATGGATAGGACCAAGGTTGGACTGGCCCACTGTGGCACAGAGGAAACCCCCAGAGGGCCCCTCTGTTTGGGGCCTCCCATCTACTTCTCTGGGGATCAGGTCGAGACTGTGCACTTGAATTATACATTATACATATGTTACTTTTTACTGCACTGGACTATGGTGTGTTTTGTACAGTGCATTGCCGTTATTAATCTGGTACATTATCATACATACACTACATGTATTAACTATATATATTTATCAAGGGGCCCAGACTATGCACTCTCTAATGGTTAGCCAAACCTGTATGGTGGCTAGCCACACCCCCTCTGGAGTCTGACCAAACCATTAAACATTGGCCCCTGCCACTGCATTTCCCCGGAGGGCCCTTCATGCCCCGGTCCAACAATAAACTTATCAACATTTATGGGTTAACAAAGGCCAAGACAATTTGTGAATAAAGATACTTACACTGACCTGAGTGGCCTTATATCTTTTCTTAATTTGGAGTGTTGAATCAGTACAAGAATGTGAAAATTTTCAAAATTGCTTGAATTTTAGACTGATTTAAAGATTTAGAGCAAAATCTTAGAAAACCGAACAAGTTTGATCATGCTTCAGCTGGTTTCACATATGGAAACCATCTTTAGTATGTTTGAGAATATTCACAAGCAGTGAAGGATATTACCTATGGGCTGCAGCCTCCCCCTGTAAAATCCACCACCCTCAGGGACTGAGTAGTGGCAGTGAAGCAATCTGTGCTAATCAAAGCCAGACAGTCAGTCCCAGGAGGAGGTGTTTTCTCCCTCTGGGACTGTCAGTACGGACTACGATAGTAGAGGGCGCGCTTCCATGGGAAGCCACTCCCTTGCCAATTTGTCAGCCTTTTCTGGCTTCTATGGGCTCCATAGAAGCCAAACCTGTTCAGTAGAGCTGGAGCAAGACTAGTAAGCAGCCGCCACTGTTCACAAGTGAAAAAAGGTGCGACAGAACATAGTGTAATACTATATAATTAACTTTATTAAATGTTGACACGGTACCCTTAACACACAAGTAATGTGATTATCTGAACCAAGTAACATCTGCATCAGGATCTTCTGTAAACCAAACTATATAAACGGATTACCTCCGAATATAAAATAACACACAAAGGTGGTCATTTCGAGTTGGTCGCTCGCTAGCAGTTTTAGCAGCCGTGCAAACGCATTATCGCCGCCCACTGGGGAGTGTATTTTTGCTTTGCAGAAGTGCGAATGCCTGTGCAGCACAGCGCCTGCAAAAACATTTGTGCAAAACAAGACCAGCCCTGAACTTACTCTTCGTGTGTGTTGATTCTAACGTTGGAGGGTTGGCATTTGACGTCATACACCCGCCCAGTGTTCGCCCAGCCACGCCTGCATTTTCCCTGGCACTCCCAGAAAATGGTCAGTTGACACCCAGAAACACCCCCTTCCTTTCAATCTTCTTGCGTCCGCCATTGCGAATGAAAACGACGCTAAAACCTGTGCAAAACCACAAAGGACTTTGTACCCGTAAGTCGTGCGTGCGCATTGCGGTGCATACGCATGCGCAAAAATGCTGATTTTTAGCCTGAACGCTGCGCTGCGAACAACGGCAGCTGGCGATCAACTCGGAAATGACCCCCATAGAGGGAAGCATATTGGGTAAAAGCATTAGTGTGAAAAATTAATATTAAGGTATGTACCCATACTTTACTTACGAAAATCTAACTCATCAGTATAAATCCTCTAGTTCCTCAGTTCCAAGAATCCCTTTTTTATCAATCGTTTAAAGAATGAACAAAGGCTAAAACATATTGTAGTTAGTGATGTGCACCGGACATTTTTCGGGTTTTATATTTTGGTTTTGGATTCGGTTCCGCGGCCGTGTTTTGGATTCGGACGCGTTTTGGCAAAACCTCCCTTAAAAATTTTTGTCGAGATTCGGGTGTTTTTAAAAAAAAAACCCCATCAAAAACAGCTTTAATCATAGAATTTGGGGGTAATTTTGATCCCATAGTATTATTAACCTCAATAACCACCATTTCCACTCATTTCCTGTCTATCCTGAACACCCTCAGACCTCACAATATTATTTTGAGTCCTAAAATTTGCACCGAGGTAGCTGGCTGACTAAGCTAAGAGACCCAAGTGGCCAGCACAAACACCTGGCCCATCTAGGAGTGGCACTGCAGTGTCAGGTAGGATGGCACGTAAAAAAATTGGCCCCAAACATCACATGATGCAAAGATAAATAAAAAAAAGAGGTGCAAGATGGAATTGTCCTTGGGCCCTCCCACCCACCCTTTTGTTGTATAAACAGGACATGCACACTTTAACGAACCCATCATTTCAGCGACAGGGTCTGCCACACGACTGTGGCTGAAATTACTGGTTGGTTTGGGCCCCCAACAAAAAAGAAGCAATCAATCTCTCCTTGCACAAACTGGCTCTACAGAGGCAAGATGTCCACCTCCTCCTCATTGTCCGATTCCTCACCCCTTTCACTGTGTACATCCCCCTCCTCACAGAGTATTAATTCGTCCCCACTGGACTCCACCATCACAGGTCCCTGTGTACTTTCTGGAGGTAATTGCTGGTAAATGTCTCCACGGAGGAATTGATTATAATTCATTTTGATGAACATCATCTTCTCCACATTTTCTGGAACCTAGTACGCCGATTGCTGACAAGGTGAGCGGCTGCACTAAACACTCTTTCGGAATACACACTGGAGAGGGGGCAACTTAGGTAGAATAAAGCCAGTTTCTGCAAGGGCCTCCAAATTGCCTCTTTTTCCTGCCAGTATACGTACGCACTGTCTGACATGCCTACTTGGATGCTGTCACTCATATAATCCTCCACCATTCTTTCAATGGTGACAGAATCATATGCAGTGACAGTAGACAATGTGTCAGTAATCGTTGGCAGGTCCTTCAGTCCGGACCAGATGATGTCAGTTTTCGCTCCTGACTGTCCTGCATCACCACCAGCGGGTGGTTTTGGAAATTTGATCCTTTTCCTGGCAGCTTCAGTGGCGGTAGAAAATGAAGGAGGAGCTGTTGGCGGGTCACGTTCCGCTTGACTTGACAAGTGTCTCATCAGCAGGTCTTTAAACATCTGCATGTCACAATCCTGACTGTAGGTTTTATATTTGGTGACTTACCCCTGCCATCTGTCCTGGATCCTGTGTCTTTTCACTCACGGAGTTAAACAGCTTGTCAGTTTTCCTGAGTTCTCTGCCTGAGAGGTAATAGGTAATCAGCTCCACCTGTGGTGATCTCCTGTGTGAGGCTGAATTCAGTAATCTAAAAGCAAGCATCCTGTGTTTTGCAGAAGTCCAGGCTTCAGTGTTCTCTTGGCCTGCTAGGCCTCATTCTACATCACAGCCTTGGCTAGAGTAGTCACATGACAGTGACATCACCTAATCCTGCCCACCAATCATCAAGGACCAGGAAGTATAAATCAGGAGGCTGAGTTGTAATCTGGGCCAGTTCCTTGTGTCACATACAGCTTTGTGTGGGTCTTAAGCTGAGCTCCCTAAAGGTAACCTTTGTACCTAAGTTCCTGTGGAAACTCTGCTCCCTTGTTACCGTTTGGTTTACTTGTGTGTTGCCATTTGATTTCACCATTTCCCTGAGTCTCAATGTAAAGGTACAGCTGCAATGTTTCGTCTTAAAGGCACAGTACTGAATTCCGTGTTCTCTCCTGAAAACCACAGCTGTCGTGTTTCAGTTTTACTGCTGTTGTAGTTGGGATCTCCAGGGCTCAGTACCTCGTGCCTCAGCATCTCCGGGCCTAAGCATCTCCGTGCCTCAGCATCTCCGTGCCTCAGCACCTCCGTGCTTCCAGCATCTCTGTGCCTCAGTACCTCCGTGCCTCAGCACCTCCGTGCTTCCAGCATCTTCGTGCCTCAGTACCTCCGTGCCTCAGCACCTCCGTGCTTCCAGCACCTCAGCACCTCCGTGCTTCCAGCATCTCCGTGCCTCAGTACCTCCGTGCTTCCAGCACCTCCGTGCCTCAGTACCTCCGTGTCTCAGTACCTCCGTGCCTCAGTACCTCCGTGCTTCCAGCACCTCAGCATCTCCGTGACTCAGCATCTCCGTGCCTCAGCACCTCAGTGCCTCAGTACCTCCGTGCTTCCAGCACCTCCGTGCCACAGCACCTCCGTGCCACAGCACCTCCGTGTCTCAGTACCTCCGTGCCACAGCATCTCCGTGCTTCCAGCACCTCCGTGCCTCAGCACCCCTACGCACCCCAGTGTCTCTACGCACCCCAGTGCCTCCACGCACCTCAGTGCCTCCACGCACCTCAGTGCCTCCACGTACCTCAGTGCCTCCACGCACCTCAGTGTCTCCAAGCACCTCAGTGTCCGCAAGCACCTCAGTGTCCGCAAGCACCTCAGTGTTCGCAAGCACCTCAGTGTCCGCAAGCACCTCAGTGTCCGCAAGCACCTCAGTGTCCGCAAGCACCTCAGTGTCTCCAAGCACCCCGTGCCCTTTAGCACAATTATACCTGGTATTCTTCACTGATTCATCAGTGCCTTTCCAGTTCTGTCTTTCAGGAGACCTTCAGCATGCCTCCTGTCTGCCGACCTAATCCTGCATGAGGAGAACCTAGATTCGGCCATCTCTGCTGCGGTTCCTCTTCCCAGTCACCGGAGGAAACCCAGAGTCCACAGCATTTCCAAACCAGGTCAGTGGTAGTATTCACATAATCCTCCAGTCGCCCGCACAGACTTCACTACACCGGGTTCACAAAAACCTCAGTCATGACACTGCAGACCTGAGTCTGTCAGAAAGAGAGATGCAACGTAGGCTTTAAACCTAGGATCGAGCACGGTGGCCAAAATGTAGTGCTCTGATTTCAACAGATTGACCACCCGTGAATCCTGGTTAAGCGAATGAAGGGCTCCATCCACAAGTCCCACATGCCTAGCGGAATCGCTCCATTTTAGCTCCTCTTTCAATCTCTCCAGCTGCTTCTGCAAAAGCCTGATGAGGGGAATGACCTGACTCAGGCTGGCAGTGTCTGAACTGACTGGCAAGTTCAAAGGGTTGCAGAACCTTGCACAACGCTGAAATCATTCTCCACTGCGCTTGAGTCAGGTGCATTCCCCCTCCTTTGCCTATATCGTAGGCAGATGTATAAGCTTGAATGGCCTTTTGCTGCTCCTCCATCCTCTGAAGCATATAGAGGGTTGAATTCCACCTCGTTACCACCTCTTGCTTCAGCTGATGGCGGGGAATGTTTAGGAGTGTTTGCTGGTGCTCCAATCTTCGGCACGCGGTGGCTGAATGCCGAAAGTGGCCCGCAATTCTTCGGTCCACCGACAGCATCTCTTGCATGCCCCTGTCGTTTAAAAAAAAATTCTGCACCACCAAATTCATTGTATGTGCAAAACATGGGACGTGCTGGAATTTGCCCACATGTAATGCACGCACAATATTGGTGGCGTTGTCCGATGTCACAAATCCCCAGGAGAGTCCAATTGGTTTAAGCCAATCGGCGATGATGTTCCTCAGTTTCCGTAAGAGGTTGTCAGCTGTGTGCCTCTTATGGAAAGCGGTGATACAAAGCATAGCCTGCCTAGGAACGAATTGGTGTTTGCGAGATGCTGCTACTGGTGCCGTCGCTGATGTTGTTGCTGCGGGAGGCAATACATCTACCCAGTGGGCTGTCACAGTCATATAGTCCTTAGTCTGCCCTGCTCCACTTGTCCGCATGTCCGTGGTTAAGTGGACAATGGGTACAACTGCATTTTTTAGGACACTGGTGACTCTTTTTCTGACGTCTGTGTACATTCTTTGTATCGCCTACCTAGAGAAGTGGAACTTAGATGGTATTTGGTACCGGGGACACACTACTCAAGAAATTCTCTAAGTCCCTGTGAACTAACGGCAGATAGCGGATGCACGTCTAACACCAACACAGTTGTCAAGGCCTGAGTTATCCGCTTTGCAACAGGATGACTGCTGTGATATTTCCTCTTCCTCGCAAAGGACTGTTGGACAGTCAATTGCTTACTGGAAGTAGTACAAGTGGTCTTCCGACTTCCCCTTTGGGATGACGATCGACTCCCAGCAGCAACAACAGCAGCGCCAGCAGCAGTAGGCGTTACACTCAAGGATCCATCGGAGGAATCCCAGTTAGGAGAGGACTCGTCAGACTTGCCAGTGACATGGCCTGCAGGACTATTGGCGTTCCTGTCTAAGGAGGAAATTGACACAGGGAGTTGTTGGTGTGGTTTGCAGGACGGTACAAGAGGAAGAAGGGATTTAGTTGTCACTGTCAGTGGACTGCTTCCGCTGTCACCCAAAGTTTTTTAACTTGTCAATGACTTCTGATGAATGCGCTCCAGGTGACGTATAAGGGAGGATGTTCCTAGGTGGTTAGCGTCCTTACCCCTACTTATTACAGCTTGACAAAGGCAACACACGGCTTGACACCAGTTGTCTGCATTTCTGTTGAAATAATTCCACACCGAAGGCATGTCAATGGCCTTATTCATCCCATGGACAACAGGTGTCTCCCCGGGTGCTTGACTTAAACAAACCACCTCTCCATCAGAATCCTCCTGGTCAATTTCCTCCTCAGCGCCAGCAACACCCATATCCTCATCCTGGTGTACTTCAACAGTGACATCTTCAATTTGAATATCAGGAACTGTACTGTGGGTGCTCCTTCTAGCACTTGCAGGGGGCGTGCAAATGGTGGAAGGAGCCACCTCTTCCCGTCCAGTGTTGGGAAGGTCAGTCATCGCAACCGACACAATTGGACTGTCCTTGGGGATTTGTGATTTAGAAGAACGCACAGTTCTTTGCTGTGCTTTTGCAATCTTAACTCTTTTCATTTTTCTAGCGGGAGGATGAGTGCTTCCATCCTCATGTGAAGCTGACCCACTAGCCATGAACATAGGCCAGGGCCTCAGCCGTTCCTTGCCACTCCGTGTCGTAAATGGCATATTGGCAAGTTTACGCTTCTACTCAGACGCTTTTAATTTAGATTTTTGGGTCATTTTACTGAACTTTAGTTTTTTGGATTTTACATGCTCTCTACTATGACATTGGGCATCGGCCTTGGCAGACAACGTTGATGGCATTTCATCGTCTCTGCCATGACTAGTGGCAGCAGCTTTAGCACTAAGTGGAAGTGGATCTTGATCTTTCCCTATTTTACCCTCCTCATATTTGTTCTCCATTTTTTAATGTGTGGAATTATATGCCAGTAATATATCTGGAATTAGACGGCAGTAATGTCTGGAATTAGATACCACTATATAAATACCAGATACCACTGTGACTGGAATGATGATGACCTATGCACAGTGACAGGACACTGCCACAGCACCCTACAGCAGCAAGATGCAGCACAAGACACTGGACTTTTAGCCACCACAATGCAGCACTGACACTGAGCACAGATATTAAGCACTGATGAGGATACTAGAAGTGACACGGTGCAGCAAGATACAGCTATGGCCTACTGTACTGTACTACTATATACTGGTGGTCACCACAATGCAGCACTGTACTACTATATACTGGTCACCACAATGCTGCACAGATATTGAGCACTGACCAGTATACTAGAACTGAGTCTGTCACGGAGCTGCAAGATACAGCAATGGCCTACTGTACTGTACTACTATATATTGGTGGTCACCACAATGCAGCACTGTACTACTATATACTGGTCACCACAATGCAGCCAAGATATTGAGCACTGATCAGGATACTAAATCTGAGTCTGACATGGAGCTGCAAGATACAGCAATGGCCTTCTGTACTGTACTACTATATACTGGTGGTCACCACAATACAGAACTGTACTACTATACACTGGTCACCACAATGCAGCGCAGATATTGAGCACTGATCAGGATACTAGAACTGAGTCTGACACGGAGCTGCAAGATACAGCAATGGCCTACTGTACTTTACTACTATATACTGGTGGTCACCACAATGCAGCACGGTACTACTATATACTGGTGGTCACCACAAATCAGCACACTGAGCACAGATATTGAGCTTTCAGGCAGAGAACGTAGCCATGTCCTCTCTCTATCTCGACAATGCAACGAGTGAAAACGGGTGGCGACGCGCAGCTCTTTATATGGAATCCGAATCTCGCGAGAATCCGACAGTGGGATGATGACGTTTTCCCCCGTTCGGATTTTGCGTGTAAGGCGGGAAGAACCGAGGGCTGTCACGGACCCGTGTAAACTACGTGAAGTTCGGGGGGGTGGGGGGGGTTTCGGATCTCGACGAACCGAACCCACTCATCTCTAATTGTAGTATATTTAAAGTATCTTTAATTCACTAAAAAACAAAAATAGTATATTGCTTGCACAAATTAGAAGGCTAATCTGTAATCTTTAAGAATACATTTCTTGCTGGTAATAAGAACCATTAATGTGAAGAGCATTCTAGATGGGGAAGCACCAGTGCTGAATTAATAATGGGGCTGATGGTACAGGAACCACAAACACTCATATAGAAATAGGCCTATAGGCTCTGGTTTCAGGATGGTGTCCTGACTGGACAATGGTTATGCTGATTCTTCCATCAGGGAAGGATTACAGTACAATAGAGTTCATCCTGGCCCCATGGAGCCCCTCTACACTTGGTGTGTGACTCAGTGAATTCTTCATTGTCAAGTAGTTTAGTTTAGTGGCCTGGTTACCCCTGTGGCACAGCAGCTTCTGCTTGGTGTAGGTAGATAGGACACAGGTGGTGAAAATGGAGGAATTCACCTCTCAAGCACAGTCCATTAGTACAGGGGCGCCTTGGGGCTGTGTCCTCTCATTCCTGCTCTTCTCCCTGTACACAAATGACTGCACCTCAGAGGTGCAATCAGTAAAGATCAGCAAATTCGCCGAAGACACCACCGTCATCGGCCTCATCAAGGACAGGGATGAATTGGCCTATAGACGGGAAGTGGACCGGTTGGCCCCAGTGGTGCAGCCACAACAACCTTGAGGTAGACCCCCTCAAAACTGTTGAGATGATAGTGGACTTCAGGAAAAAGTCAGCTAGTGCACTTCCACTAACAATTTCTGATAGTGGTGGTATCGCTAGTGGACTCCTTCAAGTTCCTGGGGACCACAATCCTCCCAGGACCTTAAATTGGGGTACAACGCTGACGCCACTTTTGGGAAAGCACAGTAGAGGTTTTTCTTCCTTAGCCAACTAAGGAACTTCAACATCCCATAGAAGCTTCTGGTCCTCTTCTACTCAACGATTGTGGAGTCAGTACTGTGCTGTTCGATACTGGTATGGTACGGCTCCGCCAGCACGAGAGACTGGTGCATGCTCCAAAAGGTGGTCAGACCACAGAGAAGATCATCGGGGCCGACCTTCCCTCAGTCCAGGACCTGTACCTGTCCAGAGCTAAAAAGCGAGGCAACAAAGATAGTAAAGGACCAGCTACACCCCGGCAACAGCATGTTTAACTTGCTTCCTTCAGGCAAGCATTACAGGGCCATCCCCACTGGGTCAACCAGAAGCCTCAAAAGTTTCTTTCCACAAGCGGTCCACCTGCTGAACTCCTGAACATTGGCCCTCATTCCGAGTTGTTCGCTCGGTAAATTTCATCGCATCGCAGCGATTTTCCGCTTAGTGCGCATGCGCAATGTCCGCACTGCGACTGCGCCAAGTAAATTTGCTATGAAGATAGGATTTCTACTCACGGGCTTTTTCTTCGCTCCGGCGATCGTAGTGTGATTGACAGAAATGGGGTGTTACTGGGCGGAAACACGGCATTTTATGGGCGTGTGGATAAAAACGCTACCGTTTCCGGAAAAAACGCGGGAGTGGCTGGAGAAACGGAGGAGTGTCTGGGCGAAACGCTGGGTGTGTTGTGACGTTCAAACCAGGAACGACAAGCACTGAACTGATCGCAGATGCGAGTAAGTCTGAAGCTACTCTGAAACTGCTACGAGGTGTGTAATCGCAATATTGCGAATACATCGTTCGCAATTTTAAGAAGCTAAGATTCACTCCCAGTAGGCGGCGGCTTAGCGTGTGCAATACTGCTAAAATCGCCTTGCGAGCTGAACAACTCGAATGAGGGCCATTGACTGACTAGACATACATGTAACTCACTTGTGTCTCTACAGTATACCTATCTGTCTGACTTTACTTGCTCCCACCCCCCCCCCCCCCCCCCCCCCCCCCCCCCCACACACACACACATCTGCTTAGCTATTACCTACTTGGCTGTTGTAAAAACAAACCGAAGACAAATTCATAGTATATGCAACTATAACTGGCCATTGGCCAATAAAGCGGATTCAGATTGGTTTGGCTATAATAGCCTAAGGCCTGATTAATGCCTTCTGTGTCCATCCCAAGATATATCTGATGGGCATCTTCCATATCTCATCCTGCCAACTTCTTATGAAACCATAATGATGGGATCTTACTTCACCAAATTCACTTTCCGATTTTTGCTACCCCAATGATGAATGACAGGCTGGGTTCCAATAGTGAGTGAGACATCATCTCGGGATTCATATTATAACTTGTCACCTAAACTTTCCTGCAAGTTGAAGACTCATTTTCTGCTAAGCTCTTCATGAGAGCACCATCTATATCTTACTGACTGTATGGTATTTAGAGGGGATATTTGATAAACATAATTATCTAATAAAAATATATACATTTTTTTTTTCCAAATAAGGGAGCCACACCAACTGCCAGTGAGTCCTGGCCAGCAATGCTTGGCAGTGTTTGTGGTGGCATATGTTGTGGCTCCCCTATTTTAATTTTAGACTGCGCTGCAACTGCCACTGGAAAAGAGATATTAATTATTTTTTTTAAATGATGTTTATTAAATATCCCCCTTAGTCTTAATGTATTTACAGTGCATATGTAGTCATTAGTATGGTTATCATCTCACTATCTCTTAACATGTAAATTATTGATCTTTGCACCATATGCATATTACAGGTCTCCAATCCCAATTGGCCCTTGCACCATCACACGCAATCTACTTATTAGACACTGTGATGCTTCTCTATACTTTGATTAGCCCCGTGTTGTCACAAAGTATCAAGATGCCCAAAATAACACTAATCATGCCCTCATCCACTGCTAATCTTGAGGCCTATGTGTCAGAATCTGTGTTTGTTTTAGATTCATACAGCCGCAGGGTATATTGAACAATTATGAGTTCCCCTTCATAGAAAATAATCGTAATTGAATACAGAATATGATTAATAGACACAGCAACAGCGGTCTCTTTACCAGCAGGGTAAGAAGTATCAAAGTATCCAAAAGCATGTAGGGAAGGAGGGGGGTGTGTGACAACACACTAAAGCAGGTCCCCTGCTGTACAGTCCCTTGATTCACTGTATTCTGCAATTGGACAAGGTCACAATGATGCAATTAACAAGAATTGTTTCTCAAACCTCCTGTCCACCTACTTCACCAGGAAGATGGTCAGGATCCAGGAGGCTTTGTCTACCCTCCAAAGAGTCCTGGGGAACTCTCTGGATCTCTGAGATAATAGGCCACTATTGCATACAATGTAGGAGCAAAAAGTATCAAGTTTATAAAAATAAATGCTGAAGTGAATATGTATCAGACAACACTTTTCTTTAATGTTACCATAACTTCTCTCATATAAAGTATGAATGTCATTCTTCAAATGATCACAGAACATTTTACATCTCGACAAGTGAGCTGAGGCAACATAGAGTAAAATATAATAGCCTATCAAGTAATATGGGAAGATCTCTTTAAAGAGCATACTGTGCATAAGCTACAGACCTAATTAATTGAAATAATAAATATAAAGTATATTAAATAGACTTCATGTTCAGTGTGAAATGTAGGAGTATCTCAGTGTCTTTGCATCAATAAAGCAGTTTGTGAGGCCCTGTTGGACACGCACTTATGAGGTGTTGAAATGATTAATTGACAGAGGAGAGCTAACAGAGGATGAACAAATGTTTGCTTTGCCCCAGACCATTTGCATCTGACCTACATTTTTTCTTCACTTTGAATGTTTGATTCAACATGCTCTTAGAAAATTTTGAAAATCCAATAAGTGTGTCCAGCCGCTATCCTGCAAAATGCCCTTGATCTACATGTGGAGAACTGGTGATGATAAGTTATGGTGACAGATTTAATAATCTCTTCCTTTTGGAGACATGAAATCGACTTTTCCAATTATTTAATAGTAACATATGTATTACAAGTGAATATGTATTGCTTTGGGATCTGCTGCATTGGTCCCAGGAGACTGTGGAGCCTACAAATGAAAGTAGTAATGACTTGTCATCTGAGTCAGCTATGTCTAAACTTGCATTGTCATCAAATGAGTTATAAATACTAATAAGCAAAGAGTGAATTCATTTCTATAGCTTACATCAAGAATAGAAGCACTTGCAGTCAAACATATTAAATAATATCGTTTATTTTAATATTAAGAATAATTGGTGTAAGGGGCATTCATTTAATGGGATTAAGATCAATTTTTTTTTATGAGACTGAGTGATGAAATCATGAATTGAATGTTATCTATAATATATCATGGTCACTAATACTGTATGTATTATATGATGGTCTCTAATACTGGCTGTATTACATGGCTGTCATTAATGCTGTCTGTATTACAAAGCTGTCACTAATGCTTTCTGTATTACATGGCAGTCACTACTTCTGTTTGTATTATAAGGTGGTCACTAAAGTTGTCTGTATTATATGGTAGTCAATAATGCTGTCTGTATTACATGGCTGTCGTTAATGCTGTCCGTTATTACATGGCTGTCATTAATGCTTTCTGTATTACATGGCTGTCATTAATGCTGTCCTGTATTACTTGGCAGTCACTTATTCTGTCTGTATTAAATGTATTAAATGGTGGTCACTAATGCAGTATATATTATATAGCTGTCACTAATGGTGCCTTTATTATATGATGGTCACTAATGCTTTCTGTATTATATGGTGATCACTAAAGCTGTCTGTAGTATTTGGTAATCACTAATGCCGTCTGTAGTACATGTCTGTTATTAATGGTGTCTGTATTGTATGGTGGTCACTAATGCTATCTGTATTACATCACTGTCACTAATGCTATCTGTATTACATGGTGGTCATCAATGTTGTCTGTATTGTAAGGCATCACTAATGCTGTCTGTATTACACGGCTGTCAATAATGCTGTCTGTATTATATAGCAGTCACTAATGCTGTCTGTATTACATTGCTGTTATTAATGCTGCCTGTAGTATATGTCATTCACTAATTGCTATTTGTATTATATGGCTGTTACGAATGCTTTCTCTAGTATATGGCAGTCACTAATGCTGTCCATGTTATTTGGTAGTCCACTAATGCTGTCTATAGTATATGGTGTTCACTAATGCTGTCTGTAGTATATGATGGTCACTAATGCTATCTGTATTATATGACTGTCATCTTTGCTGGGTGTTGTATATGGTGGCCACTAATGCTGTCTGCTTTATATGGTCATCACTGATGTTGTATGTATTTTATGGTGGACACTGATGCTGTCTGTATTATATGGTGGTCATAAAGCTGTCTGTATTACAAGGCATCAGTAATGCTGTCTGTATTAAATGGTAGTCACTAATGCTGTCTGTATTACGTAGCTGTTATTAATGGTGTCTGTGGTATTTGGCAGTCACTAATGCTGTCTATAAAGGATGTCTATTATTAATGGTGTCTGTATTATATGGTGGTCACTAATACTGTCTGTATTACATGGCTGTCATTAATACTCTCTGTATTACATGGCTGTCATTAATACTGTCTGTATTACATGGTGGTCACTAATGCTGTCTGTAGCAAATGGCTATCACTAATGCCATCTGTATTATATGGCTGTTACTAATGTTGTCTGTAATATATGGTGGTTACTAATGCTGTCGGTGTTATCAGGTGGTCACTAATGCTGTCTGTAGTATATGGTGGCCACTAATGCTGTCTGTTTTATATGGTGATCACTAATGCTATCTGTATTATATGATGGTCAATAAACATGTCTGTATTACAAGGCGGTTGTTAATATTTTCTGTAATATAAGAAGGTCACTAATGCTGTCTGCAGTATATGGCCATCACTAATGCAATCTGTATTATATGGCAGTCACTAATGCTGTCTGTAGTATATGGTGGTCACTAATGCTGTCTTTTTTATATGGTGACCACTCTATATTTATTCCAAATGTATTACCTAATGATGATTATTGCACAACAATACGGTATATAGAAAATGATGTCCATAGCATAAGGGAGGATACTCACATCAGGGGGAGGGGTATAGAAAGTCTTATTAGGTCAAATAGTGGTAGAAGTGAGGAAGGCTGTATTAAATATGAGGTGGTGGAAAGGGACGGAGGAGATTAACAGTCGGTAAGAGTAATTTTAGAAAGGCACTTGTAAATATAGATAAGATACATTAAAACAAACCGTCAAGGGAAATACTAAGCTAAAATGTTTTGCTTGCAAAATACAAGAAGCCTATCAGGTAAAATGGGGGTATTGGAATGGCTTGTATCAAAGTCTCAGTATGATATTATAGGTATTACGGAAACATGGTGGGATGACTATCACAACTGGGTTGCGTTTTTGGAGGGATATTCTCTTTTTAGGAGGGATAGGGCTACCAAAGGGGAGGAGGGGTATGTCTCTTCATTTAAAACCATCTCTTAAACCATGATTAATAGATATTATTTACGAGGGGACTGGAGATAACGTGGAGTCGCTATGGGTTGAGATCACAAGTGAGGGCACTGAAGCAAAGAAACTAGTCATTGTCACGTGTTAACAAGCAACCGGATATTAGCATACATGAGGAGGAACAACTCTTATAGCAAATTGAAAAAGCAGCGGGATTGGGGGACATCCTAGTGTTAGGGGACTTTAACTATCCTGATATAAATTGGAGTAACGATTCATGTGTAGAGACTAGGAGCAGCAGGATTTTAAAAACATTGAAGGATCAATTCTTGACTCAATTAGTCGAGGACCCAACTAGAGGTAAAACTATTCTGGACATAGTAATTACCAATAATGTGGAGATTATATCAAAACACGTTATCAGGAAGAAGAAAGGGAAGGATACTACTGCACTAGCATATTGTAGAAAAGTTCCAAATTAGAACAAAAGAAACCCCTAGTTATATTCTGTATCAGATATTTGAATTATATAGGGGGGTGCTGCCACTGAATATATTGTTGCCAATATATAGTTATACACAAAAAAGAAACAGAGAAGAATTGGGACTTGAAGTGGCGCACTCAAACATTAAATTGATACATAAAAATATAACTTTTTATAAGAGTATATTTGTTAAAAAGACCTGTAGCTGTGAAATATTAAAACCAAAAAACATATAAATTGACAAAACAAAGTGTGATATGTGTGAATAAAAAACACACACTGTGCTGACTGTGTAGTGCTACACATATATAATATATTATAGGTACTATGACCCTAGAATCAGATTATATGTGTTTGTTAGGCTGAGTGCCCAATGGCGCTTTGAAGTCACATATCAGTTGTACTAGGTAGGCTTACTGAGGGTACTGTAAAGTGCAATATTCCAATAGAAAGCTCCCCATCTGTTTGGGCGCTGTGACCCCTCACTTATATGCAATCATATGCTTGTACAGCTATGAATCAGTGTTTTTCTCCTCAACTAGTGATCTCAATGTAATTAGCTGTTCTCAATCAATTTACAGCAGGTAATAACTGAAGTCAGTGTCACTTTAAGTGAATGATCGACACTGACTTCAGTTATTACCTGCTGTAAATTGATTGAGAAGAGCAAATTATATTGAGATCACTAGTGAGGAGAAACACTGATTCATTAGTCCGTACAAGCATATGAATGCATATAAGTGAGAGGTCACAGCGCCCAAACAGATTATTCACTTAAAGTGACATTGACTTCAGTTATTACCTGCTGTAAATTGATTGAGAACAGCTAATTACATTGAGATTCACTAGTGAGGAGAAACACTGATACATAGCTGTACAAGCATATGATTGCACATAAGTGAGGGGTCACAGCGCCCAAACAGATGGGGGAGCTTTTCTATTGGAATATTGCACTTTACAGTACCCTCAGTAAGCCTACCTAGTACAACTGATCAGTGACTTCAAAGCGCCATTGGGGCACTCAGCCTAACAACACATATAATCTGATTCAAGGGTCATAGTACCTATAATATATTATATATGTGTAGCACTACACAGTCAGCACAGTGTGTGTTTTTTATTCACACATATCACACTTTGTTTTTGTCAATTTATATGTTTTTGGTTTTAATATTTCACAGCTACAGGTCTTTTTAACAAAATATACTCTAATAAAAGTTATATTTTATTTATCAATTTAATGTTTGAGTGCGCCACTTCAAGTCCAATTCTTATCTGTTTCTTTTTGTGTATAATTATATCAAACACGAAAGTTGGGGAGACCTTGGGAAAATAGTGATCACTATATGATCACATTCAACATATCAGTTTCAAGAAACATAGCTATAAGGGAGCAACCAAAACATTTAACTTTAGAAAAGCTAACTTCAATATGCTGAGATGGGCACTAAATGACATTGACTGGGAAGTTTTGTTTCATGGTAAGGACACATCGGAAATGTGGGATGCTTTTAAATAGGTTGCTTGAAAGCAATATTCACAAATTCATTCCCATGAGCAGTAAACGCAGGAATACTAAAAACAAACCAATGTGGCTTAATAAGGAGGTCAAGGAAGCAATGGCTAATAAGAGGCGTGCTTTCAAAACATTTAAATCTAACCGAGGGAGGAGTCATTCTGGTATTACAAGAAATGCAATAAAAAGATGCAAAAAAGTAATGAGAGGCTAAAATTGTAAACAAAAAGCAAATCGCTATAAAGAGTAAAACCAATTCTAAAAGTTTTATAAATATATAAACAGTAAACAGGTTAAAGAAGGAGAACGTAGGCCCATTTAAAGATGAATTGGGAGCTTTGATAAACGATGACAAAATTAAAAGCGGAAGTATTGAATAATTTTTTCCCCCTCAGTATTCACCAGGGAGGATGAGCCGGTGAGAGTAGTGTATATGTATAGTGAAGGTAAATGACTCTTGGCTTGATGCTTGTTTAAGTGAGGAAATAGTCCTGGAGAGACTAAGGGGTATATGCAATTGCGGTCGAATTCCCGAAATTGTCGAAAAACAGGACATTTTTCGCCAAAAAAAATAATTCGACAATGCAATTCAGTACTTTTCGCCAAAAAAAAACGGACTTTCCAAATTCGACTTTTTGAAATTCGACATGTGTCAAATTCGACATTTCTGCAATGGTACAAATGCGGCAATTCGACAAAAGTATATTCAATTGAAGTTTGTAAATTCGACAACAGTGCTTTTAGACAGTAAATTCGTCATTTTCAATCCGCCATACTTTTGGTGGCGGAATCTAATAATTTTTTTTTAAAAACATGTTTTTTTTTGGTGTTTTTTTTTATTGGTAATAGCATTTCTATTTATATTAGAAGGGATTAGGTACTTGGGGGGTTCATTCCGAGTTGTTCGCCTCAGTAAATTTTTTTCGCATCGCAGCGATTTTCCGCTTAGTGCGCATGCGCAATGTCCGCACTGTGACTGCGCCAAGTAAATTTGCTATGCAGTTAGGAATTCTACTAACGTTTTTTTCTTCGTTCTGGTGATCGTAATGTGATTGACAGGAAGTGGGTGTTTCTGGGCGGAAACCTGGCCGTTTTATGGGTGTGTGCGAAAAAACGCTACCGTTTCTGGGAAAAACGCGGGAGTGGCTGGAGAAACGGGAGGAGTGTCCTGGGCGAATGCTGGGGTGTGTTTATGATGTCAAACCAGGAACGACAAGCACTGAACTGATCGCAGATGCCGAGTAAGTCTCGAGCTACTCAGAAACTGCACAGAGATGTCTTTTCGCTATATTGCGAATCTTTCGTTCGCAATTTTAAGAAGCTAAGATTCACTCCCAGTAGGCGGCGGCTTAGCGTGTGTAAAGCTGCTAAAAGCAGCTTGCGAGCGAACAACTCGGAATGAGGGCCTTAGTTTGTCTATTTTGGAGGCACAAGTATAATTTATATATTTTTTAAAATATTATTATTATTATTATTTTTTAAATGGAATGGTAAAAATCAGAAAAAAAATTGCGTGGGGTCCCCCCTCCAAAGCATAACCAGCCTCAGGCTCTTCGAGCCGGTCCCTGATACTAAAAATCCGGGGGGAAAACTGACAGGGGATCCCCCGTATTTTTAAAACCAGCACCGGGCTCTGCGCCTGGTGCTGGTGCAAAAAATACGGGGGACAAAAAGCGTAGGGGTCCCCCGTATTTTTTACACCAGCATCGGGCTCCACTAGCTGGACAGATAATGCCACAGCCGGGGGTCACTTTTATACAGCGCCCTGCGGCCGTGGCATTAAATATCCAACTAGTCACCCCTGGCCGGGGTACCCTGGGGGAGTGAGGACCCCTTCAATCAAGGGGTCCCCCTTCAGCCACCGAGGGCCAGGGGTGAAGCCAGAGGCTGTCCCCCCATCCAAGGGCTGCGGATGGGGGGCTGATAGCCTTGAGAAAAATGAAAGAATATTGGTTTTTCCAGAAGAACTACAAGTCCCAGCAAGCCTCCCCCGCAAGCTGGTACTTGGAGAACCACAAGTACCAGCTTGCGGGGTGGAAAAACGGGCCCACTGGTACCTGTAGTTCTACTGGAAAAAAATACCCAAATAAAAACAGGACACGCACACCGTGAGAGTAAAACTTTATTTCACATATGTCGACACATACATACTTACCTATGTTCACACGCCGACCTCTGTCCACTTGTCCAAGTAGAATCCACGGTGTACCTGAAAATAAAATTATACTCACCTGATCCAGTATCCAGATTATAATCCACGTACTTGGCAACAAAAAAAAACGAACACCCGGACCAGGCGGACTGAAAGGGGTCCCATGTTTACACATGGGACCCCTTTCCCCGAATACAGAGACCCCCCGTGACTCCTGTCACAGAAAGGTCTCTTCAGCCAATCAGGAAGCACCACTTCGTGGCACTCACCTGATTGGCTGTATGCGCGTCTGAGCTCAGACAGCGCATCCCACAGCTCCCTCCATTAGTTTCAATGGTGGGAACTTTGCGGTCAGCGGTGGGGTTACCCGCGGTCAGCGGCTGACCGCGGTTGACCCCACCGCTAACCGCAAAGTTCCCACCATTGAAACTAATAGAGGGAGCTATGCAATGCGCGTCTGAGCTCAGACGCGCATACAGCCAATCAGGTGAGTGCCACGAAGTGGCGCTTCCTGATTGGCTGAAGAGACCTTTCTGTGACAGCAGTCACGGAGGGTCTCTGTATTTGGGGAAAGGGGTCCCATGTGTAAACATGGGACCCCTTTCAGTCTGCCTGGTCGAGGTGTTCTTTTTTTTTTTTTTGCCAAGTACGTGGATTATAATCTGGACTGGATCAGGTGAGTATAATTTTTTTCACAGGTACCCCGGATTCTTCAGTGACGAGGGGGGCGTGTCAAATGGCGGGTCAACATAGGTAAGTATGTGTGTGTTGGCAGGTGTGAAATAAAGTTTTACTTTTACGGTGTGTGTCTCCTGTTTTTATTTGGGTATTTTTTTTCCAGTAGAACTACAGGTACCAGCGGGCCCGTTTTTATCCCGCATGCTGGTACTTGTGGTTCTCCAAGTACCAGCTTGCGGGGGAGGCTTGCTGGGACTTGTAGTACTACTGGAAAAAACAATATTATTTCATTTTTGTCAAGGCAATCAGCCCCCCATCCGCAGCCCTTGGATGGGGGGGACAGCCTCGGGCTTCACCCCTGGCCCTTGGGTGGCTGGGGGGGACCCCTTGATTGAAGGGGTCCCCACTCCCCCAGGGTACCCCGGCCAGGGTTGACTAGTTGGATATTTAATGCCACGGCCGCAGGGCACTGTATAAAAGTGACCCCCGGCTGTGGCATTATTTGTCCAGCTAGTGGAGCCCGGTGCTGGTGTAAAAAATACGGGGGACCCCTACTCTTTTTGTCCCCCGTATTTTTTTCACCAGCACCTGACGCATAGCCCAGTGCTGGTTTTAAAAATACGGGGGATCCCCTGTCAGTTTTCCCCCCGGATTTTTAGAACCAGGACCGGCTTGATAATGTCGGTATTATCTTAGACCGCAAAAGCTATACCTTTTTGTACACTATTACCGTTGAGCCGTTATGGCCGCTAGACTACGTGCACGTGCTACACACTTTGTACGCTATTTGCGTACAGAGTCCTGCACGTGGTACGCACTTGGCGTACGCACGCTGCGCTGAGTGTACGGAGTACACACAGCGAGCGCTCACACAATGGATAACCTTTAAACCTTGTTAATGATACAATGTAATGATATGCTTATACTTTAAACCTTTTGCTGCAAAGTACTGCAACAATGTTATACCTTTAAGCCTTAAGTAGCGCTGGCGATACAAAGTATCCGCAGTGCGTACACCTTAATAATGCTTATACACCTTAAACAGATAAATCTACTTTAAAACCCAATGCAGGAAAGTGATAACACAACACTTTTTGTAGTTTAAACCACAGGGTTCTAAGGCCTCCGTGGATTGATTCCAAATAAAAGGTAAAACAATACAGTTTATACACTACAGACTAACAAGTAAATCTAAACAGAAATAATGGCTACAGAGAATGTACGTACGTGAGAATATTCACAAGCGCAACCCGAACTCGGTCCTCCGCAGGTCATACAGATAGCGTTTAGAGTCTTCTGACCGGCCAGGCAACAATGGTCCTTATATACACAACATGCATACACAATACAATGGTCACTGTAATCTCATTGTTCATTGGACACAGAGATATGTCTCCACATTACAGCAAAGGTCATAGGTGGATTTGAAAAGGTGGGCGATGTCATTCTCAACTGCTCTTGTGGGTGGTATCCTCTGGATTCCCGCCGCATATGTAATTTACAGTAAATACAGTTAATGTTCATAATCTACTTTTGTACATAACTATACACAGGAGCAAGCGATCTTTCTCTAACTAACACCAGAATGTTACCCTCAAAATACCCTACAGCTGGATACTAGACATCACCTTCCAACCTTTATCTGACCCTTCCTATCATGCAAAGGCGAATCTCTCTGTCCAGGAACTGTTTAAACTAATAATACTCGCTGACATGGTCTAGGGGAAATATATCTACAAAATACGCTATATGGGTTAAATATGTTATGTTCTAATAACACGCTACACGCTCACAAACTCCGCCGTAAATACCCATATCATGTGCACGATCGCCGGAGCGATCTTACGCAAATTGCGGATATGTGCACGTACGGCGGACTGAGTGCACGAGCAGCGGGCATGTGCATGGGGTTAGTACAAGTCATATGCATTATGATATTTTTCGACTTTGACAGTCCACCGTTTGGCAGTCAACAATAACTGCCACTATCGGAACATTAACCAGACAAATATACACTACAATACCTATAAATGATTGGGTGGTAGGAGGAGAGGAGTAGGCAGGAAATGTATGACCTAGTGGGATAGTAAAAGCATGTATGTATGAACTTCATGTCTGAGGGGCATGTATCATCGTGCCGTACATGTTCTAGATTAGCTTCGAGTTATTGCGAAGTATTCATTAAATCCTTCTTATCCCGTATTAAGGATCTGTAAGTGGGCCAACAAACACTACCGAGCTCTTTTCGGCTTCTTGTTCCAACAAATGGGGTGCACATTTAGTTGATGATACATGGAGGGGGAAAAACATGTGAGTGCTAATATTTGTATCTATATCACCTGTCAACTATGTGTGTCACTACCTGAAGGTTGTAGAGATGAAGATAAGAAACATATCACAAATACATTCACATAATAATGTGTGCAATCATCCTTGGGTGTTGGTTGAAGTCTTGTCCGGATGGGTGTATCCTTGCTGTGGGTGGTAATCAAAGTCTTTCAAGTGTCCATAAAAAGTCTTTAAAGTGTCTATCAAAGTCTGTAGAAATGTCCATCAAAGTCTGTAGAAATGTCCATCAAAGTCTTCTTCCGAATGGATGTATTTTTGCTTGGGAGAAAAACAAAGGAGAAACAGGTGAAAGAAACGGACCGTGGAATCACGTTTTATCACAACATTGTCTCAATTGATGGGTCATAAATTAAACCAGTTTGTGTAACAATGCCCCCGCTCCTCAAACTCATCACTTTGGTACTGCGCTTGCGCCGCGTTAAAATCCAAACACATCTAAATATCAAACCAATCATTAGGACAACTCCCAGGATACAAAAGAGAAACTTTCCTACATTCACGATAACATTTTGAGCCCATTCTCCTAAACCAGAGAACCAATTGCGTGGGTTCAACCATGAGACCCAGCCGGTCAGTTCATTACTCACAGCAGTAAGGGTAAGGTTGTGTCTCCTTCGGAACTCCCATTTCAACTGCAAGATATCGTCCATTTTTTGATCTATGACCTCGGTGGGGTCATCAGTGCTGTTTGTAATATACGTGCAGCACTTCACACCATACTGAGTTGCTAGGGTGACACAGTACCCGCCTGTCACCGTTGTGATGTAATTGAGAACCATCCTGTGCTGGATCAGTTCCGTTTTATAAGCTTGCAATTCCCTCCCAGTATACCTGAAGGTGTCATCATACATCTCGGTGATATTTTCTATCAGGTTCGCTAGCGCATGAATATACCTAAAATTTATAATTCCTCTGGCGGTACGGGTGATATCTAACGCGAGTAGGAATTGAATCCCGGTGGATTCGTGGATCAAATCAGAGGCTGCGTGCTCTGTCCTATCTATAAGGTGTCTCTTAACGATGTGTTCATAATGAGTGTGAGTGTAAGGAGCTTGAGCATTGCGGTGAACGTCTTTCATCTTATTATGGGTTATGGTCATTACTTCTGGCAACACTCTTCCAATGTAACATAATCCCTCTGAGTTTGGGGCAAGCCACTTATACGCCTTCCTCCCGCATATGAAATATGCATCATCGGGGAGAACATATGGGACAGAATATGACATTACCATATTGCAAACCTTCCAAGTGAAAAATCCTACCCCTAACTCTCTCATCTGTTCAGTACACGTATCAGGCTGTATGATATGTGCCCAGTACCCTGGAGATACTTCTCCAACCCGCATGGTCCTACTTCCTAGAGTATACCTGTACCGAAAATATCTTCCAACGTCGGCTATTTGGCGTATAAGTTCTGAGTCTACGGGCATTCTATCGGCTCTGTGTGAAAATGCCATGGTTTGGTTATTCCATGTCACTTCCCAATTTCCCGGCTTTCAGGGATTGGAAATGTTGAAACATACTAAGGACCTATCCACATGATATTGGTGGAGCTTCAAACTAGGGGGCTTAGAAATATTACATTTCTTGTCCACCGGTCTCCCACCCCTTAATTCAAGTACCTCATCTATTGTTAAGGGATACGGTACTAGTCCTGACTTGCTCTGACCTTGAGGTACTTGTGAGCACACCCAGCATTCTGTTTGGTTTAAAACCTTACCCACTAATGAGTGGTAATCACTCAATGGATGACGGTCCATGTTGATATTAAGGCTGGACTGACATCTCTGGATGCACCCGTCCTCAACTATGTTTTCACAGTTTCTACAAATACAATTTTCCTCAGCCAATTACCCTTCACAGTGCCTCCTAGTTTCATGACTACCAGATCGTTTTCTGATACTCGCCTTTGCTCGGTGAAAGTGTTGCTCTTGGAATTCTATCAATCCGTCCTTGCCATCAGAACCCATTCCAGATCCTTTCTCGACCTCTCTGGTACTCTCACCGTAACAGACTGCTCTGGTCAACAACAGTGTCAACAGGAAAACCCGGAATGCAGTCTCTTGGGGTAAGTCCATCTTGCTAAGGGGGGGGGGGGAGAAAAAGGAGCAAGGAAGGGGAAAGGAGGGTAATGGGAGATGGAGAAAATAATAAAAAGGAAAAAGAAATTTGGTGCGACAACCGCCTCTGGTCTTGTAGTTCTCTGTGCTCAGGTTCCGTGACAACAGTCCTGCCTCTCAACCTTCCCGGAACAAGAACTTCAGTGATACGACTTCCTCCACACTCTGCTCTTTGTCACGGGCTTTCTCTGGGTCAGCGACCTTCTTACAGTGGGACGAGTGGACCCAAGTCTCTCTCTTGGCAACCTTCAATGCTGTTGTGCTGGTTAGTAAGACTTGGTACGGTCCTTCCCACCGGTCAATAAGGCAACCTGAGCGTAGAAAATTTCGAATCATTACATAATCCCCAGGTTCAATGTCATGACAATTACTGTCTGGCAGGTCAGGAATCACCAGCTTTAGATTGCTGTTTTGATTCCTCAACTGCTTGCTCATCTTAACCAGATATTTCACAGTCACTTCGTTATTGCATTTCAAATCATCCTGGGGGTCAATCATTACATGGGGTTGTCGACCAAAAAGAATCTCAAAGGGTGATAGGTTAAGGGGGGACCTGGGAGTGGTTCTGATGCTGTACAATACAAGTGGCAAAGCTTCTGGCCACAACAATCCAGTTTCAGCCATCACTTTGCTCAACTTGTTCTTAATAGTGCAGTTTACTCTTTCCACTTTCGCACTCGCCTGTGGGCGGTACGGAGTATGCAGCTTACTATTAATTCCCATTAATTTGCACATAACCTGAAAGACTTCACCTGTAAAATGAGTACCCCTATCACTTTCAGTTATCCTAGGGATACCATATCTGCACACAAATTCCTGCACGATCTTCTTTGCAGTGAACGTAGCAGTATTTGTGGCAGCGGGGAATGCTTCTACCCAATTTGAAAACACGTCAATACAAACCAACACATACTTTAAATATCTGCAGGGTGGCAATTGTATGAAATCAATTTGTATTACCTGAAAAGGGCCGTCTGTTGGCGGGATATGGGATGGTTCTGTTGGTATTGACTTTCCAATATTCTTCCTCAAGCAGGTAAGGCATGTCCTTGCTCTCTTACCCGCATGAGAAGAGCATCCTGGCGCGCACCAGTAGGCTCTTACCAACTTGCACATACCCTCTTTGCCCAGATGAGTCAGACCATGTGCCGCCTCAGCTAAACTTGGAAGGTATGCTCTGGGAGCTACTGGCTTACCCTGTCCATCTGTCCAGAGTCCTGAAGACTCCTGGCCATATCCTTTTGACCTCCAGACTGCCTTTTCCTGTGGAGAACACAAATTTTGCATTTCACTTAATTTTTGTGTGTTGACGGTATTGAATACCATCAGTTGTGTGATGTCTGTCTGTATGGGGGTGCTGGCTGCTGATTTAGCAGCTTCGTCTGCCCGGCTCTTACCAAGTGACACTGGGTCTTGGCTGTAAGTGTGGGCTTTGCACTTGATAACAGCCACTCTGTCAGGTTCCTGTATCGCTGCTAGAAGTCTTTTGATGTGGGTCGCATGCGCCACGGGTGTACCAGCTGCCGTCATGAAATTTCTGAGGCGCCATAGGGCCCCAAAATCATGCACTACTCCAAAGGCATACCTAGAATCCGTGTAGATATTGGCTGACTTACCCTTAGCCAATTCACACGCTCAGCAACTTGTGCTGAGTGAGGTGGGCCTAGGGGTTCCGCTTCTATGGTACCTTTGTCATCTATGACTGCGTATCCAGTACACAAGTCTCCCGAGTCCGTCTGTCTGTGGCAACTACCGTCAGTGCAAAAAGTAAAATCTACGCCTTCCAGTGGGTTGTCACTAATGTCGGGCCTTGCAGTGAAAGTTTGGTTCAAATATTCCATACAATCATGTGTGTCAGTGTCTGTACTAAATCCTCCTTCACCATCACTCTCATCCCCCACCCTTTGTGCCTGTCCAGGCACACCTGGGAGATACGTTGCAGGATTTAGTGCGCTGCATCTCCTTATGGTGATGTTTACAGGGGCCATTAGTGCTAATTCCCACCTTGTAAACCGTGCTGATGAGATGTGTCTGGTTTGGGCAGAATTCAGTAAGGCTGACACTGCATGAGGTGTATGTATGGTCAGGTTGTGTCCCAACACTACGTCTTCACTTTTACTCACTAGCAATGCTATCGCTGCAACACTTCGCAAGCATGTGGGGAGAAACCGTGCTACGGTGTCCAATTGTGCACTGTAGTAAGCTACCGGCCTGCTGGCATCACCATGTCTCTGGGTTAAAACACCTGCCGCACACCCAGCACTCTCCGTACCGTATAATTCAAAGGGTTTCCCATAATCTGGCATACCTAATGCAGGTGCCTGTGATAGGCACTGTTTGAGTCTCTCAAATGCCAGTTCGGACTCATCTGTGTGCGAAATCCGATCTGGTTTGTTTGACGAGACCATCTCTTGCAAAGGTATGGCTAGTATGGAGAACCCTGGGATCCAGTTTCGGCAGTACCCACACATTCCTAGGAAGGTGCGGATCTGTTGCTGGGTTTGTGGCAGAGTCATATCGCGAATCGCCTGTATTCTATCAGCGGTGAGGTGTCTCAGTACTTGTGTTAAGCAATGTCCCAAGTATTTCACTTTGGTCTGGCACAACTGCAGCTTATCCTTTGAAACCTTGTGTCCCGTATTAGAAAGGTGAAACAGAAGCTGTTTCGTGTCTTTCAAGGACGATTCGAGTGAATCAGAACACAGCAGTAAGTCATCTACATACTGTATTAATACTGATCCGCTCTCAGGTTGAAAGGATTGTAAACAGTCATGCAAAGCCTGGGAGAAAATACTTGGGCTGTCAATGAAACCTTGGGGTAAGCGAGTCCAGGTGTACTGTACTCCTCTGTATGTGAATGCAAACAAGTATTGGCTGTCAGGGTGCAGAGGGACCGAAAAGAAAGCGGAGCAGAGGTCAATGACAGTGAAAAATTTTGCAGTAGGAGGAATTTGCATAAGGATGACAGCTGGATTTGGCACTACGGGGAATTGGCTCTCAACTATCTTGTTTATCCCCCTTAGATCCTGCACTAGCCTGTAACCCCTCCCCCCACTCTTTTTCACAGGGAAGATGGGACGACACTGGGATTTTTGGAGCTATCCTACCATCTTTTACTTGTACCACTACAGGAGCTACATTTGCCATCAATCCAGTGTCTTGTCCATCTTTGGTCCAGAGGGACTCCGGTATTTGGGAGATCATTTCCTCTACCTTGGATGGACACCTGTCTATAACAGCAGAGTGTGACATTAACCTTTGTGGAGTGTCTAACATATCCTGCACTTCCTGAGCGTGATTCTCGGGTATATCTAAGAAGACACCCTCAGGAGTACAATATATGACACACCTCATCTTGCACAATAAATCTCTCCCAAGTAGATTAGTCGGAGCCGAAGCAGCCAGCAAAAAGGAGTGCTTAGTCTGTAAAGGCCCTATCGTAATCTCTGCTGGTTTACTTAAAAGATAGTGTTGCACTACTCCTGTTACCCCCATTGCTGAAATTGTTTTACCCGTGGTCTTCATACCTACCGTTGAATTTAACACTGACTTGGCCGCCCCTGTATCTACAAGGAAAGGTAGTGATCTACCAGCTACATCAACTGTAACCTCGGGTTCATTTCCAAGGCTAGCAATCAACTTCACTGGCTGCAAACTACAGGTGTGGCCTGACCCCTATTGTAAGTTGTGACCCTCCCGCAGTGCGCTGGCAGCTACAATATGTGAGGGGGGTAGCTGAAAATTTCCAGAGGTCTGCCAGTCCTTCCTAGGTGGGTACCTCCTTGTTTCCCCTGCATGTGGCTCATAATTCCTCCTCTGCGATCCCTGATCCCAATTACGTGTGTCATACTGTGAGTCATGTTCTGGTCTAGGGGGTCGATATACCTTATGTGGGTCTTTAAAATTACAGTTTCGTGCGTAATGTCCTTCCCTCTGACATTTAAAACATTTTACCACATACGACTTACCATCAGGGGTCTGGGGTTTAGGCTGATGAGGCTTCGTTGTCAGGGCTTTTATACTTACTGTCATCAGCTTATTCCCCTGTGACTCCCTGTGCCTAATGATGTTCCAATCATGCTCAATAGCGGACTCTCTTAATGCAGCCACGAGATACCTCTCCAACTTGGTTGAGTGGTTTGTACCCTTGTTCTCAACGTTTCCTTTAAGCCATCCATTAATACGGACACCGCTACCTCCCTATGATGCACATTTTACTTAATGTCCGCGACCCCTGTGTATCTAGCCATTTCCTGCAGTGCTCTATGGAAATAGTCAGAAGCAGTTTCACCTTCGTTTTGTCTAATGGAGAAGATTTTATTTCACTTGACAACAGTTGGGAAATATACTCCTAACTGCAGATTGATCTGTTTTACGTTCTCCTGATTGTACTCATCAGTGAGAGGTACCTCTGCATCTAATTTACAGTCAGCAATGAATTTCACAGGGTCAATATTGGAGGGCAAACATGCCCGTAGCACTGTCCGCCAATCTTTGTTATTGGGCTCGGTGGCGTTACCTAGTTCTCTAATAAACCTCTGACATGCGGCTAGATCTTTCCTGGGATCGGGAAATTCAGACATAATTGTCCTCAATTCTGTCCGGGACCAGGGGCAATGCATAGCAATGTTCCTGACGGGAGTGATTCCCAGAGCGTCAGTCTTCCCATTGGGGACTGCAATCACCCTGACAGGATTCAGTTCAATTACATCATTCTGGGTTGCTTCTACAATGTGAGGTGCAATTGTCTCTGCATAATGTACTGTACCGTACTTACCTGTGGACACGACCTCACCAGTCCCTCCGCTAGGGGCCTTTGCTACTGCTCTTACTTATTGGGCCGTGCCCACTTGGGTGTCTGGTATGGTGGCTGCTAGAGAGAGTGCCGATATTGTGGTGGGCTCATCTTCTTGGTCGCAGTCCTGAGGGAAGTTTAAGATGGGATACAACTTGCACGGGTTAGTATTAATACATTTATTAAGTTCACTCTTATCATATATTAGTATGCCATTCTCTGTAGCCACTTTCTCTCCTGTAATGTACGGTGGTGGTGGTGGTGCAGTTGCTATCAGTTTCCTGCTAGGGTTGGAACCAGCTGCTTGAGATAATCCCCTTTGTATATCACCCTCCTGTTGCCATTACTGTAAACAATCATAATGTCTAATCCTTTGTTTTCTGGATTTTATTAGACATACCCTTCTCCTTAAATTTTGCAACACCTCAGGACTAAAACTGCCTACCCTAGGGAACGGTTCCCTATCTTACGCAGTCATACGTTCCCATTCATTGCATAAGACCTCTGCGTGTGATCCATATTTCTCACACATTATGTACCTCGCCGACCCTTTGGGCCGCGGAATATCAACCTGAACCCTGGTTGATCGTCTCTTACTTGAGCAACTGGCCCCCATTCTTTGCAGGTATTGCCTTCTCAGCTAATACCTACAAAAAACAAATTACTCAGAGGTAAGGCGACGGTGAAAGTTCTCAGAGCGCTCTCACCCACTCACGCCCACGTTGGCCAATACACCTACACACTGTCCTCAGCGCTGGTCGTACCCAACCTAGGGCCCTACGTAACCTCTATTTACTGAGAGTGTGTGGGAGTGACTTACCCTTCCCAGTAAATATCAGTCGTTGGAGATTTCCTGAGTGACCAGCGAAACTCCCTTAAAATAAAAAAACTGTTACACAAATCACGTTGCGTGTACAATTAGTATCTATGATCCCGCGATTTTACGCAAATGGCGTAATGGGTATCAAGTTGAACTAACTATTGCACACACTAACGCGCGGTACAAACGCATGGCGTATAAGTAACTGTTACTTATCCGCTATACGACCAATGGAATCATTTTTCAGGCTGCGAAACCTCAGCCGGAGCGTATCTGAACGGGCCTATATGGGTACTGCGCAAACCCCCGGGGCTGCGCTCTCACCGCTGACCTTTTTCAGGCCACGGTATTCAGAGCTTTGCTTGACTTAGTCAGCGGATTTCTGACTTCGCTGACCTCTTGGTCTGCTGTTATACTAATTGCTCCTTTATACCTTAAACAATGTTAACGTGAGAAAGCCACTCCCACGCCACCAAGTGTCCACTCACCTGATGTGGTCTCCTACGGGATCCCGAATTCTGGGTTCACAAAAACCTTTATTTGCACACTCACGCTCGTTCACTCATATACACTTTGATTTTTCTGTACAGAAAATTAACTTTCATTCAGATAAAACAGCCTAGTCCCAGAGGTGATACAGTAAGAGAAGGTTCTTTTAAACTAAATATTGGAAACTGAACAAATTTGTGCTATTATCGCGTGGCTACCATATCGCCTAAACTGAAACAATGCTATCGTGTGATTTGTATTTAGTGGGCGTATCTGTACGCACGTTGCGTAAACACGCCACGTGTGTACGCCTTTACGTTGCGTACGCAGTCCCGAACGCTGTCCGAGACACGTGTACACAGGCCTTACGTCCGCAGTACTACAAATCCCACACTTCTATAAATGTAAGCGATATTTAACTATAATCACTTACTGAACGCTACACACAGTTTCCACTGTATCAACCTTTACAACTAGGCCAGGCTGCGTGTGCGTTTTACACTTACTCCCTTAAATATTAACTCTATATGTTAACTAAATAGCAACAAACTTTCCAGTACAGGTCAAAATAAACCTAGTAATCAGTGATTATGGCAACGGTGTGAGCAGATATGCAAAATACAAAATACAGATGTATGCGTGTGTTGCGTGCGCATTTGGCGCCAAAACAGAAATTTACAGATTTTAAAAAGAAAAATAGCTTTTGCGTTCTTACCTTACGGATCCCTCCAGCATCCCTTCAAACCATGCAGGGCAGACGTTTATCTAATCAGCACTTATTATATCCCCTGACCAAGAGAAGGCTACAGGGGATACTCCGCCCTTTGCTGATAGATAAAGTCTGCGAAAACTCTGCTAGGCTGCGGGTATGAGAAGGAACCGGACGAGCTCCCAATTGATAATGTCGTTATTATCTTAGACCGCAAAGCTATACCCCTTTGTACACTATTACCGTTGAGCCGTTATGGCCGCTAGACTACGTGCACGTGCTACACACTTTGTACGCTATTTGCGTACAGAGTCCTGCACGTGGTACGCACTTGGCGTACGCACGGTGCGCTGAGTGTACGGAGTACACACAGCGAGCGCTCACACAATGGATAACCTTTAAACCTTGTTAATGATACAATGTAATGATATGCTTATACTTTAAACCTTTTGCTGCAAAGTACTGCAACAATGTTATACCTTTAAGCCTTAAGTAGCGCTGGCGATACAAAGTATCCGCAGTGCGTACACCTTAATAATGCTTATACACCTTAAACAGATAAATCTACTTTAAAACCCAATGCAGGAAAGTGATAACACAACACTTTTTGTAGTTTAAACCACAGGGTTCTAAGGCCTCCGTGGATTGATTCCAAATAAAAGGTAAAACAATACAGTTTATACACTACAGACTAACAAGTAAATCTAAACAGAAATAATGGCTACAGAGAATGTACGTACGTGAGAATATTCGCAAGCGCAACCCGAACTCGGTCCTCCGCAGGTCATACAGATAGCGTTTAGAGTCTTCTGACCGGCCAGGCAACAATGGTCCTTATATACACAACATGCATACACAATACAATGGTCACTGTTATCTCATTGTTCATTGGACACAGAGATATGTCTCCACATTACAGCAAAGGTCATAGGTGGATTTGAAAAGGTGGGCGATGTCATTCTCAACTGCTCTTGTGGGTGGTATCCTCTGGATTACCGCCGCATATGTAATTTACAGTAAATACAGTTAATGTTCATAATCTACTTTTGTACATAACTATACGCAGGAGCAAGCGATCTTTCTCTAACTAACACCGGAATGTTACCCTCAAAATACCCTACAGCTGGATACTAGACATCACCTTCCAACCTTTATCTGACCCTTCCTATCATGCAAAGGCGAATCTCTCTGTCCAGGAACTGTTTAAACTAATAATACTCGCTGACATGGTCTAGGGGAACTATATCTACAAAATACGCTATATGGGTTAAATATGCTACGTTCTAATAACACGCTACACGCTCACAAACTCCGCCGTAAATACCAATATCATGCGCACGATCGCCGGAGCGATCTTACGCAAATTGCGGATATGTGCACGTACGGCGGACTGAGTGCACGAGCAGCGGGCATGTGCATGGGGTTAGTACAAGTCATATGCATTATGATATTTTTCGACTTTGACAGGCTCGAAGAGCCCGAGGCTGGTTATGCTTTGGAGGGGGGACCCCACGCAATTTTTTTTCGGGTTTTTTACCGTTTTTTCCCGGTTTTTTTAAATCGGATCAAAATCCGTCAAATCACCCGTTTTTCGACAGCGGGACTGTCAAATCCGTTTTTTATTGAATATGTTGAATTTCAGCACCCACTTGCCGGAATTCGATGGTCGAATTGTGTCGAATTAAAAAACGGGCGAAAAATTGCAGCGATTCGCCGGCAATTGCATATAGCCCTAAGAAACGTAAACATTAATAAATCACCAGGACCAGACGGTTTTTATCTGAGGGTTATTATGGAGCTTAGGTCACAGATAGCAAAACCCCTATACTTGATTTTCCATAGTTCAATTAGATCAGGCATGGTACGAAAGGATTGGTGCATAGCTGAGGTAGTGCCTTTATTTAAAAAGGGAACTAAAGATAATCCTGGAAACTATAGACCAGTTAGTTTAACTTCTACAGTGGGTAAAATATTGGAAGGCATTTTGAGGGATAGCATAGAGCAGGCATTCCCAACCACGGTCCTCAAGGCACACCAACAGTGCAGGTTTTAGTGATATCCAGGCTGCAGCACAGATGGTTAAATCAAAATAACTGATCTACTAATTAAGTCACCTGTGCTGAAGCCTGGATATCACTAAAACCTGCACTGTTGGTGTGCCTTGAGGACCGCGGTTGGGAATGCCTGGCATAGAGGATCACCTGCAGGCTACTAAGTTTATTACTAAAAGTCAGCATGGGTATGTAAGGGACATATCATGTCAAACCAACTTAATTAGCTTCTACAAGGAAGTGAGCGAGAATCTTGACCAGGGAAAAGCAGTTGACGTGGTGTATTTAGATTTTGCAAAAGCCTTTGATACAGTGCCTCATAGGAGATTGATCAACAAATTAAGGGAACTTGGCCTAGGATATACTATGTGTACATGGATAAGTAATTGGCTGGATAACAGAGTACTGGTCAATGGGATGTTCTCCAGCTGGGCACCAGTAGTTAGCGGAATACCACAAGGGTCCGTTCTTGGCCCCCTGCTGTTCACTATATTTATCAAGGATCTAGGAATAAGCCTGGAAAGCACAGTGTCAATCTTTGCAGATGATACTAAACTGTGTAAGATAATTAATTCAGAAGGCGATGGGGAGTCTCTACAGAATGACTTAGTTAAACTGGAAACCTGGGCATCTAAATGGAGAATGACGTTCAAAATAGAAAAATGCAAAGTTATGCATTTGGGACAAAAAACACACTTGCATCCTAAACTCTAGATGGGGAAAATATAGGTGTAACTATGTTGGAAAAAGATTTGGGGGTGCTCATAGATAAGAGGCTTAATAACAGTACACAATGTCAAATTGCAGCAAAGAAGGCAAGTAAAGTGCTTGCGTGCATTAAACGGGGCATTGAGACAAGGGATGAGGATGTAATCCTGCCGCTGTACAAATGATTGGTACGTCCGCACCTGGAATATTGTGTTCAGTTCTGGGAAACATATTATAAAAAAGATATTGGGGAACTAGAAAGAGTTCAAAGACGAGCTACTAAATTGATTAAAGGGTTAGAGTCGCTGGAGTACGACGAAAGGCTTACTAGGTTAAATATGTATACACTAAAAAAGAGGCGACTAAGAGGAGACATTATTAATATCTTCAAATATGTAAAGGGTCATTACAAGGAGCTAGCAGTGGATTTTTTATTAACAGAACTCTGTACAGGATGCGTGGGCACTCGCTGAGGCTAGAGGAGAGAAAATTCCGTACACAACGTAGGAAAGGGTTCTTCACAGCAAGAGCAATAAAGATTTGGAACTCCCTGCTGGAGAAGGTAATAATGGCAGATTCTGTAAATGAATTTAAAAACGGATTGGACAAATTTCTAACTGGAAAATGTATCCAGGTCTATAGCATTTAACATACTGACATTAAATTATTTGGGAGTGGTAAGAATCATAGCTGTCAATTGGTACTAAACCATTACTTCAGAAGGCGCATTATAATATGAACAGATTAACACGGAATACAGGTTGAACCCGATAGGCATTTTGCCTCTTATCAACCTCACTGTCTATGTAACTATGTAACTGATGTTGTCTGTATTATATGGCTGTCACTAATGCTGTATGTATTATATAGTAATCACTGATGCTGTCTGTATTACATGGTGGTCACTAATGCTGTCTGTAGTATATGGTGGTCACTAATGTTTCTGTATTACATGGCAGTCACTAATGCTACACAACCACCTAAGTTGTCGTATTAGTAAAGAGTGACTACTATCCACTGGGACAGGATGCAATGGCTTAAAAACAGCAACAACTCCAGCTAAACTCACCCACCTTGTGCCTAAGACTCATGGGTTTTTCCACACAGCCTTTCAGGGCTACAAACAAAACTCCACTAGTCTGGTGGAACCATAATTGCGGCCTTACAGGCACTACTAATGCTGGACACATATTACACAATTATCAGTCAAACTCACAGATTATCGGCAGATTGCATAATGGGGGTCATTCCGAGTTGATCGCTCGCTAGCAGTTTTTAGCAGCCGTGCAAATGCATGTCGCCTCCCACTGGGGAGTATATTTTCGCTTTGCAGAAGTGCAAACGTTTGTGCAGCCGAGCGCCTGCAAAATCTTTTTGTGCAAAACAAGACCAGCCCTGTAGTTACTCTTTGTGTGCGTTGATTCTAACGATGGAGGGACAGCTTTTGACGTCACATACCCACCCAGCGAACGCCGAGCCATGCCTGCGTCTTTTCTGCCGTGCCTGCGTTTTTCTGAACACTCCCTGAAAATGGTCAGTTGACACCCAGAAACTCCCATTCATGTCAATCTTCCTGCGTTCGGCCGTGCGACTGGAATGTTCGTTACACTCTTGGCAAACCCACGATGTCCATTGTACCCGTATGACGCACCTGTGCATTGCGGTGCATACGCATGCGCAGAAATGCCGATTTTTAGCCTGATCGCTGCGCTGCAAACAATGGCAGCTAGTGATCAACTCGGAATGACCCCCAATGTGTAGCTGCAATTGACCACAAATAATTGGCCTGTCGGACATGCTGAATCAACCATGTTTCCGGAAGTCCCGATAATTTCTGAGCTTCAAATTTGCCGCATTGGGCAGTGCATGCGGCCTGTGTCTGAATGACTAACAGTTCCCCTGTTCCTTCACAGGGCAATAACAGGGAAATGCCACGGCCATGATATCTGCTGGGTGTTAGGCTTTCAGATAAAATGTCTGGGGTCTGACAGGCATCTAATATGACACTGTATGCTCAGCATTAGTCACACTTAATTGAATTGACCCTTATGTGTGTGATAATTATTATCAGCAATGATTTTTTCCATCTTTAATATACAAATTAATTAATTAATAAATATAAATAAGTAAATAAATAAATTAATAAATTAATTAACTAATTAATAAGTACACTCTTTAACAAAGTATAATCCCTCCTTCAAAGTTTGCCTAGTGTGTGCTTCTTCCTCAAGGATTATAACAGGAAACACGCTATGATAAATTGTGCTAGAGACTCTGTTACAGGAAAAAATACAATATGGGGACCAACAGCCCCAGTCTGTACAATTACCAGTTCCAGCATACCCATGGCTGCTGGAACATAGTGGTGCTTGTTGAAGTATAAGTACACACTTTGACCTGTAGTGCCACATAGTAAAGTTCTAACACCCCCCCCCCCTAAAAGAATATAAAAAATAATAATAATTCTACACACTGCATTAAAAGTAATTTAATCTAATTAAACAGTCCCCCAATCCATTATTCTCATCTCTATTAAAATCCTGGATACTTTGCTATATTCTTTTTTCTTCTTTTCCATTTGCTTTCTTATTTTTTCTTTCTATGGAAATCTAATAGGTAAAATGAACCTTGTGACCTGCAAATAATGTACATTAGCTGATGTGCCCGGTTTCAACCAGGAAACATTTAGCACCAAAACTCTCAAAGAGATCACCACTGTGGTAAACCTTATAGACAAACTTGAAAAGTTGCCCAGCAGCCACCAGTATGCATAAACCCCTATAATTAAAGGGTTGGGGCATGTTAAGGAGGTACTCAGCAGAGCTGGCATAGTTATCCCCCTCATCGGACATGATGGAGAAATCCTCCCAGTTGTCCACCTCCCTAGCCATTAGCTGAATGTCATACATGAGATAGGAGAGGACAGGCAGGCTCCATCTCCTGTGATGGGGACAATGGTGTGAGGCACCATTTCCCCTTTAACATTCAAAAATTCACTTTTCATGTTTGATAAAATTTAAAATCCAAATACACCAATTGCTACCATAAGTGCTGCTAAACATCACTGCCAGTTGGCATCTCTTAGGCATGGGTGGATCAAGAGAGAGGATTACCTGTGTGCAGTCTACACTCAGTCCCCCACCGCCTTTGATAGCACATGTCCTCTGTAGACTCTAGTATGCAGTCCAGTGTGATCAGCACTGCCCCCACCCTGGGGCATGCTCTTTACGCCAATAGGAACATCTGCCACTACTAACTGCTCCGCAAAAAACAACAACAACAACAACACTTGACCTTTTTCTTATAGATGTGTTTTGTGATATAAACAGCCAGTGAACATGATGAAATATTTAAGTCATGAATATGTGAAATGTTTGGGTGTAATCTGTTTAACCCTTTAATAATGCAGTCATACAGATAATTATAAAGGTTTCGCAGACTTTTTTTATCACTCATGTTTTATGAAACTTGGGAACCCATTACAATATAAAACATTTCTGAATTTCAAATGTACAATAATTGTACTTTTGTACTTCATAATATTATGCATCAATAGAAATACCTTTATTTTAGAGGAACATTTCAATTTATGCAAATATCCTTAGTCTGTAGTATGTTTTGGTAATTGTAATTTCTGTATAATTATCCTATTTGGTATGTCTTGTAAAAGAGAGAAAAGAATATATTTCGAGAGGAATTTCAGAACATATTGGTTCTGAAAGGAGAAATTTAATTAGTCACACCTCTTTACACAAAACACGTTCAACGTATAAAATGTCTTTGTGAAAATATTGTCATGTCAACACTTAGTCATTAAAAAGCCATCCTTCTAGTAATTCAACACTAATGAGGTTAAGCATGCTTAGCTCAGCCGCTAAACTGTTTTTCTATGTACTAAATATATGAATTATGGAACATGTAACAAGTTATTAGACTAAGCTTTGCAAAGTATCTCATATAGCTCTATGATAGGTCCTTAGTAGGTGAGAAGGCAACCACCCAGGACGCAAGTCTCAAGGAGATGCAGGAACATACAATAAACAGAGAAACCACTTGGCCCATCTAGTCAGCCCTATTTTTCAGGTTAATTTGGTTAAAGTTGATGAAAAATGGGTGTCAGTCTTTTCTTTTGCCGCAGGCACTTAAATTTCTAATTATAAATCTGGTCTCTAGAGTGACTTTATCTCTTTAAAAAAATTTAAATACATACATAAATATAAAACAACAAAAACAGATTGGTGTCCAGTCTAAGGTTGGGTACACACTGTATGATATATAATTCATACTGCCAACAAACTATATATTATTATGTATGTACACCCGATATATCTTTGAATGGTGTCATTCACAGAAATACTTTATCACACAGCAGATGCAGATATATCTGTACATCTGCCAATGTGTATGGAAAACTAACCAAATAACTCATATGCCAGCCACAGGAACCCACAACTATTACATTAAATTTACAAAAAAAACATAAAACCACATGATTTGGGCCTTATTTGATTCTAGAGTACTATTAGGCTCAATAACATTCATTTCCAGTCAATTTTGACCACCTCATAGCTCACAATATTGTTTTCGCCAGTGTTGGCCAAAGGCTGCAGCAAGCTGTCTGGTTACTAAGCAAGAGAGAAGCACCACAAAACACACAGCAGTTTATAGCACATCTATGAAACCTTGTCACAGCGTACTGGGGTGCAATACCCAGAACAGTGCAAACAATAGATATATATTAGTGATGTGCACCGGACATTTTTCGGGTTTTGTGTTTTGGTTTTGGATTCGGTTCCGCGGCCGTGTTTTGGATTCGGACGCGTTTTGGCAAAACCTTACCGAAATTTTTTTGTCGGATTCGGGTGTGTTTTGGATTCGGGTGTTTTTTTACAAAAAACCCTAAAAAACAGCTTAAATCATAGAATTTGGGGGTCATTTTGATCCCATAGTTTTATTAACCTCAATAACCATAATTTCCACTCATTTCCAGTCTATTCTGAACACCTCACACCTCACAATATTATTTTTAGTCCTACAATTTGCACCGCGGTCGCTGGATGGCTAAGCTAAGCGACACAAGTGGCCGACACAAACACCTGGCCCATCTAGGAGTGGCACTGCAGTGTCACGCAGGATGGCACTTCAAAAAAATTGTCCCCAAACAGCACATGATGCAAAGAAAAAAAGAGGCGCACCAAGGTCGCTGTGTGACTAAGCTAAGCGACACAAGTGGCCGACACAAACACCTGGCCCATCTAGGAGTGGCACTGCAGTGTCAGGCAGGATGGCACTTCAAAAAAATTGTCCCCAAACAGCACATGATGCAAAGAAAAAAAGAGGCGCACCAAGGTCGCTGTGTGACTAAGCTAAGCGACACAAGTGGCCGACACAAACACCTGGCCCATCTAGGAGTGACACTACAGTGTCAGGCAGGATGGCACTTTAAAAAAATTGTCCCCAAACAGCACATGATGCAAAGAAAAATGAAAGAAAAAAGAGGTGCAAGATGGAATTGTCCTGTATAAACAGGACATGCACACTTTAACGAACCCATCATTTCAGCGACAGGGTCTGCCACACGACTGTGACTGAAATGACTGGTTGGTTTGGGCCCCCACCAAAAAAAGAAGCAATCAATCTCTCCTTGCACAAACTTGCTCTACAGAGGCAAGATGTTCACCTCATCATCATCCTCCGATTCCTCACCCCTTTCACTGTGTACATCCCCCTCCTCACAGATTATTAATTCGTCCCCACTGGAATCCACCATCTCAGGTCCCTGTGTACTTTGTGGAGGCAATTGCTGCTGGTGAATGTCTCCACGGAAGAATTGATTATAATTAATTTTGATGAACATCATCTTCTCCACATTTTCTGGAAGCAACCTCGTACGCCGATTGCTGACAAGGTGAGCGGCTGCACTAAACACTCTTTCGGAGTACACACTGGAGGGAGGGCAACATAGGTAGAATAAAGCCAGTTTGTGCAAGGGCCTCCAAATTGCCTCTTTTTCCTGCCAGTATACGTACGGACTGTCTGACGTGCCTACTTGGATGCGGTCACTCATATAATCCTCCACCATTCTTTCAATGGTGAGAGAATCATATGAAGTGACAGTAGACGACATGTCAGTAATCGTTGGCAGGTCCTTCAGTCCGGACCAGATGTCAGCACTCGCTCCAGACTGCCCTGCATCACCGCCAGCGGGTGGGCTCGGAATTATTAGCCTTTTCCTCGCACCCCCAGTTGCGGGAGAATGTGAAGGAGGAGATGCTGACGGGTCACGTTCCGCTTGACTTGACAATTTTCTCACCAGCAGGTCTTTGAACCTCTGCAGACTTGTGTCTGCCGGAAAGAGAGACCCAACGTAGGTTTTAAATCTAGGATCGAGCACGGTGGCCAAAATGTAGTGCTCTGATTTCAACAGATTGACCACCCGTGAATCCTGGTTAAGCGAATTAAGGGTTCCATCCACAAGTCCCACATGCCTAGCGGAATAGCTCTGTTTTAGCTCCTCCTTCAATGTCTCCAGCTTCTTCTGCAAAAGCCTGATGAGGGGAATGACCTGACTCAGGCTGGCAGTGTCTGAACTGACTTCACGTGTGGCAAGTTCAAAGGGTTGCAGAACCTTGCACAATGTTGAAATCATTCTCCACTGCGCTTGAGTCAGGTGCATTCCCCCTCCTTTGCCTATATTGTGGGCAGATGTATAGGCTTGAATGGCCTTTTGCTGCTCCTCCATCCTCTGAAGCATATAAAGGGTTGAATTCCACCTCGTTACCACCTCTTGCTTCAGATGATGGCAGGGCAGGTTCAGGAATGTTTGGTGGTGCTCCAGTCTTCTGTACGCGGTGGCTGAATGCCGAAAGTGGCCCGCAATTCTTTGGGCCACCGACAGCATCTCTTGCACACCCCTGTCGTTTTTTAAATAATTCTGCACCACCAAATTCAATGTATGTGCAAAACATGGGACGTGCTGGAATTTGCCCAGATGTAATGCACGCACAATATTGCTGGCGTTGTCCGATGTCACAAATCCCCAGGAGAGTCCAATTGGGGTAAGCCATTCTGCGATGATCTTCCTCAGTTTCCGTAAGAGGTTGTCAGCTGTGTGCCTCTTCTGGAAAGCGGTGATACAAAGCGTAGCCTGCCTAGGAACGAGTTGGCGTTTGCGAGATGCTGCTACTGGTGCCGCCGCTGCTGTTCTTGCTGCGGGAGGCAATACATCTACCCAGTGGGCTGTCACAGTCATATAGTCCTGAGTCTGCCCTGCTCCACTTGTCCGTGGTTAAGTGGACATTGGGTACAACTGCATTTTTTAGGACACTGGTGAGTCTTTTTCTGAGGTCTGTGTACATTTTTGGTAATGCCTGCCTAGAGAAATGGAACCTAGATGGTATTTGGTACTGCGGACACAGTACCTCAATCAAGTCTCTAGTTGCCTCTGAATTAATGGTGGATACCGTAACCACGTTTCTCACCGCCCAGGCTGCCAAGGCCTGAGTTATCTGCTTTGCAGCAGGATGACTGCTGTGATATTTCATCTTCCTCGCAAAGGACTGTTGGACAGTCAATTGCTTACTGGAAGTAGTACAAGTGGTCTTCCGACTTCCCCTCTGGGATGACGATCGACTCCCAGCAGCTACAACAGCAGCGCCAGCAGCAGTAGACGTTACACTCAAGGATGCATCGGAGAAATCCCAGGCAGGAGAGGACTCGTCAGACTTGCCAGTGACATGGCCTGCAGGACTATTGGCTTTCCTGGGTAAGGAGGAAATTGACACTGAGGGAGTTGGTGGTGTGGTTTGTAGGAGCTTGGTTACAAGAGGAAGGGATTTAGTGGTCAGTGGACTGCTTCCGCTGTCACCCAAAGTTTTTGAACTTGTCACTGACTTATGATGAATGCGCTGCAGGTGACGTATAAGGGAGGATGGTCCGAGGTGGTTAACGTCCTTACCCCTACTTATTACAGCTTGACAAAGGCAACACACGGCTTGACACCTGTTGTGTTGAAATAATTCCACACCGAAGAGCTGATTTTTTTTGTATTTTGACCAGGCATGTTAATGGCCATATTCGTTCCACGGACAACAGGTGATCCAGACCCCCTCCGCCGGCGGCGCCGCTCTTCTCCTCTCCTCCTCTCTTCTGTTCTCTTCGATCTATGGGAGAGACGTTATTACGTCTCTCCCATAGAACAGCATAGACACTAGAGGTCAATTATGACCCCTAGTGTCTGTGCCACCATGCTGTGCGGTGCGCGATGACGTCATCGCGCATCGCACAGCAAAGGTCCTCTAGACGAAGGGAAACTAGACCGTAGCGTCTAGTTTCCCTTCATGGAGAGGACCTTTGCTGTGCGGTGCGCGATGACGTCATCGCGCACCGCACAACTAAGGTCCTCTCCATGAAGGGAAACTAGACGCTACGCGTCTGGTTCCCTTCAAAGCGGGGGGGCACAGCAGGGCACTACGGGGGGCACAGTGGCGGATCTTGCCCTGGTGCAGCGCCCTCCGGATGGCGCCGGCGCCCTCCGGAAGGCGGCGCCCCGGGCAAAAGTACCGCTTGCCCGTGGCAAGAACCGCCACTGAAACCACCTCACCATCAGAATCCTCCTTGTCAATTTCCTCCCCAGCAACACCCATATCCTCATCCTGGTGTACTTCAACAGTGACATCTTTAATTTGACTATCAGGAACTGGACTGCGGGTGCTCCTTCTAGCACTTGCAGGGGGCGTGCAAATGGTGGAAGGCGCAAGCTCTTCCCGTCCAGTGTTGGGAAGGTCAGGCATCGCAACCGACACAATTGGACTCTCCTTGGGTATTTGTGATTTAGAAGAACGCACAGTTCTTTGCTGTGCTTTTGCCAGCTTAAGTCTTTTCATTTTTCTAGCGAGAGGATGAGTGCTTCCATCCTCATGTGAAGCTGAACCACTAGCCATGAACATAGGCCAGGGCCTCAGCCGTTCCTTGCCACTCCGTGTTGTAAATGGCATATTGGCAAGTTTACGCTTCTCCTCAGACGCTTTTAATTTTGATTTTTGGGTCATTTTTCTGAACTTTTGTTTTTTGGATTTTACATGCTCTCTACTATGACATTGGGCATCGGCCTTGGCAGACAACGTTGATGGCATGACTAGTGGCAGCAGCTTCAGCACGAGGTGGAAGTGGATCTTGATCTTTCCCTATTTTAACCTCCACATTTTTGTTCTCCATTTTTTAATGTGTGGAATTATATGCCAGTAACTATCAATAGCAATGGCCTACTACTATATATACTGCGCACAACTGAAATGCACCACAGGTATGGATGGATAGTATACTTGACGACACAGAGGCAGGTAGAGCAGTGGCCTTCCGTACCGTACTGCTATATATACTGGTGGTCACTGTCAGAAATCTGCAAAACTAAAATGCACCACAGGTATAGAATGTAGATGGATAGTATACTTAATGACGACACAGAGGTAGGTACAGCAGTGGCCTTCCGTACCGTACTGCTATATATAGTATACTGGTGGTCACTGTGTCAGCAAACTGCAAAACTAAAATGCACCACAGGTATAGAATGTAGATGGATAGTATACTTAATGACGACACAGAGGTAGGTACAGCAGTGGCCTTCCGTACCGTACTGCTATATATAGTATACTGGAGGTCACTGTGTCAGCAAACTGCAAAACTAAAATGCACCACAGGTATAGAATGTAGATGGATAGTATACTTAATGACGACACAGAGGTAGGTACAGCAGTGTCCTTCCGTACCGTACTGCTATATGTAGTATACTGGTGGTCACTGTGTCAGCAAACTGCAAAACTAAAATGCACCACAGGTATAGAATGTAGATGGATAGTATATTTAATGACGACACAGAGGTAGGTACAGCAGTGGCCTTCCATACCGTACTGCTATATATAGTTTACTGGTGGTCACTGTGTCAGCAAACTGCAAAACTAAAATGCACCACAGGTATAGAATGTAGATGGATAGTATACTTAATAATGACACAGAGGTAGGTACAGCAGTGGCCTTCCGTACCGTACTGCTATATATAGTATACTGGTGGTCACTGTGTCAGCAAACTGCAAAACTAAAATGCACCACAGGTATAGAATGTAGATGGATAGTATACTTAATGACGACACAGAGGTAGGTACAGCAGTGGCCTTCCGTACCGTAGTGCTATATATAGTATACTGGTGGTCACTGTGTCAGCAAACTGCAAAACTAAAATGCACCACAGGTATAGAATGTAGATGGATAGTATACTTAATGACGACACAGAGGTAGGTACAGCAGTGGCCTTCCGTACCGTACTGCTATATATAGTATACTGGAGGTCACTGTGTCAGCAAACTGCAAAACTAAAATGCACCACAGGTATAGAATATAGATGGATAGTATACTTAATGACGACACAGAGGTAGGTACAGCAGTGTCCTTCCGTACCGTACTGCTATATGTAGTATACTGGTGGTCACTGTGTCAGCAAACTGCAAAACTAAAATGCACCACAGGTATAGAATGTAGATGGATAGTATATTTAATGACGACACAGAGGTAGGTACAGCAGTGGCCTTCCATACCGTACTGCTATATATAGTTTACTGGTGGTCACTGTGTCAGCAAACTGCAAAACTAAAATGCACCACAGGTATAGAATGTAGATGGATAGTATACTTAATAATGACACAGAGGTAGGTACAGCAGTGGCCTTCCGTACCGTACTGCTATATATAGTATACTGGTGGTCACTGTGTCAGCAAACTGCAAAACTAAAATGCACCACAGGTATAGAATGTAGATGGATAGTATACTTAATGACGACACAGAGGTAGGTACAGCAGTGGCCTTCCGTACCATAGTGCTATATATAGTATACTGGTGGTCACTGTGTCAGCAAACTGCAAAACTAAAATGCACCACAGGTATAGAATGTAGATGGATAGTATACTTAATGACGACACAGAGGTAGGTACAGCAGTGGCCTTCCGTACCGTACTGCTATATATAGTATACTGGTGGTCACTGTGTCAGCAAACTGCAAAACTAAAATGCACCACAGGTATAGAATATAGATGGATAGTATACTTAATGACGACACAGAGGTAGGTACAGCAGTGGCCTTCCGTACTGCTATATATAGTATACTGGTGGTCACTGTGTCAGCAAACTGCAAAACTAAAATGCACCACAGGTATAGAATGTAGATGGATAGTATACTTAATGACGACACAGAGGTAGGTACAGCAGTGGCCTTCCGTACCGTACTGCTTTATATAGTATACTGGTGGTCACTGTGTCAGCAAACTGCAAAACTAAAATGCACCACAGGTATAGAATGTAGATGGATAGTATACTTAATGACGACACAGAAGTAGGTACAGCAGTGGCCTTCCATACCGTACTGCTATATATAGTATACTGGTGGTCACTGTGTCAGCAAACTGCAAAACTAAAATGCACCACAGGTATAGAATGTAGATGGATAGTATACTTAATGACGACACAGAGGTAGGTACAGCAGTGGCCTTCCGTACTGTACTGTTATATATAATATACTGGTGGTCACTGTGTCAGCAAACTGCAAAACTAAAATGCACCACAGGTATAGAATGTAGATGGATAGTATACTTAATGATGACACAGAGGTAGGTACAGCAGTGGCCTTCCGTACCGTACTGCTATATATAGTATACTGGTGGTCACTGTGTCAGCAAACTGCAAAACTAAAATGCACCACAGGTATAGAATGTAGATGGATAGTATACTTAATGACGACACAGAGGTAGGTACAGCAGTGGCCTTCCGTACTGTACTGTTATATATAATATACTGGTGGTCACTGTGTCAGCAAACTGCAAAACTAAAATGCACCACAGGTATAGAATGTAGATGGATAGTATACTTAATGACGACACAGAGGTAGGTACAGCAGTGGCCTTCCGTACCGTACTGCTATATATAGTATACTGGTGGTCACTGTGTCAGCAAACTGCAAAACTAAAATGCACCACAGGTATAGAATGTAGATGGATAGTATATTTAATGATGACACAGAGGTAGGTACAGCAGTGGCCTTCCATACCGTACTGCTATATATAGTATACTGGTGGTCACTGTGTCAGCAAACTGCAAAACTAAAATGCACCACAGGTATAGAATGTAGATGGATAGTATACTTAATGACGACACAGAGGTAGGTACAGCAGTGGCCTTCCGTACCGTACTGCTATATATAGTATACTGGTGGTCACTGTGTCAGCAAACTGCAAAACTAAAATGCACCACAGGTATAGAATGTAGATGGATAGTATACTTAATGACGACACAGAGGTAGGTACAGCAGTGGCCTTCCGTACCGTACTGCTATATATAGTATACTGGTGGTCACTGTGTCAGCAAACTGCAAAACTAAAATGCACCATAGGTATAGAATGTAGATAGATAGTATACTTAATGACGACACAGAGGTAGGTACAGCAGTGGCCTTCCGTACCGTACTGCTATATATACTGGTGGTCACTGTGTCAGCAAACTGCACAACTGAAATGCACCACAGGTATAGAATGTAGATGGATAGTATACTTAATGACGACACAGAGGTAGGTACAGCAGTGGCCTACTGTACCGTAATGCTATATATTATATACTGGTGGTCACTGGTCAGCAAAACTCTGCACTGTACTCCTCCTATATAATATTATACTGGTGGTCCCCAGTCCCCACAATAAAGCAGCACACTGAGCACAGATATGGAGTGTTTTTCAGGCAGACAATGTATACTGGTGGTCACTGTCAGTAAAACTCTGCACTGTACTCCTGCTATATAATACAGCTGCTCCCCAGTCCCCACAATTAAGCAGTGTGAGCACAGATATATGCAGCACACTGAGCACAGATATGGAGCATTTTTTTCAGGCAGAGAACGGATAACTGGTGGTCACTGATCAGCAAAACTCTGCACTGTACTCCTCCTATATTATACAGCTGCTCCCCAGCCCTCCCCACAATTAAGCAATAGTGCACAATCAAGTTCAACAATAACGGAGAGGACGCCAGCCACGTCCTCTCCCTAACATTTCCAATGCACGAGTGAAAATGGCGGCGACGCGCGGCTGCTTATATAGAATCCGAATCTCCCGAGAATCCGACAGCGGGATGATGACGTTCGGGCGCGCTCGGGTTAACCGAGCCATACGGGAGAATCTGAGTATGCCTCGGACCCGTGTAAAATGGGTGAAGTTCGGGGGGGTTCTGTTTCCGAGAAACCGAACCCGCTCATCACTAATATATATATATATACCTTTTTTGAAGTCACAGCTCAGTTAAAACTGCGTGGAATCACAGGGTTTATAGATGCACGTGAACAAAGTGCACCAAACAGTACAAACAATAGAAATATATATATATATATATATTTTGTTTTCTTAATCTCAGTTCGACCTGCATGGATCACAGGGCTTATAGATGCATGTGAACAAAGTGCAGTAGGGTAAAGCACACCAAACGCTACAATTTACAGCAGAATATAGTGCAAGAGCACAGGCACTTGTGAGTCTGAATACAGCACAGCCAATACAGCAGAGTATAGCACAGCATTTATTAGCATGCGGTATGCCCCTATATACAGTCACTATACAGCTCAGCCACTTGTGAGACTTTGGACACAGCACAGCCAGTATAGCAGAGTATAGCGCAGCACAAAGTAGAGTGCAGTGTGCAACAATACACAATCACTAAACAGCACAGCCACTTATGAGACTCTGGACACAGTACACCCACAACAGCAGAGTATAATGCAGCAAATGGCAGCATGCTTTACACTGAACCGGTGCCGAGTCCTGGCCACGGCGCCTCATATAGAATCCTAGTCCCACCAGAATCTGACGCCGGGAGGATGATGTTCGGCCTCGACGTGGTATCCATGTCTGGCGGGAACAACCCGAGCCGTGTCTCTGGTGGACTTGATTCCCCATTGTTCGGACCGGTCCAGATTCTAAGGAATCCGGACTGCTCATCCCTAAAGTAAACCCCCACAACTGCATAGTTAAATGTAATATGCGCATAACAAGCATTATGACCAGAGAGTCGAAACTGTAGTATGAAAGGTCATTCTTATGTAAGCTACGTATAGTGAGGGTGTGTTTACATGGTGGCCAGTAGTTTTACAGGGGTTGGGTATGATATCCCGACTGTGACCATCCCGATGGTCACAATACCGCCAGTGGTTTCCCGGTGGTGAAAACACAGATGAATTTCAGTAAGGATTCTAACCCATCCCTCCCACAGCCTACCCTGACTGTCCACTTTGGTAACCTAACCCTAAATGTCCATTCCCCTCCCCCTCTTCCTAGAGATGAGCGGGTTCGGTTCCTCGGAATCCGAACCCCCCCGAACTTCAGCCTTTTTACACGGGTCCGAGGCAGACTCGGATCTTCCCGCCTTGCTCGGCTAACCCGAGCGCGCCCGAACGTCATCATCCCGCTGTCGGATTCTCGCGAGGCTCGTATTCTATCGCGAGACTCGGATTCTATATAAGGAGCCGTGCGTCGCCGCCATTTTCACACGTGCATTGAGATTGATAGGGAGAGGACGTGGCTGGCGTCCTCTCCGTTAGAATAGATAGAGACACTTGAGTTGATTACTTAGTAATTTTGGGGAGCATTAGGAGTACTCAGAGTGCAGAGTTTTGCTGATAGTTACTAGTGACTGACCACCACCAGTTTTATTTATTATTTAATATAATCCGTTCTCTGCCTGAAAAAAAACGATACACAGTCACATACCATATCTGTGCTCAGCCTCAGTGTGCTGCATGATAATATCATCTATATGTATATCTGACTGTGCTGAGTGCTCACTGCTCACACAGCTGAATTGTGGGGGAGACTGGGGTGCAGTTATAGCAGGAGTACAGTGCACACTTTTGCTGCCAGTGTGACTGACCAGTGACCACCAGTATATTGTCTGCCTGAAAAAGTTAAACACTCCTGTGGTGTTTTTTTTTTATTCTATAAACGCATTCTGCTGACAGTGTCCAGCAGGTCCGTCATTCATTATATTATATAAATATTTACCTGCAGTAGTATTATATTTTTTTTGTTCATCTCTATCATCTTTATCATCTCTATATTAGCAGACGCAGTACGGTAGTCCACGGCTGTGGCTACCTCTGTGTCGTCAGTGCTCGTCCATAATTGTATACCTACCTGTGGTGGGGTTTTTTTTTCTATCTTCTTCATACTAGTAGTTTAGGAGTCTGCTGACAGTGTCCAGCAGGTCCGTCATTATATTATATATACCTGCAGTAGTGATATATATATATTTTTTATATCATTATCATCTCTATACTAGCAGACGCAGTACGGTAGTCCACGGCTGTAGCTACCTCTGTGTCGTCAGTGCTCGTCCATAATTGTATACCTACCTGTGGTGGGGTTTTTTTTTTCTATCTTCTTCATACTAGTAGTTTAGGAGTCTGCTGACAGTGTCCAGCAGGTCCGTCATTATATTATATATACCTGCAGTAGTGATATATATATATTTTTTATATCATTATCATCTCTATACTAGCAGACGCAGTACGGTAGTCCACGGCTGTAGCTACCTCTGTGTCGTCAGTCACTCGTCATCCATAAGTATACTAGTATCCATCCATCTCCATTGTTTACCTGAGGTGCCTTTTAGTTGTGCCTATTAAAATATGGAGAACAAAAATGTTGAGGTTCCAAAAATAGGGAAAGATCAAGATCCACTTCCACCTCGTGCTGAAGCTGCTGCCACTAGTCATGGCCGAGACGATGAAATTCCATCAACGTCGTCTGCCAAGGCCGATGCCCAATGTCATAGTACAGAGCATGTAAAATCCAAAACACAAAATATCAGTAAAAAAAGGACTCAAAAATCTAAAATAAAATCGTCGGAGGAGAAGCGTAAACTTGCCAATATGCCATTTACCACACGGAGTGGCAAGGAACGGCTGAGGCCCTGGCCTATGTTCATGGCTAGTGGTTCAGCTTCACATGAGGATGGAAGCACTCAGCCTCTCGCTAGAAAAATGAAAAGACTTAGGGATATAAGCAATTCACGGCGAATCGCGGCAAATTATCGCCGTTTTTTAATTCGACACAATTCGACAGGTGAATTCCGGCAGGTGGCTGCCGGAATTCACCATATTCAATGAAAAACGGATTTGACATTCCCGCGGGCGAAAAACGGCCGATTTGCCGGATTTTGCCGCGATTTAAAAAAACGGGGAAAAATGGGAAAAAATGGCGTGGGGTCCCCCTCCAAAGCATAACCAGCCTCGGGCTCTTCGAGCTGGTCCTGGTTCTAAAAATGCGGGGGAAAAATTGACAGGGGATCCCCCGTATTTTTAAAACCAGCACCGGGCTCTGCGCCTGGTGCTGGTGCAAAAAATACGGGGGACAAAACGAGTAGGGGTCCCCCGTATTTTTCACACCAGCATCGGGCTCCACTAGCTGGACAGATAATGCCACAGCCGGGGGTCACTTTTATACAGTGCCCTGCGGCCGTGGCATTAAATATCCAACTAGTCACCCCTGGCCGGGGTACCCTGGGGAAGTGGGGACCCCTTCAATCAAGGGGTCCCCCCCCAGCCACCCAAGGGCCAGGGGTGAAGCCCGAGGCTGTCCCCCCCATCCAATGGGCTGCGGATGGGAGGCTGATAGCCTGGAGTAAAATGTCTGAATATTGTTTTTTCCAGTAGTACTACAAGTCCCAGCAAGCCTCCCCCGCAAGCTGGTACTTGGAGAACCACAAGAACCAGCATGCGGGAGAAAAACGGGCCCGCTGGTACCTGTAGTACTACTGGAAAAAAAATACCCAAATAAAAACAGGACACACACACCGTGACAGTAAAACTTTAATTCATACGTCGACACATACATACTTTCCTATGTTCACACGCCGACATCGGTCCTCTTCTCCATGTAGAATCCACGGATACCTGAAAAGAAAAGATCAATATACTCACCTCAGCCAGGGTCCAGAGATAAATCCAGGTACTTGGCAAAATAAAAAAACGCAAAGACCCGATCCTGCGGACTGAAAGGAGTCCCATATTGACATATGAGACCCCTTTCCCCGAATGAGCCGGGACCCCACGTGACTCCTGTCACTAAGGTCCCTTCAGCCAATCAGGAAGCGCTACTACGTGGCGCTCACCTGATTGGCTGTGCGCTGTCTGAACTCAGACAGCGTATCGCACAGCTCCCTCCATTATATTCAATGGTGGGAACTTTGCGGCTAGCGGTGGGGTCACCCGCCGGTCAGCGGCTGACCGCGGGTAACCCCCGCAGACGGCAAAGTTCCCACCATTGTAAGTAATGGAGAAAGCTGTGCGATGCGCTGTCACAGCACAGACAGCGCACAGCCAATCAGGTGAGCGCCACGTAGTAGCGCTTCCCGATTGGCTGAAGGGACCTTTCTGTGACAGCTGTCACGGAGAGGACTCTCAGCATTCGGGGTAAGGGGTCCCATGTGTAAGCATGGGACCCCTTTCAGTCCGTTTGGTCGGGTGTCCGGTTTGTTTGTTTTTTACAAGTACGTGGATTTATCTCTGGACCCTGGTTGAGGTGAGTATATTGATCTTTTCTTTTCAGGTATCCGTGGATTCTACATGGAGAAGAGGACCGATGTCGACGTGTGAACATAGGTAAGTATGTGTGTGTCGACGTATGAAATAAAGTTTTACTTTCACGGTGTGTGTGTCCTGTTTTTATTTGGGTATTTTTTTCCCAGTAGTACTACAGGTACCAGCGGGCCCGTTTTTCTCCCGCATGCTGGTACTTGTGGTTCTCCAAGTACCAGCTTGCGGGGGAGGCTTGCTGGGACTTGTAGTACTACTGGAAAAAACAATATTCAGACATTTTACTCCAGGCTATCAGCCTCCCATCCGCAGCCCATTGGATGGGGGGGGACAGCCTCGGGCTTCACCCCTGGCCCTTGGGTGGCTGGGGGGGGACCCCTTGATTGAAGGGGTCCCCACTTCCCCAGGGTACCCCGGCCAGGGGTGACTAGTTGGATATTTAATGCCACGGCCGCAGGGCACTGTATAAAAGTGACCCCCGGCTGTGGCATTATCTGTCCAGCTAGTGGAGCCCGATGCTGGTGTGAAAAATACGGGGGACCCCTACTCGTTTTGTCCCCCGTATTTTTTGCACCAGCACCAGGCGCAGAGCCCGGTGCTGGTTTTAAAAATACGGGGGATCCCCTGTCAATTTTTTCCCCGCATTTTTAGAACCAGGACCAGCTCGAAGAGCCCGAGGCTGGTTATGCTTTGGAGGGGGGACCCCACGCCATTTTTTTCAGGGATTTTACCATCCATCTATAAAAATAAATAAAAAAATAAAAAAATATTATTTTAAAAAATATATAAATATTACTTGTGCCTCCAAAAAAGACAAACCAAGTACCTAATCCCTTCTAATATAAATAGATCTGATATTACCAAGAAAAAAAAAAAAAAAAAAACATGTTTTAATTTTTTTTTATTGGTTTCACCCTCCAAAGTGTGGCGGATTGGGCCAGGTGTTTGTGTCGGCCACTTGGGTCGCTTAGCTTAGCCATCCAGCGACCTCGGTGCAAATTTTAGGACTAAAAATAATATTGTGAGGTGTGAGGTGTTCAGAATAGACTGAAAATGAGTGGAAAATATGGTTATTGAGGTTAATAATACTTTGGGATCAAAATGACCCCCAAATTCTATGATTTAAGCTGTTTTTTAGGGTTTTTTGAAAAAAACACCCGAATCCAAAACACACCCGAATCCGACAAAAAAAATTCGGTGAGGTTTTGCCAAAACGCGTTCGAACCCAAAACACGGCCGCGGAACCGAACCCAAAACAAAAACCCGAAAAATTTCCGGTGCACATCTCTACCTCTTCCCGCACCCTAACCCTCCCCCTAGTGCCTAACACTAATACTCACCGAAGATATTTTGACCATCTCCATTCCAGAGCCGCTTTTGTGACCATCAGGATGGTCACCGTCATGATCCTGACTACATTATGTTATGAAGATATATATAAGAAAGAAGGAATACAATTTGAACAAACCACAGAGCAGGTGTAACTACAGCATAATGATGATGATGATGATGATGATGATGATGATGACAGAATAGCAACACAACATCATCCACTCTCATATGATGATTGCTGAATCACTGGCACAGCTGACAACACTGCCGTCATTAGGCACATACATACTGTATCTGCTGATGGAGTGACACTTGTTTGTAACACATCCTGTAGTGATAAAAGGGGTCTGACAGTTATGTAAATGTTTTGTCCTTTGTTTACACACATACGTGCATGCGTGTGCCTTGCAAGCTGAGCGGTGCTTAATTAATTTCATTTTTATCTACCTACACTTGATTGATTTCTACTGATTATACTTCACTGATACTATGGATTGGTTTTTGCATCCTTTACTGTAGCTTCAAATATATTTGTTTTCCCATCACTACTAATACATATGCTTCTTTCACCTTTACAGTAAGTACCATTAATACCTGAATAATATTTTTAAGCATAATTAGTTTTATTTTGTGCCCTTTTGAACAAATATTTTTTTTTTTTATGTTTGTACAACATTTTAATTCAAAAAAATGTTTTTACTGTAAAAATAATGAAAATTAAGATTAAAATAATTATTTATATTATACTCAGAGCCAACATTAGATTGGTCTCTCCACACTTGGTTCTGGATGGTCTGAGAGCTATGCAGAGGCAGTAGCCAGACTGTGATATATTTCTCTGACACTTTTCTATCTTTTTACTTGACTCATTAAACTATTTGTACATGAACACAGTAGAAATTTATGTGGCACTCATTAGATGTTATCTTTTTAAGATCTAATTAATTGATGCATTTGTGGGTGGAAAATGAAATGGGATATTCAAAAAGCGATAACTTGTAGAGAGCATATTAATGGAATTATAGGCTATGCAGAGTTGAGCATACACATGCTTATGCCTATTTTCAGTTCTTTTGCATCAAGGGTAGGGCTGATGTAAGTGAGCACTGATATTGCTGATGCAATGAAACCAAGTGTATTTATAGAGGTCGTGGTCCAGCTGCAGAGAGGTGTATTACCTAAGCATACAAACTAATATACGGTCTTTGTATGTGTGTGCGTGTGTGTGTATGTATGTATTTAAGGGGTGTGCAATAAGTTTCCAGATGCACAAAAAGTATTATATTTACAAAGTGAACATTACATTTTTCAAAGTATTCGCCAGAGCAGTCTATTCAAAGTTGCATGCGCTCAAACTGCTTGATGAAGCAGCTGGACCAGTTCAAAGCAGATGTGTCTTCTATATGCTGGATAAAGGTATCCACTGCAGCTTATGGTGATTTGAAACAAATCCTATGCATCTTGCGCTTGATATATGGGAACACGAAGTCTCAGGGGGCAAGGTCTGGACTGTACGGCGGATGACCAAGCTCCTGCATGCGTTAATGAGCCAAGAAAAATCCAGCTGTAGGAGCTGCCACTCGTTATGATGCATTGGACTGCTAAGTAACATGTTTTCATTGCCGCTCATGCCATTCTTGGCACCATGTACTTTTGAAAATAATTATGTGGATTAAAATGGAATGAACTTTGCTGCTACTTATGGTGTGCTGGTTTATGTGGATCTTCTACATTTTTTGTATGGATATAGACACTGTGCAACCATCATTTGCAATTGGAAGTGTGTGCGGCCCACCTTGCTTTCTATATATATATATATATATATATACATATAAATATCTCAAATGAAGGAGTCCCGTACTCTTATCAAAAGTCCATCTTTGGGGTGCTCTACACAGATAATCTCCTGCACGGGCAATTCTGATGTATATAGATTCCAATAAGTAGGCACTCTCCAGTCCATAAAAATGTGCTTGAAGAAGATTTAATGTATCATACTCACAAGGGTACAAATGCAAGGCTCCATTATGTTTGCATATAGATCAACAGCAACGTTTCGGTCCTACTGGACCTTTGTCAAGCATGTCACCAATACAAGCCACCAACATAGCATTACAGCAGAGTCATTACAGCGGAAGTCACATACCTGTTCCCTGGATGCCTCTTAAGTACCCCTGGCTCAAGTGGACAACGTGGCATCCCGCTCTGTGTCCAGCGTGTGTTCCACCAGCGCCGGATCCAGCGTACGTTCCACTGCCACATGTCCGAACGCGGAAGTTACAACTATTTCCGGATCAAAGGTACTCAAATGAGTTAGCTAGCGCAATAGCGCTCACCTCATACAAAGTATAGATACTTTTGTCAATATCACAGGTGCATAAAGATCATTATTCAATATCCATGGTACCAATTATCAAAAGAACAGCAAGGGGCAAACAATCCCCATAGTACCCAAAAACCAATAGCTGCATCCCATTCATTACCTAGGGAACGCAGTCATACACAATCAATCTTATGCTTCCTGGTAGACAATAGTCAAAGCACATTACAGGACAAAGTACTTAAATGTACCCATCACCTTTCACTAATACAGCGCACGGTGACACCTACTTTAAACCACAGGCCCTCTGGAACAGAGGGACTCAAGGGCTATCCAGGTATAACATATTATCTCAAGACACATTTAATAATAACAAAACAATAAACACATATAAAACACACAATACAAATGATCGGGGGTGGGTAGTGTGACCAATCAGCAACTCAGCGTCAGAACACATGTACACCCATGTACACAAGAATATTAATTCCGTGTCCACGGTGACAGGTATGCCAACCCATAGTGCCGACCATCACACAAACCAAAAACCTCCAATTTACTGAAAAATAGCTAAATATTAAAAACAACAAATGCTAACCATAATAGTGTGATGGAGCAAAAAAATAATAATTATATATATATATATATATATATATATAATATGTGTGTGTACGTGAAACTTTTGGAATTTCCTGGATTTGTGCATAAATTGGTCATAAAGGGGGTCATTCCGAGTACTTTTAGCAGCCGTGAAAATGCATAATCGCCACCCACGGGGGAGTGTATTTTCGCTTTGCAAGTCCAGGCGTTTGCAAACGCGTGTGCAGCCAAGTAGGATGAAAATGTTTTCTGCAGTTTCTGAGTAGCTCTGTACTTACTCAGCCCTTGTGATCACTTCAGTCTTTTTGGTCCCGGAATTGATGTCAGACACCCGCCCTGCAAACACCTGGACACGCCTGTGTTTTTTCAAACACTCCCTGAAAACGGTCAGTTGACACCCATAAACGCTCTCTTCCTGTCAATCTCCTTGCAGCCGGCTGTGCGAATGGATTCTTCATTAAATCCATCGCCCAGCAACTCTCAAGAAGCATTGCCTGATGTGAACCATGCCTCGCAGAAAAGAGCTCTCAGAAGACCTACGATTAAGAATTGTTGACTTGTATAAAGCTGGAAAGGGTTACAAAAGTATCTCTAAAAGCGTTGATGTTCATCAGTCCACGGTAAGACAAATTGTCTATAAATGGAGAAAGTTCAGCACTGTTGCAACTTTCCCTAGAAGTAGGCATCCTGTAAAGATGACTGCAAGAGCACAGCGCAGAATGCTCAATGAGGTGAAGAAGAATCCTAGAGTGTCAGCTAAAGACTTACAGAAATCTCTGGCACATGCTAACATCTCTGTTGATGAATCTACCATATGTAAAACACTGAACAAGAATGGAGTTCATGAGAGGATACCACGGAGGAAGCCACTGCTGTCCAAAAAAAACATATCTGCACATTTGAAGTTTGCAAAAGAGCACCTGAATGTTCCACAGCACTACTGGCAAAATATTCTGTGGACAGATAAAACCATCAGTTTGGAAGGAACACACAGCACTATGTGTGCAAAAAAAAAGGCACAGCATACCAACATCAAAACCTCATCCCAACTGTGAAGTATGGTGGAGGGGGCATCATGGTTTGGAGCTGCTTTGCTGCCTCAGGGCCTGGTCAGATGCTATCATCGATGGAAAAATGAATTCCCAAGTTTATCAAGACATTTTGCAGGAGAACTTAAGGCCATCTGTCCACCAGCTGAAGCTCAACAGAACATGGGTGATGCAACAGGACAACGACCCAAAGCACAGAAGTAGATCAGCAACAGAATGGCTTCAACAGAAGAAAATAAGCCTTCTGGAGTGGCACAGTCAGAGTCCTGACCTCAACCCGATTGAGAGGCTGTGGCAAGATTCACACCAAACAACCCAAGAATATTGCTGAATTGAAACAGTTTTGTAAAGAGGAATGGTCCAAAATTCCCCCTGACCGCTGTGCAGGTCTGATATGCAACTATAGGAAATGTTTGGTTGAGATTATTGCTGTCAAAGGAGGGCCAACCAGTTATTAAATACAAGGGTTCACATACTTTGTCCACCCTGCACTGTGAATGTTTACATGGTGTGTTCAATAAAAACATGAGAAACATATCATTGTTTGTGTGGTATTAGTTTCAGCAGACTGTGTTTGTCTATTGTTGTGACTTAGATGAAGATCAAAACACATTTTATGACCAATTTATGCACAAATTCAGGAAATTCCAAAGGGTTCACATACTTTTTCTTGCAACTGTATATATAAATATATATATATATATATATATATATATATAAAAACAGAAACCCTCCTACTGCGCTAATTAGAAAATTTGAAGGAAAATTTGGCAGGCTGCCTTACCTCACTAAGTTCTCTGTTAGACAGAACTCAAAAGGAAGGAAACATACAGTAATAAAGAGATTGGCGTCTCGGGGTTCAATCAAACGCCCAGCTAATATTCCCACCCACAGTTTTCCATATACACAAAGGTGAAATGTAATCTTAAACAAGGAGTACTACTCTGGGTATCAGATGATATTCCACTGAATGGTTGAATACTTTTGAAAGTGCTCCTCAAAATTGGTTATCCGATTGCTATACGTCACCTTTTGATCCACCAGGATTTGTGGATCATACATTTTAATGTGTTGTGGCCCATTCTAATTGATACAAGTGTCCAAGAACTACACTACATGCTGTTAATTCAAAGATGGTAACTACCCAGGGCTGGATTAACAATGGGGCGGATGGAGCTGCAGCTCCAGGCCCCCCATTGAAAATAGACCCACAGGATCCCATGCTGTGCTACCTACCAGTACTGACAGGAAAAGTTTTTCCTGCCACCACTAGCCCAGCTCACTCCCCTTCCTGACCCCAGCCAGCCAACAAAAGTCCCTTCTCTTATGTCAGATTCAGGGCCAGCCGCACCATCTCCTGGACCTGTATGAAGCTCCGCCTCCCGCACCCGTCGGAAGCTCCACCTCCTGCACCCGTCAGAAGCTCCGCCTCCCGCACCCGTTAGACACTTCGCCTCCCGCACCCGTCAGACAGTCAGTCTCCGACCAGCACCCATCAGAAGCCCTGCCTCCCGGACCCTTCCAAACAAAGCCGTCAGAAGCCCTGCCAAACAAAGCCCCGCCTCCTGTACCGGTTGGAAGTTTTGCAGCTCCGCAGGCACGATGTCCGTGTCAGAAGTTTAGAACTTTTGAAGCTAGATCAGCAGTATGTGAGTAGAGTCCAGTGGGGATGCCTGGGGGGGGTGGTGGTGAGTAACTGACTGTTTAGGACAGAGGTCTACTACTTGGTTTACAGGAATTTCACAATACAGCAGTTATCACAGGGGTCACAGCTCTTCCTGTAAACATGCTCCGCCCCCTGACACAATTTTTGCTCCTACCCTGTCATCTGCCCCCTTTCCACCATTATCTATGCCTCCCTCTCCACCTGCGTCTCTGCCCCCTCTCCACCTGCATCACTGCCCCCTCTCCACCTGTATGTCTACCCCCTCTCCACCTGCGTCTCTGCCCCCTCTCCACCTGCGTCTCTGCCCCCTCTCCACCTGTATGTGTACCCCCTCTCCACCTGCGTCTCTGCCCCCTCTCCACCTGCGTCTCTGCCCCCTCTCCACCTGTATGTCTACCCCCTCTCCACCTGCATCTCTGCGTCCTCTCCACCTGCGTCACTGCCCCCTCTCCACCTGCGTCTCTGCCTTCCTCTCCACCTGCGTCTCTGCCTTCCTCTCCACCTGCGTCTCTGCCTTCCTCTCCACCTGTATCTCTGGTCGATCTCCACCTGTATCTCTGCTCCCCTCTCCACCTGCGTCTCTGCCCCTCTCCACCTGTGTCTCTGCCCCCTCTCCACCTGTATGTCTACCCCCTCTCCACCTGCGTCTCTGCTCCCTCTCCACCTGGGTCTCTGCCTTCCTCTCCACCTGTATCTCTGCCCCCCTCTCCACCTGTATCTCTATCTCCCTCTCCACCTCTGTGCCTGTCTTCTGCCCATCTACTCTTCCACCTCCCTCTCCAAATGTGTCTCTGCCTCCCTCCACAACAATGGTACTAGTCCCTTCACCACCTGTACATCCACCCATCTCACTGTAACCGGATTCGCAGGGACAGAGCTCTCTCACAAGCTCTGTCCCTCAATGTGATAATTGATACATCCTTGCGATGTATTCAGTCATGTCATTGCGATTTTGGTCGAATTTATCACATTCCAATCACATCTCAGTTGTGGATTGTGATAAATATGCCCCATAGAACAAAGGGGTGTGTAACACATGTCCAGTGGCCGGGATGCCGGGTCGTGGTGGGCGAGTGCATCAAGACCCTTGCGGGTTCAGTGGTGAGCTGCGCTTGCCACAGGTTCTATTTCCACTCTATGCGTGTCGTTGACACCCATGAGTGGGAATAGTCCCTGTTGGTCGACATGCCAACCATCGGGATAGTGAGGGGGCGGGATGTAGGGGCAGGTATTGTGAACGGCGGTCTCCTGACCGCTGGTCACATAACTGCAACCCATGCAGAGATGTAGTAACATAGTTGATGAGGTTGAAAAAAGACAAAAAGTCCATTGAGTTCAACCTGTATTATAAAATTTTTCCGCTAGGAATTTATCTAATCAATTTTTAAACTTATTGATTGAGTCCACCATTACTACCTCCTCTGGCAGAGAATTCCAAATCCTTACTGCTGTTACTGTGAAGAACCCTTTTCTCCGTTGTGTATGGAAATTTTTTTTTCTTCTAACCTCAGGGGGTATCCTCGTGTCCTATGTAGTGTTTTTTTGATAAACAAATTGTTTGTTAAATCCTTGTATTGTCCCTTAATGTATTTATAAATATTAATAATGTTCCCTCTGAATCGCCCCTTTTCCAGTGTAAAATATCTAACCTTGTTAGTCTTTCCTCATAATCCAGTGCCTCTAACCCCTTAACCAGTTTGGTGGCTCGCCTCTGAACCCTATTCAGTTCCAAGATATCCTTTTTATAGTGAGGTGCCCAGAACTGTATACAATATTCCAGGTGTGGCCGCACCAATGATTTATACAGTGGCAGGATTACACTCTCATCCCTTGTCTCCATTCCCCGTTTTATGCATGTTAACACCTTATTTGCTTTTGCTGCATTGACATTGCGTACTGCTACTAAGGGGTAAATTTACTAAGGTGGGAGTTCTATTTAAGATGGGATGTTGCCCATAGCAACCAATCAGATTCCAGGTATTATATTCTAGAAGGGGCTCGATAAATAAGAATATGATTGGTTGCTATGGGCAACATCCAATATTAAATAGAACTCCCATCTTAGTAAATTTACCCCAAAGTCTATTATCGATGAGCACCCCCAAATCTTTTTCAACTACTGTTATCCCTACATTTTCCCAATTTAATTTATAGGCTGCCCTATTGTTCTTAGGAGGACATTTACTAAGCAGTGATAAGAGCAGAGAAGTGAGCCAGTGGAGAAGTTGCCTCATCAACCAATCAGCAGCTCTGTATCATTTTATAGTATGCAAATTATAGATGTTACTTCAGTGCTGATTGGTTGCCATGGGCAACTTCTCCACGAGCTCACTTCTCCGCTCTTATCACTGCTCAGTAAATGTCCCCCTTAGTCCCAAAGTGCATAACTTTAAATTTTTCTATATTGTGATATAGTGAAGAGATGTAGGAGGAAGTGCAATGATGTAGTATGCCATCACACACTCCTGCTTTTACAGGGAGAATTTCTGTGGTGCTAATCACACCCACTGCACGGTGCGCAATAGGCCCTTCATAGATTTCAGCTCCAGGTCCATGTGGACCTTAATCTGGCACTGTAACTACACACTAATTTAGATGTACCCCTGATGAAGTCTCGAAATGAGACGAAACATGTTGGATTTCCTATCTATTTGCCGTGACCTCTAATAAGAAGGAGTTTGTAAAGAAACATCTATACATCTGTACATCAATATCTATGGTGATTTACAAGCTGTGTTAATATTTGGAAGAAATAACTTCAGAAATTTCTGTGTGATTACGGACATGTATTTTATCTTTTATAAATTTTAATAAATTGTTTCTGAAGAACACATTGTACATTATTAATCCTTGTTTAAGATTACATTTCACTTTTGTGTACATATGGAAAACTGTCTGTGGGTGTGAAACTTAGCCGAGCATTTGACTGAACCCCGAGGCGCCAATCTCACTAATATTGTATATATATATATATATATATATATATATATATATGGAAGAAATTTGATTAATTATAGTTCACTGGCAATATTTCATATCTTCCAGCCAATACATAAATAGATTTTACGTTGAATATACACTTATAATCACATAGTATTTGTTGTTATAGTGCAATATAGGTCCCAGTATATCTCACATATACAGTGTGTGTATATATATATACCAGCTTGTAATGGTAAAAATATCTCATAATACAGTCAGTAATGAAGATATGTGAGTAGATCATAAGTCCCAAGTTCATGTAAAAAGTTTAATTTGGGGTTGGGCATGTTCGTTCATGATGTCAGCATAAGAGTATGAACATAGTCCTACTTAGTCCTAATAGCGAGATACTTGCCCCGTCAAGAAATTGTGTAGCCCCTTTTGTACCTTAAGGGGGGTACTCACGGAGCGATCGCTGCTTAAAATCTAAGAAATCTGACTAGACTGCTTAGATTTTAAGCCTGATCGCTTCATGTGTACCCCCTACAGCGATAGCGATGCGCAGCCCCACGCATCGCTATCGCTGGTGCTCGAGCGACGGGAGAGATGTGTGCTGAGCGGTTCGCTCAGCACACATCTCTCCCGCATCGGCCAGTGAGTACTGGCCTTTAGTTAACCCTGACTATAAGGCCACAAATAGGTTTACTATAAATACTATCGCACACAAACACATTCTCACAATAAAACAATTTCAAATTCTTATAATAAAAAAAAGTTATCTTTATCCAGCTTTCTTTACCTGTCACTGCATTTTTAAATCAAAGGCCTTTGTTTTAGTTTACCTAAATCTGGGTCTTAATTTACTATAGTTTCAAATATATTTGAGTAGAATCTATATTTCTGTAGAATTGATTTAATAAAGTGGTAGTGATAGTATATATGTAAGCTTTGAATAGTTAAATTACTCTGCTATTTAAAGTCTTTACTCATTGGTTTGGTCATGAGTGTCATATATCACTCACTATACTATTAACCTATGAACGGTCTATGATATTCTCCAATTTAAGTCAACTAAATCAAGTACATCTGTCTCATTTAACCTATTATGCTTCATTATGGCTTAATACGGGTAATGTCTATTATTTCTTGTATTATGTGTCCACATTTTGTTGTGAGGTGTTTATAGATAGGGTCCATTATGGAACTGAATATGTATGACTTATAAAGGTTGAGTCTCCCATATTCTAAATTTTGAAATATGGAATTTTTTGAGTGCGACTGAGATAGTGTCATGTTTGCTTTTTGATGGTTCAGTGTGCACAAACTTTGTTTAATATACAAAATTATTAAAAGTATATACATTTACATTCAGGCTATGTGTATAGGGTGTATATGAAATATAAATCAATTTTGTGCATGTATACTAGGGATGTGCGCTGGGTTTTGTGTTTTGGTTTTGGATCTGTATCTCCTTCGTGTTTTGAATCTAGATTGGTTTTGCAAAAACTGCTCTTGCGGGTTTTGGTTTTAGTTTTGGATCTGTATTTTTTATAAATAGTAAAAACAGCTAAAATCAAATAATTTGGGCCTGATTTTGTTCCTACGGTATTATTAACCTCAGGAACATTCATTTTCACTCATTTCCAGTCAATTTTGACCACATCACAATATTGTTTTCATCCAGTGTCGGATCTTGCAGGTTTTGAATTCAATATAAGGGAGCCGCATCCGGGACTCGGCGCAATTGCACTCTCCTTGCCACGACGTCTGCAATAAAGTGGAAATATATTGAATTGATACGAAAATTAGTTGTGTATATTGGTAAAAAAAAAAACATTTACGTGGTACTACATACCTTACATAAAGCTGGATGAAGCGGAAACTTCTCCAGGTCGAACATAACTTTCAGGAACTGATCCTACATTGAGGCTGGAAGTAATCTGCACAGATGATTACAGCATCTAAAAATATATATTGTACAATATATATTTTTCATTGTTTGTACTGTGGTCAAAATTGCCTGGCCATGAATGTTATTGAGGTTAATAATACTCTAGAACAAAACAAAAAAAGGGAAAATCATGTGATTTTAGCTGTTTTTGTAAAGTTGAAAAAAAAAATTAAACCAAAATCAGCAAAAATGGTCTGACACAGATCTTTATCAATAACTACTAGATTTGGGGCCCAGGGGAGGTAGAGTATGTATGTAGTGGAAGGAAGGATTGATTAGTAATTTAATTTGTTTACTTTAAAAAATGAATAAAACATTGGGGGCGTTGGTGACGGTCTTTAATGCATAGACAACAATTTTTATTGGTTATATCTAAACTTTTACTAATCTGACTTTTACTTTTTCTTTGATCTTACATGCCCTGAATTAAGCCATCTATGCCTCTCTTCTCAAGTATTTGTCCTCCATATCTATTAAGTAACAACAAACATGAACCAAGTGAGGTACAGCACACACTACAATTAGTACAAAAAATGTACCACCTACAGTGTCACACAATACATGTATGAGTAGGAAATAAAATATATTACTGTGGTACCACCTTCACCCACAGCGTCACACAAAACATGTATGAGTCAGAAATGGTAGTCGAACACTGTGGTTGACCTTCACCAACAGTATCGCACAATACATGTATGAATAGGAAATAATAATATACTGCGGTCTGACCAGCAGTGTCACAGTATTTATGAAAATAAAATAAACATTGTATAGTACACTGGGGTCACCCCTTTCAGATACAGCTGACACAGCACCCCTGGATTGATACTGATAGGACACACCAGTCCCTGGATGTTACTGGGTTAATTTAATTAACACTGGGGCAAAGTCCCCTGTATGTATGGACAGAGCACCTCTGAATTGATACTAATAGGACACACCAGCCCCTGGATGTTACTGGGTTAATTTAATTAACACTGGGGCAGAGCCCCTGGATGCATTTACAGATCACCCGTTTCAGATACAGCAGACAGAGCACCCCAGCTGATACAGCAGAGCAGCCACAGAGCACTCGTTTCAGCTACACCCGCCCCACGCCAAAACAACACAGTACTGACAGACACGTCCATCTAGTACACTCTCCACAGCCGGAGTGAAGATGGTGCCGATCACCGGGACCTTTATAGAATCCAGAACCTGCATGAATCTGACAGCCGGATGATGACGTTCGGCCTCGCTTTGGGATCTGAGTAATGCGGGAATTCCCAAGCCAGACACGGATCTGGACTCGTATTGCAAAGTTCGGGTGGGTCCGGTTCTCAGAGAACTGGACCCGCTTATCTCTAATATTTACAATCTTTATTTCATGCGCAAATTTAGTAAAAATATTGTATAAAATTACCATCAAGCTATGTATATTAGGTGTATATGAAACATAAATGCATTCTGTGTTTATACTTGTATCCCATCCCCAAGATATCTCATTATGGTATGCAAATATTCCAAAATACAGAAAAATCCAATATCCAAAATACCTTTTTCCCAAGCATTTTGGATGGTTTGAAGGATAATACTGTACTACCATTGCTGGCAACATGCTTATCTGCTTTCTGTTACTGCCTGGGAGTATTATAAGACTGTTGTACTAGTGCAGCGTAGTTTATCTGTCAAACCAACATTCGTTCCAGGCACTGGGGTAACCCAATAACACTTCTAAATGACTGTCTATCAGAGCTTCAGGAGTGGATGAGTGCCAGTTAGCTGCACTGAATCCTGATAAAACAGAGGTCCTTACGATAGGACAAAGAACAAGGCTGCAGCATAGCCAACCAAAAGGCCTTATGCTTGGGGCTTCAGAATTACAAAACACTGAACATGTGTGGAATCTTTGAGTCCTATTGGGAGAAAAGTGCTATATATATATATATATATATCATTATTATTTATTATTAGACAGTTCACCGTGATCAGCTGTAACAGCACATAGTAAAGGCCTGGCCAACCAGTGGCTTTCTAGCTGCTGTGAAACTACAAGTCCCAACATACCCTCCCACCAATCATCTGGCAAAGCATGCTGGGGCTTGCAGTTTCACAACAACTGGAGAGATACAAGTTGGCCTGGCCTGACCTAGTACTTGATGGACTACTCCTTTGCGCTCTCTCCTCCACTTTGATATAGAGCCGAAAGCCAGGGTACAAATATCACAGACCTCCAAAATTGAATTCAGTGAAATTGTCTGCAATTCTCTGATTCCAAAGATATTGATGAGCTGATTTAATATATAACTATGGTTTTTCTGTAAAGCATAAGGATTTTTCAGAAAATGGACATGAAGATATGGGAAAATAGATTTTTTACATGATCTCTTGCATATACTCCTTGCTGTTCACAGTACTTTAATATCACCACATATCCATCCGTGATCATTGTGAGTTTTTTTGAAATCTAAGGCTGTTCATCATTTTATTTCAGGTGCAATTACCAATCCATATAATTTTTTTGTTCTAAGCATAATCATTTTTATGGTAGGTTTTTCAAATGTTACTAAATTCTAAAAAAAAGTGACTAAAATTTAAATATCAGGTACACACTCTTTAATAAATTCATTACTGGATAGTGAAATAAAATGTTCATATTGTAGAAACTTGATTAAATAAATGTTACCATTTTTACGGAAATCAGCACCAAAAACATCTATAGAAAACTGATTTTTTTTCTAACAACTTTTCCATTGCAGACCTGGGTAGCCAGTCACTGTCAGGCAGGATAAAGTAATGCCTCCCTGACATCATAGACATACCAGAAGGTTACAATTCTCCTCTTTTCAGTGGCTGCTGGCACAGACCCTGCTCACTTCATTTCAAAGGGGATACTCCACCAGTCATGTATATCAAAACTGCTCTCTCCCACCTTTCATCTGTTTACTCAGACTAATGCCCCCCAAACATCTGCTACATTTTGGGGCAATGCCCCGATCCCCTGACAACCAGTTTGGGGGATCAGGAATATTAAACATGTTTAAAATCCTGATCACAAGCACTTTCAGTTAGAATCTGGTAATCGGGAATTTTTAACAAGGTTAATTTCCTCGATCCCCCGACGGATTGCAGATCATTGATGCCACTGATCAGTGGTTCCAGCAGGATTGGATAATTTTCTCTTAGATGTATGGATCTCTTTTTTAATTTTTTTTATTAAGGTAGTATTTATGCTTCATGGAAACATAGAATTTGACGGCAGATAAGAACCACTTGGCACATCTAGTCTGACCCTTTTTTTTACCATACTTTTATCTCAAACCTTATTTGATCCTTATTTCTTTGTAAGGATCCAACTAGTCTTAAAGTCTTAACTAAGGAATCATATGTGTGTGTGATTCAACGAGAACTTGGATAAGACATAGAATTCAAGTGACATTGAAAGGGGGCATAATAAAGAGCACAAGGCCTGCTAGCAAAAGTCTATCAATGCTGTAAAAATTCTGGGGTGTTCTTGCATGACAATGTCATGTGGCACTTTGGAAGGCACCTAGATTCACATTTGCCTTGCTGGAGCCATGGTTAATATTTAAAAAATTACACTATGTGGAATATTTATTAGTCAATATTTTATATCCCCAAAAACAGCCATTCTCAGAAGTGTGCCCACAAAATATTAAGGATCTCCAGAATATACAGAGAGGGACCACATCATATATCTCCAGCATTTCTGACTGCGAATGTAGCACCCATAGGTGTCTATGGGGGCTGGTATGCAATAAGATTTACCAAGCCGGTATCTAATATCCTCAGCAGATGCTGTTAGCCTCTAGTAGCCTATGGACTACTATATACCTTTCTGTTGGAGAACACCTATACTTGGACATTTCCAGAGATGGACTTTTGTGGAACTCACACAGGGCCAGAGGATGTTTTGTACTAAAATTTTCAGACAAAACGTTTAAATAATTTTCCATATATGGTCATTATTATATGTATAGATGTGAAGAAACCTTTGTATGCAATATTACACTATGGTTCTCTATATGTTATAATGTACATGGATTGTTGCCATTCATTGGAGGTATAGCTCTGAAAAATTGTGTTGGAATGCCCAGATGAGATATTTAGAGCACTTTTGTACATTGGCCCTCATTCCGAGTTGTTCGCTCGCTAGGTGCTTTTAGCAGCATTGCACACGCTAAGCCGCCGCCCTCTGGGAGTGTATCTTAGCATAGCAGAAGTGCGAACGAAAGATTAGAAGAATTGCGAATAGAAATTTCTTAGCAGTTTCTGAGTAGCTCGAGACTTACTCCTCCACTGCGATCAGCTCAGTCAGTTTCGTTCCTGGTTTGACGTCACAAACACACCCAGCATTCGCCCAGACACTCCCCCGTTTCTTCAGACACTCCCGCGTTTTTCCCAGAAACGCCAGCGTTTTTTCGCACACACCCATAAAACGGCCAGTTTCCGCCCAGAAACACCCACTTCCTGTCAATCACACTACAATCACCAGAACGATGAAATTTCTTCGTTAAGCCGTGAGTAAAATACCAAACTCTTTTGCAAATTTACTTGGCACAGGCGCACTGCGAACATTGCGCATGCGCAGTTTGCGACTAATCGCTCCGTTGCGAAAAAAACTAACGAGCGAACAACTCGGAATGAGGGCCTTTATCTGTTTTGCATAGTTAACTTAAGTATTGTTATATCATTATTACATAATACATTGATGGTATTCAATTTATTTGGAGGTGTACTGCCCATTTGGTAGAAACCATCATCCATCCAGACTTTCTTTAATACCATACTTGACTCAGCTGACACATATACCAGAGAATGACTGTGCCAGTACTAGTAGATGTGCACCATATTTTGTTCAATTTGGTACGCAGGATATTTATCAGTTTATTAATAAGCATTATCTCTTTCTAATATCAATTTAGGAACTTTGGAAGCCATCCAAGGTCTCTTGTTCAGAAATATCCAAACCTTCTTACACTATGTTACATTTCCCATACAGAGATATATATATGCGCGATGGCAATTCAACCTCAATACCACCAGACCGACGGGCCTCAATGATAGGATACAATGGAGTGTCTTTTGAAGAACTTTTTGACTTATAGACATCTACACTTGGTCCAGCAATGTTAGGAGGTTGTTGCGCCACCTACAACATAGGATATACCTATGATTGATGGCTGTAAAGGTTTACCTTCTGGAACTTGGAACACACAATTACCATATGATGCATAATGTATAATGTATATTGGACCCGTGCAACATTTAATGATCAATTGTACATACCCAGCGGACACATTTATACATGACACATAGAATTGATACACTCTTTTTATATAATTCTTTACATTTTCTACATTCCCTTCTTCGTCTCTCTTTCTCCCTCTATGTCTTCCCCTCAACTACAGTGGCCATCACTAGCTTAAACAGCATAACTTCCCTTGAGCATACATACATGCGTATTACATAGTTCACTTAACTAGTACGTTCCAGCAGTGTTTAGCAGATTGTTTATTGTTATATGTTATCCCACATTCACTTCCTTTTCCAGCTATGCACAGCATACAGCACTGATCAGTGATCCCGCTCAGGACGCGACTATACAGAGGTTCCTGGTTGCCATGGCCACGATGTGAATGCGCTGGCATTTCCGTTTACTGGGGGCTACCATGACAACGCCGGGGAGCCGCGCCGGGCAGTATGATCACATGACCACAACTTCTACACACACGTCACAGCAGCTGGACGGAAATCACTGACTCTCCCTGCACTCAGCTGTCCTTCCCGCCGACGGGTCTCCCACACACATAAAGGTATGTTGAAACTGTTTTATTGTCACTTCTCGTTTGCTCACCTTGACAAAGGGGTGGTCTATGCCCCGAAACGTTGGACCGCAAACCGTAATTATGATTCATTAAAAGCACTTTTCTGCATTTTTGAACTAGTCTCCGAGTGCCGCTGTATGGGACAGAGTTGTTTTTTATATATATGTATATATATATATATATATATATATATATATAGGCTGTGGGAAGGCTCGGCACTCACTTGTGGGTAGTAGATACTTGCTGCGGTGCCATCCAGGGATAGTGAAATCCTATGTAGATGCTTGGTAATAGCGGCACTCAGCAGATTCATCAATAATGCAAAAACCTTTTAATATCGGTCCTACGCCGTTTCGGGGAAAACCCCGTCTTCAGGGACAAACAGTACATGTAAAGGTGCAGACAGAAACTACTTATATACCCAAATAACCAGTGCTCATAATGAGTAACACTACTCACCTGTCCGGCGCTGCCATTCCCGCCGCGTCTGTCCGCTGCATATGCGGGTCACCAAAGGATGATGTCAGCGGTCAGCGCCGGACAGTGAGAGCCAATGAAACAGTCAGTGAGGGTGTTGCTAAGCAACTCCTGTGCATAACAACAAGACGATGTAAGTTAAAAATACAAACACGTGCAAAGTAAAAGAACAATTCCCTAACTAACACTAACTAACAACATTCTACCTAAATTAAAAACAAAGGAGTTAGTTCCACTGAATGTTAACTTTTGATTCTGATCACGATCGCGTGGTTTGTATAACGCTAGGTATTGCTGAACTCTAGCTCAATCATATATAACCTATACAGGTGTACAAGAAATACAACTTAACAACAATTGCTGTTAATCAATCAAAATAACCAAAAAACATTAGAATCATAACTCACAAGCCCTCAACGCTGCCAGAGTATACTGTGCGCTGACCCTGTCCTGTATGATGCCAAACTACTAGAATACTTCTAGAAAACACTGTAGTCCCAAGGTCTCATTCAAGCCACCTGGAGAAATTGTATTTAAAACATGAATCCAGCGGCAGTGGCGGTTCTTGCCACGGGCAAGCAGGACTTTTGCCCGGGGCGCCGCCTTCCGGAGGGCGCTGGCGCCATCCGGAGGGCGCCGCACCGTGGCAAGATCCGCCACTGCTGCCCGCTGTGTCTCCCGTCCGCCTCCGCTGCCGTCCCCGTCCTCGGTGCCTCCTGTGAAGGGAACTAGACGCTATGCGTCTAGTTTCCCTTCGTGGAAAGTAACTGCTGAGCGGTGCGCGATGACGTCATCGCGCACCGCACAGCAAAGGTCCTCTCCAAGAAGGGAACTAGACGCATAGCGTCTAGTTTCTCTTCGTGAAGAGGACCTTTTGCTGTGCGGTGCGCGATGACGTCATCGCGCACCGCTCAGCATTCAAGCGGCGCTTTCAATGTACAGGGGGCGTGACTCACCACGCCCCCTGTATTATGCCACGCCCCTTTCCTGCCCGGGGCGCTCTGCGCCCTTGAACCGGCACTGTCCAGCGGCTTTCTCTCTGCATTAGGATTTTATTGCGGTCACCCCCTCTATGTAGTGGGGGTACATGGTCAATGATGATGGCACGTATGCTAGCTATGCTATGTTTGGCCATCAGGCAATGACGTGCCACTGGCTGTTCACTCGTCCCTTTCTCCATAGCTTGCTTAATGGCCATTCTGTGAAGGGCCATACGTTCACGGAATTGGCGCTGCGTCTTATCGACGTAGGCCAACCCACAGAGGCATTTCAACATATATATCACATGGGTGGTCGTACACATCACCCGGTGATGAATTTTGAATGGTTTGCCTGTATGGGGATGATAGAAATTGGCCCCTGTCAATAAGGTATTACACGTGGAGCAGCCTAAACAGCGAAAACAGCCCACTTTAGGGCGTAAAAAGTGGGTCTGCTGCTGTTTTGTAAGTGGAATGCATAGCTAGCATACGTGCCATCATCATTGACCATGTACCCCCACTACATAGAGGGGGTGACCGCAATAAGATCCTAATGCAGAGAGAAAGCCGCTGGATTCATGTTTTAAATACAATTTCTCCAGGTGGCTTGAATGAGACCTTGGGACTACAGTGTTTTCTATAAGTATTCTAGTAGTTTGGCATCATACAGGACAGGGTCAGCACACAGTATACTCTGGCAGCGTTGAGGGCTTGTGAGTTATGATTCTAATGTTTTTTGGTTATTTTGATTGATTAACAGCAATTGTTGTTAAGTTGTATTTCTTGTACACCTGTATAGGTTATATATGATTGAGCTAGAGTTCAGCAATACCTAGCGTTATACAAAACACGCAATCGTGATCAGAATCAAAAGTTAACATTCAGTGGAACTAACTCCTTTGTTTTTAATTTAGGTAGAATGTTGTTAGTTAGTGTTAGTTAGGGAATTGTTCTTTTACTTTGCACGTGTTTGTATTTTTAACTTACATCGTCTTGTTGTTATGCACAGGAGTTGCTTAGCAACACCCTCACTGACTGTTTCATTGGCTCTCACTGTCCGGCGCGGACCGCTGACGTCATCCTTTGGAGACCCGCATATGCAGCGGACAGACGCGGCGGGAATGGCAGCGCCGGACAGGTGAGTAGTATTACTCATTATGAGCACTGGTTATTTGGGTATATAAGTAGTTTCTGTCTGCACCTTTACATGTACTGTTTGTCCCTGAAGACGGGGTTTTCCCTGAAACGGCGTAGGACCGATATTAAAAGGCTTTTGCATTATTGATGAGTCTGCTGAGTGCCGCTATTACCAAGCATCTATATATATATATATATATATATATATATATATAGAAAGGCACTCGCTTTTCCAGCTCATTGGAAAAAGCAAAACAAGCCAGCACTCACGGTTTAGATGTGAAAACGAAGAAGATTTATTCCATATCAAGGCGACAAGTGTGCATACAGGCACAGCCCGCGGCTCCCCCGGCTCTCCAGCTCCGTCGTGTCATCGCTAGAGATGAGCGCCGGAAATTTTTCGGGTTTTGTGTTTTGGTTTTGGGTTCGGTTCCGCGGCCGTGTTTTGGGTTCGACCGCGTTTTGGCAAAACCTCACCGAATTTTTTTTGTCGGATTCGGGTGTGTTTTGGATTCGGGTGTTTTTTTCAAAAAACCCTAAAAAACAGCTTAAATCATAGAATTTGGGGGTCATTTTGATCCCAAAGTATTATTAACCTCAAAAACCATAATTTACACTCATTTTCAGTCTATTCTGAATACCTCACACCTCACAATATTATTTTTAGTCCTAAAATTTGCACCGAGGTCGCTGTGTGAGTAAGATAAGCGACCCTAGTGGCCGACACAAACACCGGGCCCATATAGGAGTGGCACTGCAGTGTCACGCAGGATGTCCCTTCCAAAAAACCCTCCCCAAACAGCACATGATGCAAAGAAAAAAAGAGGCGCAATGAGGTAGCTGACTGTGTGAGTAAGATAAGCGACCCTAGTGGCCGACACAAACACCGGGCCCATCTAGGAGTGGCACTGCAGTGTCACGCAGGATGGCCCTTCCAAAAAACCCTCCCCAAACAGCACATGACGCAAAGAAAAAAAGAGGCGCAATGAGGTAGCTGACTGTGTGAGTAAGATAAGCGACCCTAGTGGCCGACACAAACACCGGGCCCATCTAGGAGTGGCACTGCAGTGTCACGCAGGATGTCCCTTCCAAAAAACCCTCCCCAAACAGCACATGACGCAAAGAAAAAAAGAGGCGCAATGAGGTAGCTGACTGTGTGAGTAAGATAAGCGACCCTAGTGGCCGACACAAACACCGGGCCCATCTAGGAGTGGCACTGCAGTGTCACGCAGGATGTCCCTTCCAAAAAACCCTCCCCAAAGTCCAAACAGCACATGACGCAAAGAAAAAAAGAGGCGCAATGAGGTAGCTGACTGTGTGAGTAAGATAAGCGACCCTAGTGGCCGACACAAACACCGGGCCCATCTAGGAGTGGCACTGCAGGGTCACGCAGGATGTCCCTTCCAAAAAACCCTCCCCAAACAGCACATGACGCAAAGAAAAAAAGAGGCGCAATGAGGTAGCTGACTGTGTGAGTAAGATAAGCGACCCTAGTGGCCGACACAAACACCGGGCCCATCTAGGAGTGGCACTGCAGTGTCACGCAGGATGGCCCTTCCAAAAAACCCTCCCCAAACAGCACATGACGCAAAGAAAAAGAAAAGAAAAAAGAGGTGCAAGATGGAATTGTCCTTGGGCCCTCCCACCCACCCTTATGTTGTATAAACAGGACATGCACACTTTAACCAACCCATCATTTCAGTGACAGGGTCTGCCACACGACTGTGACTGATATGACGGGTTGGTTTGGACCCCCCCAAAAAAAGAAGCAATTAATCTCTCCTTGCACAAACTGGCTCTACAGAGGCAAGATGTCCACCTCATCATCATCCTCCGATATATCACCGTGTACATCCCCCTCCTCACAGATTATCAATTCGTCCCCACTGGAATCCACCATCTCAGCTCCCTGTGTACTTTGTGGAGGCAATTGCTGCTGGTCAATGTCTCCGCGGAGGAATTGATTATAATTCATTTTAATGAACATCATCTTCTCCACATTTTCTGGATGTAACCTCGTACGCCGATTGCTGACAAGGTGAGCGGCGGCACTAAACACTCTTTCGGAGTACACACTTGTGGGAGGGCAACTTAGGTAGAATAAAGCCAGTTTGTGCAAGGGCCTCCAAATTGCCTCTTTTTCCTGCCAGTATAAGTACGGACTGTGTGACGTGCCTACTTGGATGCGGTCACTCATATAATCCTCCACCATTCTTTCAATGTTGAGAGAATCATATGCAGTGACAGTAGACGACATGTCCGTAATCGTTGTCAGGTCCTTCAGTCCGGACCAGATGTCAGCATCAGCAGTCGCTCCAGACTGCCCTGCATCACCGCCAGCGGGTGGGCTCGGAATTCTGAGCCTTTTCCTTGCACCCCCAGTTGCGGGAGAATGTGAAGGAGGAGATGTTGACAGGTCGCGTTCCGCTTGACTTGACAATTTTCTCACCAGCAGGTCTTTCAACCCCAGCAGACTTGTGTCTGCCGGAAAGAGAGATCTAAGGTAGGTTTTAAATCTAGGATCGAGCACGGTGGCCAAAATGTAGTGCTCTGATTTCAACAGATTGACCACCCGTGAATCCTTGTTAAGCGAATTAAGGGCTCCATCCACAAGTCCCACATGCCTAGCGGAATCGCTCCGTGTTAGCTCCTCCTTCAATGTCTCCAGCTTCTTCTGCAAAAGCCTGATGAGGGGAATGACCTGACTCAGGCTGGCAGTGTCTGAACTGACTTCACGTGTGGCAAGTTCAAAGGGCATCAGAACCTTGCACAACGTTGAAATCATTCTCCACTGCACTTGAGACAGGTGCATTCCACCTCCTATATCGTGCTCAATTGTATAGGCTTGAATGACCTTTTGCTGCTCCTCCAACCTCTGAAGCATATAGAGGGTTGAATTCCACCTCGTTACCACTTCTTGCTTCAGATGATGGCAGGGCAGGTTCAGTAGTTTTTGGTGGTGCTCCAGTCTTCTGTACGTGGTGCCTGTACGCCGAAAGTGTCCCGCAATTCTTCTGGCCACCGACAGCATCTCTTGCACGCCCCTGTCGTTTTTTAAAAAATTCTGCACCACCAAATTCAAGGTATGTGCAAAACATGGGACGTGCTGGAATTTGCCCATATTTAATGCACACACAATATTGCTGGCGTTGTCCGATGCCACAAATCCACAGGAGAGTCCAATTGGGGTAAGCCATTCCGCGATGATCTTCCTCAGTTGCCGTAAGAGGTTTTCAGCTGTGTGCGTATTCTGGAAAGCGGTGATACAAAGTGTAGCCTGCCTAGGAAAGAGTTGGCGTTTGCGAGATGCTGCTACTGGTGCCGCCGCTGCTGTTCTTGCGGCGGGAGTCCATACATCCACCCAGTGGGCTGTCACAGTCATATAGTCCTGACCCTGCCCTGCTCCACTTGTCCACATGTCCGTGGTTAAGTGGACATTGGGTACAACTGCATTTTTTAGGACACTGGTGAGTCTTTTTCTGACGTCCGTGTACATTCTCGGTATCGCCTGCCTAGAGAAGTGGAACCTAGATGGTATTTGGTAACGGGGGCACACTGCCTCAATAAATTGTCTAGTTCCCTGTGAACTAACGGCGGATACCGGACGCACGTCTAACACCAACATAGCTGTCAAGGCCTCAGTTATCCGCTTTGCAGCAGGATGACTGCTGTGATATTTCATCTTCCTCGCAAAGGACTGTTGGACAGTCAATTGCTTACTGGAAGTAGTACAAGTGGGCTTACGACTTCCCCTCTGGGATGACCATCGACTCCCAGCAGCAACAACAGCAGCGCCAGCAGCAGTAGGCGTTACACGCAAGGATGCATCGGAGGAATCCCAGGCAGGAGAGGACTCGTCAGAATTGCCAGTGACATGGCCTGCAGGACTATTGGCATTCCTGGGGAAGGAGGAAATTGACACTGAGGGAGTTGGTGGGGTGGTTTGCGTGAGCTTGGTTACAAGAGGAAGGGATTTACTGGTCAGTGGACTGCTTCCGCTGTCGGCCAAAGTTTTTGAACTTGTCACTGACTTATTATGAATGCGCTGCAGGTGACGTATAAGGGAGGATGTTCCGAGGTGGTTAACGTCCTTACCCCTACTTATTACAGCTTGACAAAGGGAACACACGGCTTGACAAATGTTGTCCGCATTTCTGGTGAAATACTTCCACACCGAAGAGCTGATTTTTTTGGTATTTTCACCAGGCATGTCAACGGCCATATTCCTCCCACGGACAACAGGTGTCTCCCCGGGTGCCTGACTTAAACAAACCACCTCACCATCAGAATCCTCCTGGTCAATTTCCTCCCCAGCGCCAGCAACACCCATATCCTCCTCATCCTGGTGTACTTCAACACTGACATCTTCAATCTGACTATCAGGAACTGGACTGCGGGTGCTCCTTCCAGCACTTGCAGGGGGCGTGCAAATGGTGGAAGGCGCATGCTCTTCACGTCCAGTGTTGGGAAGGTCAGGCATCGCAACCGACACAATTGGACTCTCCTTGTGGATTTGGGATTTCGAAGAACGCACAGTTCTTTGCGGTGCTACTGCTTTTGCCAGCTTGAGTCTTTTCATTTTTCTAGTGAGAGGCTTAGTGCCTCCATCCTCATGTGAAGCTGAACCACTAGCCATGAACATAGGCCAGGGCCTCAGCCGTTCCTTGCCACTCCGTGTGGTAAATGGCATATTGGCAAGTTTACGCTTCTCCTCCGACAATTTTATTTTAGGTTTTGGAGTCCTTTTTTTACTGATATTTGGTGTTTTGGATTTGACATGCTCTGTACTATGCCATTGGGCATCGGCCTTGGCAGACGACGTTGCTGGCATTTCATCGTCTCGGCCATGACTAGTGGCAGCAGCTTCAGCACGAGGTGGAAGTGGATCTTGATCTTTCCCTAATTTTGGAACCTCAACATTTTTGTTCTCCATATTTTAATAGGCACAACTAAAAGGCACCTCAGGTAAACAATGGAGATGGATGGATACTAGTATACAATTATGGATGGACTGCCGAGTGCCGACACAGAGGTAGCTACAGCCGTGGACTATTGTACTGTACTGTGTCTGCTGCTAATATAGACTGGATGATAATGAGATGTAGTATGTATGTATAAAGAAGAAAGAAAAAAAAACCACGGGTAGGTGGTATACAATTATGGACGGACTGCCGAGTGCCGACACAGAGGTAGCTACAGCCGTGGACTACCGTACTGTACTGTGTCTGCTGCTAATATAGACTGAATGATAATGAGATGTAGTATGTATAAAGAAGAAAGAAAAAAAAACCACGGGTAGGTGGTATACAATTATGGATGGACTGCCGAGTGCCGACACAGAGGTAGCTACAGCCGTGGACTACCGTACTGTGTCTGCTGTTAATATAGACTGGTTGATAAAGAGATGTAGTATGTATGTATAAAGAAGAAAGAAAAAAAAACCACGGGTAGGTGGTATACAATTATGGACGGACTGCCGAGTGCCGACACAGAGGTAGCTACAGCCGTGGACTACCGTACTGTGTCTGCTGCTAATATAGACTGGTTGATAAAGAGATGTAGTATGTATGTATAAAGAAGAAAGAAAAAAAAACCACGGGTAGGTGGTATACAATTATGGATGGACTGCCGAGTGCCGACACAGAGGTAGCTACAGCCGTGGACTACCGTACTGTGTCTGCTGCTAATATAGACTGGTTGATAAAGAGATGTAGTATGTATGTATAAAGAAGAAAGGAAAAAAAAACACGGGTAGGTGGTATACAATTATGGATGGACTGCCGAGTGCCGACACAGAGGTAGCTACAGCCGTGGACTACCGTACTGTACTGTGTCTGCTGCTAATATAGACTGGATGATAATGAGATGTAGTATGTATAAAGAAGAAAGAAAAAAAAACCACGGGTAGGTGGTATACAATTATGGATGGACTGCCGAGTGCCGACACAGAGGTAGCTACAGCCGTGGACTACCGTACTGTGTCTGCTGCTAATATAGACTGGTTGATAATGAGATGTAGTATGTATAAAGAAGAAAGAAAAAAAAAACCACGGGTAGGTGGTATACAATTATGGACGGACTGCCGAGTGCAGACACAGAGGTAGCTACAGCCGTGGACTACCGTACTGTACTGTGTCTGCTGCTAATATAGACTGGATGATAATGAGATGTAGTATGTATAAAGAAGAAAGAAAAAAAAACCACGGGTAGGTGGTATACAATTATGGATGGACTGCCGAGTGCCGACACAGAGGTAGCTACAGCCGTGGACTACCATACTGTACTGTGTCTGCTGCTAATATAGACTGGATGATAATGAGATGTAGTATGTATAAAGAAGAAAGAAAAAAAAACCACGGGTAGGTGGTATACAATTATGGATGGACTGCCGAGTGCCGACACAGAGGTAGCTACAGCCGTGGACTACCGTACTGTGTCTGCTGCTAATATAGACTGGTTGATAATGAGATGTAGTATGTATAAAGAAGAAAGAAAAAAAAAACCACGGGTAGGTGGTATACAATTATGGACGGACTGCCGAGTGCCGACACAGAGGTAGCTACAGCCGTGGACTACCGTACTGTACTGTGTCTGCTGCTAATATAGACTGGATGATAATGAGATGTAGTATGTATAAAGAAGAAAGAAAAAAAAAACCACGGGTAGGTGGTATACAATTATGGATGGACTGCCGAGTGCCGACACAGAGGTAGCTACAGCCGTGGACTACCGTACTGTACTGTGTCTGCTGCTAATATAGACTGGATGATAATGAGATGTAGTATGTATAAAGGAGAAAGAAAAAAAAACCACGGGTAGGTGGTATACAATTATGGATGGACTGCCGAGTGCCGACACAGAGGTAGCTACAGCCGTGGACTACCGTACTGTGTCTGCTGCTAATATAGACTGGTTGATAATGAGATGTAGTATGTATAAAGAAGAAAGAAAAAAAAAACCACGGGTAGGTGGTATACAATTATGGACGGACTGCCGAGTGCCGACACAGAGGTAGCTACAGCCGTGGACTACCGTACTGTACTGTGTCTGCTGCTAATATAGACTGGATGATAATGAGATGTAGTATGTATAAAGAAGAAAGAAAAAAAAAACCACGGGTAGGTGGTATACAATTATGGATGGACTGCCGAGTGCCGACACAGAGGTAGCTACAGCCGTGAACTACCGTACTGTGTCTGCTGCGACTGGATGATAAATAATGATATAAAAATATATATATATCATACTGCAGCCGGACAGGTATATATTATATAATGACGGACCTGCTGGACACTGTCTGTCAGCAGAATGAGTTTTTTATTTTATAGAATAAAAAAACACCACACAAGTCACACGACGTGTGTTTAACTTTTACAGGCAGACATTCACAATACAATATAGTATACTATATACTGGTGGTCAGGTCACTGGTCAGTCACACTGGCAGTGGCACTCCTGCAGAAAAAAAGTGTGCACTGTTTAATTTTAATATGTACTCCTGGCTCCTGCTATAACCTAACTGCTCCCCAGTCTCCCCCACAATTAAGCTGTGTGAGCACAGTCAGATATTATACATAGATGATGCAGCAGCACACTGGGCTGAGCACAGATATGGTATGTGACTGAGTCACTGTGTATCGTTTTTTCAGGCAGAGAACGGATTATATTAAATAATATAAAACTGCACTGGTGGTCACTGGTCAGTCACTAGTATAACTAACTAATACTATCAGCAAAATTCTGCACTCTCTGTCTGAGTACTCCTCCTAAGCTCCAGTAAATGAAGTGTCACTGTCTCACTCTGTCACTAGTATAACTAACTAATACTATCAGCAAAATTCTGCACTCTCTGTCTGAGTACTCCTCCTAAGCTCCAGTAAATGAAGTGTCACTGTCTCACTCTCACTCTCCTAAGTATCTATTTCTTCTCTAAACGGAGAGGACGCCAGCCACGTCCTCTCACTATCAATCTCAATGCACGTGTAAAATGGCGGCGACGCGCGGCTCCTTATATAGAATCCGAGTCTCGCGATAGAATCCGAGCCTCGCGAGAATCCGACAGCGTCATGATGACGTTCGGGCGCGCTCGGGTTAACCGAGCAAGGCGGGAAGATCCGAGTCGCTCGGATCCGTGTAAAAAAAGCTGAACTTCGGGCGGGTTCGGATTCCGAGGAACCGAACCCGCTCATCACTAGTCATCGCTAATGTAAACAAAGCCGGCGCCGTCCCTGGCAACGGCTCTGGTGCGCTGTGTGCGAGGAGGGGGACACCAGCACAGACAACACTGAGCCCGCACAGGGGACGGGGACAGTGTAGGCTGCACACGGTATATAACAAGACATGGAACGTGGCATGACATAAAAAAGTGTAAAATATAGTGCTGAAAGAGAAAAAAACATATACTACATAATCACACAATGCACAATGCATAAACAAAAAGAATAATCAATGCAAGATGCAAATAAGAGAATGCGCTCCGCTGGGTGTCGCTGATAAAAAGGTGTCAAGCGATAGCCGTAAACTGTCCCGTATGGATAGATCCCTGAAGCAATAATGATCATTAAGGCACTGTAGGCATTAAATGGACCAATAGGTCTAACTCAATCATATATCAGAAATGACAGCGGCAGTTAATGGCACAAATGGTGGTGGATGACATTGGAAAGTGTCAATGGACAATATTCAGGTGCCCAGCAGAGCAAAAACTAAACAGCGGCAGAAGAACAGGAAAATGAAGGAAAATCCATAGGGGCAAAGATGTGGCAGGACGCTATCAGCATCCCTGTGGATAGAGCACCTAAGTGAAATATAAAATGAAAGAAAAGAAATTGAATTAAGGTAGAGCCCACTGTGTGCAGATATTGGATGGATCGAAGGTAGTGCATTAAACGGAAGGGTAAATGATGCCAAGGGATAGGGGGTGGGAGCACAAGAACGCAGAATAAACAGAGATAACTAAAGGATGCCCATGCTATAGTCCGAGGCCATGAGTGGTCAAGTGATAAAAGTACAGCACCCAGTATTCCCAGACCGTCTCCAGAACTGGTACTGACTGGGCCCAACACTGCTTAGTTTCCAAAAATGGACGGAATTTTACGTCGTCCAGTGTGGTATGGCTGTAGAAAACACTACAATTCCACATCAAGAGCCGGCAAATGCCTATCCGTAACAGCAGGGCCGAAACTAGGACTAACGGCACCCGGGGCAAGACAGAAATTTTGCGCCCCCCCCCAAAAAAAAATAAAAAAATAAATAAATAAATATATATATATATATATATATATATATATATATAATAAAATAGAAAAATAAAAAAAATAAAAATAAGAAACAAACAAATTCAACACAGATATCCCTCAGACCAGCAGACACCAGTAATACACACATGATATATATATATATATATATATATATACACACACACGCGTGTATATATGTACACAGCCACATACATATTATATATATATATATATATATATATATCTGTATATCTGTAGCTGTCACAGTGGTGAAAATGAGCAGTAGTTTGAATGAGCTGCAGGGGTTAACACCAGTCACAGTGAATATGTGTGTGTGTTTTACCTCCGTCTCTCGCTGTCCTGCTTCCATCCATCACTGTGCTGTCGGGCTGAATGCAATGCTGTGTGGGGCCAGAAAAAGGTCAGTAGCTGACCACATTCGTAGCTCGTGCGGACGGGCAGTATACTTTTTTGGGCTTGCCGCCGCTGCTGAGGAAGGGAAACTAGACGTTACCCTGACTCCCTAGCTCCAGCAGCCGTGGTCAGCTTTCTGCAATGCCTCATGGGATTTGTAGTCTCTATGCTACTGCATAAAGTCTAAGCAGTAGCACACATGACTACAAATCCCATTTTTCTTCAATAGATTCTCTGCTGTGTCAGACCCAGCTGATCCCAGCGCCCTATCAAATCCCGCACCCGGGTCACATGCCCCCCTAGCCCCTCCCTAGTTTCGGCTCTGGTAACAGGGCAATGCTGGTGGTGATGGCAGAAAGGTGCCATAGCAGCAAAGTCACTCCCACAACCCATGAGGAATGCAAGATAAGTAATCGCATCAATACATCATGCACAATCACTGACACACGGCGGTGTCAAGGGGCTCAAGCAAAAAACTTAGTAGGTGAAAATGCATAATACTGGACACACGGCGGTGTCTAAAGAAATGAAACCCACAACAGCAAGGGCTGGATCGCTTCACAAGAAACAACCCAACCTAAAGTCTTCATTAAGACCATTGGGAGTCAAAGTGTGTAGTCTGTGAATCCACTGGAGTTCTCTTTGTAGTAACAGCCTGTCTCGGTCACCTCCCCGCTGGAGTGGTGGTATCTGGTCTATAATGCAACATTTAAGTTGATTGACCGTATGCTGTGCCTCTTTGAAGTGTCTTGCAACTGGTAAGTTTGTGAAGTCTCTCGTGGAATCTGTGGATGCAAGACATTTCTTAATAGAGGAGCGATGTTGGCTGAGTCATTCTATAAGCATTCTTCTGGTCTTGCCAACATACAGTCGATTGCATGGACATTTGAGAACATAGACAACAAAGCGGCTGTTGCAATCCAAACTCTGTTTAATTGAATACTCCTTATTGTCAGATGGATTGATGAAGCGGTTGCCCAATAACAGGAATGAACAGTTGGAGCATCCCGTGCATCTATAAACCCCAGGTTTTTTCGTAAGCCAATTAGACGTTCTATTAGTCTTTCTTTGAGAAAAATCAGTCTTGACTAGAAGGTCCTTCAAATTAGGACCCCGTCTGTAGGCAAATCTGGGAATCAAGGAAAGGTCTTTGGTGAGCACTGGATCACTCGCAATCAAGTGCCAGTGTTCCCGAATTTTGTTGCGGATAAAGCCAGAGGCTGTGGTGAACATACTGCTGAAATTTAACCTGTCTTGCTCCATATCAGCAGGACAAACTTTTTTATGTAAAGCATCTTCTCTCTTAATCTGTCCGATCCTAGATAGAGCGTCATCTATCTCCTTCCTGGGATAGCCTCTGTCAAGAAATCGTTGACACATGGACTCCAATGCAGCCGGGATGGCCGTGGGATCCGAGGTAATGCGGATTTCCCGCAGTAGTTGTGAAAAGGGTAGCCCTCTTTTAAGGGGAGCCGGATGGAAGCTTGAATGTAACAGCAAAGTATTTCTATATATTCCTTGTTGTAAATGTACGTCAAAAGTTTGTTGTTCTCCTTTTTGATGGAAACATCCAAGAAGTTGATGTGTGTTCTGCTGAAAGTCAGACTAAATCTAATTGTTCCTGGAATTGAATTAAGTTCATTGATGAATGCCAAAAGTTTCTCTTCGCTGCCTTGCCAAATGAAAAATAAGTCATCAATGCAGCGAACATAAAATGACAACAATTTACCAAAACGAGGATTACCAGAGATATGCACCTGTTCATAGGCCGCCATGAATATATTGGCGTAAGATAGCACCATATTCGAACCCATAGCGGTCCACTGTTTCTGTAAATAAAAGCAATTTTCGAAGAGGAAATAATTCTTATTGAGAATAACAACAAAAAAGACACCGGTGGGCCGAAATAGGCATCATTGTCTGTAAGCAGTTCTCTGCATGCTCCCATTCCTTGTGAGTGCGGAATGTTTGTGTAGAGACTCGAGACATCAAGAGTCACCAACAGGGTGTCATCGGTAATATTACGTACTGTTTCAAGTTTCCGCAAGAAATCGGAGGTGTCTTCAATGAAGCTGGCTGTTTGCTTAACCAATGGCTGTAGGTAAAAATCAACTACTTGAGATAGAGGTTGACAGAGGGACCCCCTTGCTGATATAATGGGTCGTCCTGGAGGCTGGGAGAGAGATTTATGAATTTTCGGGAGTGTGTACAAAAAGGGTATCCTGGGGTGTGCAGTGGTCATGAATTCTGCTGTGCTCTTGTTGATATATCCATTATTGAGTCCCACCTGAATGATGGAATCTATCTCAACTTTGTAGCTTCCTGTAGGGTCATGGCCAAGTTTATGATAACAAGTGGTGTCAGCCAATTGGTTATTGGCTTCCATGGTATAGTAGTCATAGTCCAACAACACAATGCCTCCCCCCTTGTCCGCAGCTCTGATAACCAGTTGAGTGTCATTGTGTAGGGACTCAATGGCCTTTCTTTCACCCATCGTGATGTTGTGATGAGATAACTTTTGTTTGGAAACAAAGGGTACAGTGTCTCTCCTGAGAACCCTCACAAAGGTCTGTATAGAAGGATTGACAGATGGGGGATCGAAGGTACTGGGCTTCTTCAGAGGGCACGACTCTACTGATGTCGGTATAGGTTCAGAGTTGGTGTTGTTGCTCGAGAAAAAGTCCCTGAGTCGCAACTGCCTGTCCAGTTTGTACAGATCCACTTTCCACTTAAATTCGTCCTGAGTCAATGTCGGGATGAATGAGAGGCCTTTATTAAGAATGGATAATTCATCAGGTGTGAGGGGATGCTTGGAGAGATTGAACACCACTGTTTCTAGTTGAATTTTTGTTGCCGTCTTCTTTTTTTTTTTACTCTATATATATATAGTAGAGATGAGCGGGTTCGGTTCGTTGAGATCCGAACCCCCCCGAACTTCACCTATTTTACACGGTTCCGAGGCAGCCTCGGATCTTCCCGCCTTGCTCGGTTAACCCGAGCGCGCCCGAACGTCATCATCCCGCTGTCGTATTCTCGCGAGATTCGTATTGCATATAAAGAGCCACGCATCGCCGCCATTTTCACTCGTGCATTGGAGATGATAGCGAGAGGACGTGACTGGGTTCTCTGTTTCTGTGTTCAGTATGCTGCAAATATCTGTGCTCAATGTGCTGCAAATATCTGTGCTTAGTGTGCTGCAAATATCTACGTTCTCTGCCTGAAAACGCTCCATATCTGTGCTGCATTGTAGTATATAGTAGGAGGACAGTGCAGACTTTTTCTGACCACCAGTATATATATAGCAGTACGGTACAGTAGTCCATTCCTCTACCTCTGTGTCGTCAAGTATACTATCCATCCATATCTGTGCTGCATTGTAGTTGTGCGCAGTATATAGTAGAAGGACAGTGCAGAATTTTACTGACCACCAATATATATATATATATATATATATATATATATATAGAAAAAAGATTTCCCCAGGGAGCTTGTTGTCCTTTGATATGTACAAGTTTACTAATACAATCTCAAAATTGAAGTTTTATTGTTATTTAAAACATACAAATAGTAAAAACTGTTTGACAATTTGCCCAGATTGACAATAAGATATATTTGTACAAACACTGGTTGTATTGATATTATTCCATTCCAATCAAAAGACAGTAGATGTTCTTTCCTGAAGCAATGACAGAGACCCTAGGGTTAGGACAGGGTCTCTGTCATTGCTTCAGGAAAGAACATCTACTGTCTTTTGATTGGAATGGAATAATATCAATACAACCAGTGTTTGTACAAACATATCTTATTGTCAATCTGGGCAAATTGTCAAACAGTTTTTACTATTTGTATGTTTTAAATAACAATAAAACTTCAATTTTAAGATTGTATTAGTAAACTTGTACATATCAAAGGACAACAAGCTCCCTGGGGAAATCTTTTCTCTATTTCTTCTAATACCATATCCCATCTAACAGGGGGTATTTTTCCCTAAGCTGCAGCTCTCCATATTATATAGCGCGATAAGGTCTTATCCCCCCCCCTTTTTTTATATATATATATATATATATATATATATATATATATATATTTATCTATGCATCGTGTGCTGTTTGGGGACTATTTTTTTAAGTGCCATCCTGTCTGACACTGCAGTGCCACTCCTAGATGGGCCAGGTGTTTGTGTCGGCCACTTGGGTCGCTTAGCTCAGCCATCCAGCGACCTTGGTGCACCTCTTTTTTTCTTTGCATCATGTGCTGTTTGGGGACTATTTTTTTGAAGTGCCATCCTGTCTGAGACTGCAGTGCCACTCCTAGATGGGCCAGGTGTTTGTGCCGGCCACTTTGGTCGCTTAGCTTAGTCATCCAGTGACCTCGGTGCAAATTTTAGGACTAAAAATAATATTGTGAGGTGTGAGGTATTCAGAATAGACTGGAAATGAGTGGAAATTATGGTTATTGAGGTTAATAATACTATAGGATCAAATTGACCCCAACATTCTATGATTTAAGCTGTTTTTGAGGGATTTTTGTAAAAAAAACACCCGAATCCAAAACACACCTGAATCCGACAAAAAAAATTCAGGGAGGTTTTGCCAAAACGCGTCCGAATCCAAAACACGGCAGCGGAACCGAATCTAAAACCAAAACACAAAACCCGAAAAATGTCCGGTGCACATCACTTATATATATATATATATATATATATATATATATACACACACATACTGTATAGATAGTTGCTTTTTGCATTTTTTATGAAAGGTCCAGAAATAAAAAATGTTTTACTTCTAAACCAAATAGTTGCACTTAATGACAAAGAGTGTTGAGCATTTATGTTGATCCTTTATATGGCACAGTCAGGCCTAAATACCATCAAGAAGAGCTCTCGGGAATGTATGTTTCTTGGCTGGTAATAGGAATCCAGCTGATACTCAGATCCTCTCTCTTTACAAGCGGTCCAGCCCCCAGGAAACATTGTTCATTGCTTTGGATTTCTCTAATGCAGTGCATTAGTATTATAGAAGGAAGCCACTAATAAAGACAAGTCTCTTATGTATTGTAAAGTACAGAAATCGCTTGGGGGAAAAAATACAATTTCATTTATAGACATGGTTTATGTGAAGCGCTCAAGTTTAGAGAAAAAAATCCTTGTAATAGCTATGATAAGACACACATTAATACAGTACTTTACCTATGAGCAAGAAATATTATTCAACAACTCTACTGCAGCAATATACACAAATAATCATGTGACAGGGGAAAATATACAATAGCTTTCTGTTTTACTCCTATCCAAGATATTAACTAGGCGCAGTCAATACATTTTTAAAATTAAAAGATTATTTAATTGTTAAAAGATTAAGCACATATTTAATTTTCTTATGTTTAAGTTTGCGAACAAGAGATTTTTAGCTGACATATATTTATTATTAATAAAAATATATATGAGACATTTCTTATCCTCCTATTCACTACAATAAACATGTGGCAGGCAGCCAAGGCTGCTATTAGGGGATGGTTGTGTCTATGTTGCCTTCGTGCTAAGGACCTGGACGTGACAAAACGAGAGGGCAGGAGAGAACTTCCGCCCGTACAGCACCTAAATGTCTTCTTCATTCTCCGTTCATTTGGGGTAATTTTTTCTATGCAGCATTGGACGCTCGCCATGCTTTGGGCTCGGTGTCTCGCTCTGCTTCACTCGCCACACTTTACTATTCCAAATCGATTGTGACATGGACCCAGGGGGTTATGGGAAAGGTCCTCTCCACGAAGGTAATCTAGACGCTACCATTAGGGGATACATTGTTGCAACATGTCATAAGTCTTTAACAGCCTGCCTTACTATATTATATGTACAGCTGGTCATACTCTGCACATGCCTTTTTCCAGACACCAGACCCTTTACCCAAGAAGCCTTTCTAATACAATTCATAAAGAACTGATATACTCTGGGTCTGATTCTAAGTCGGGCACGGGGGCGATGTCAGGTGCAGTGGAGTAATGTTTATTATCTGTGTATTTGTCCGAGTCACAATTTTGTTGACCCAGAGTCGCAGAAAAAATTTAGATGCACATATCAGAATTGTAAGGGACGTTCCTGGGAGGGGACTGGGAGGTAACAGCGGACTGGCTAAAAAGAGGTATGGAGATATTGCATCTAAAGGGAGTATCTCAGGCACAGATCCACAGGGGTACAGGGGAAACCACCACGGCCCTGGTAGCACACACCTAAATGCAGGGTTTTACCAAAGTCATCCCCAAGTCATTTACTATGATCTAAGAATAGCATATTGAAGCCTGGTACACAGTATGTGGGATATTCAATGACCCGGACATGCTGTCAGGTGTAATCTATCGCCGGGGGGGGGGGGCCTATCTAATTAGCCCCGATAAGCTGGCGCGTGCCGCGGCGTATCTGGGATTTTGTTTCACCTGCCTCCGGCAGGCGAAGCAAAATCCTAGATTACAGCTCCGTTTTCATCCGAAAATGGAGCTATTTCACCCGTAAACACACAGGTTTCACTGAACCTGTGTGTTTTCGGGTGCAAATGCACTTTTTACCGGCCGATTAAATCAAATAGCCCAAACGCAAAACCAGAAGAAACATCTGGGTTTTTTACTCCCGATGTCTCATTGGGGGTAATTAAATATCTCCCTACATGTAAATTGTAATAACATGCTCTTCCTATTGTAGGTTTGTATTCTTTATTTATTTAAAACACAAACTAAATAACTCCTGCTATTATGAGATCACATAACTGCAATAATAAGTGGTCTGTTCATAATCACTTAATTTCTACAAAAGCAGGTGGAAATTAATCTTTTCACATACTTTTGTATAAATTATCAGACCCATTCATCATTCATATAACAGGAGATATCACTGAAAACTCCTGTTTACAATTCTCTCCTAATAATTTCCACAGTCCTCACTTTAGTATAGGGATGTAGAAATTATGTGAGTCATCAAGTTCCGAAAATACAGTTTTTTTCGGAACTTGACAGTGAAAATGCACACCATCCAGAGATGGCGTACAGCCTACGAATGGGTTCACAAGCTGACATACATGGTATGCCACACATCATGGGTTAGAGGATGCGGGGAGAAAGGGGGCACACCAGGGAGAGGATACCATGCTCCACGGATCCAAGGGGTATCCGGTATATAGGTCGACAGTCATTAGGTCGACCACTATTGGTCGACATGTATTAGGTTGACAGGGTTTCTAGGTCGACATGGTCACTAGGTTGACATGACAAAAGGTCAACATGAGTTTTTCACAATTTTTTAAATTTTTTGGAACTTCTTCATACTCTATGATCCACGTGGAGTACAATTGGGAATGGAAACCTTGCCTGAAGCATGGTGAGCGCAGCGAGCCATGCGAGGGGACACGGTGCACTAATTGGGGTTCCCGGTCACGCTACGAAGATAACAACACATTTTTTTTTAAACCCTCATGTTGACCTAATGCTTGTGTCAACCTATTTTGGGTGTCGACGTAGTTACTGTCAACCAATATTGGTCAACCTAGACACTGTCGCGCTAAGTGTGGTCAACCCTATGAACCACACCCGTCCAAGGATATGGAGAGGGGGAAGAGAGGACACACTGGTGTATTTATAATGGATGCAGTGTGTGCAGTGCACATGTGCCCCCCACACTGCACACCCTGCACCCTAGCCTCCAGAGTCCTGCTGCGCAGTAGCAGTGCTGCAGAAATCACTGTGAAAATGGCGCACTTCCATTTTCCTTGTGTTTTGCGCATGCGCAGTAGGAAAATCACTGGGAAAATGGCGGTGGCATCATTTTCCCAGCGATCTGCACATGCGCTAGACTCTAGGACAGTGTTTGGGTCTGCCCAGACGGAGCCTGCAAATGGGCCTCCTCCTCTCTAGAAACACCGCTGAGAGGACTCCAGGGAGAGGAGGGAGGGGGGAGTTTTACAGACAGTTGGGGGAGGGGGGCTGGTGCTCTGAGGAGGGTGGGGTTTTTTACAGACATAAACGTTAAAGTCACTTGAGCATATTCAAAACAGCTGGTGTTGATTCTCCAGTGCTGCAGGCGGAAATTATGTTGTCTCTGCAAAAGGAAATTATATTTTTGTGATAGGCACTTGATGAATTGCATTATTTTTAGGTGATAAAAACAGGCACATCTAAACCTAAATTATTACAATTAACAATTTTGTCATAATATTCTTTACTGTGTTTTTGTAGTGGCAAAATAAGAATATATATTAAATAAATCTGCACATACCTTTATTACCATGCTATTTTGGAGAGGGAAGAATCTGCTGGGCAATGTGGTATTTTTTAGGAAGTTCAGCCTATAGTTTTGAACTGCATTGTTTCGGTGACAAGTCATGCTTCCTATGTAACCATTGTAATCCTACATAGCTGACTTTCACTTAGAGCTTATCATAAAATGCATCATTATGTGCATTTATGCAAAACTGTCATAAGACCACACCCCTTGTCATACGTTCACACCCCGTGTCATAAGACCACACCCCTTTTCATAAGGCCTTGCCCCTTATTTTGTTACAAATATGCATGGTTTACAGATAAATGCAAGGATTTATAGTAACATAGGGGGTAATTCCAAGTTGATCGCAGCAGGATTTTTGTTAGCAATTGGGCAAAACCATGTGCACTGCAGGGGAGGCAGATATAACATGTGCAGAGAGAGTTAGATTTGGGTGGGGTGTGTTCAATCTGCAATCTAATTTGCAGTGTAAAAATAAAGCAGCCAGTATTTACCCTGCCCAGAAATAAAATAACCCACCCAAATCTAACTCTTTCTGCACATGTTATATCTGCCTCCCCTGCAGTGCACATGGTTTTGCCCAATTGCTATCAAAAATCCAGCTGCGATCAACTTGGAATTACCCCCATAGTATCTAAGGTTGAAAAAAGACAATTTGTCCATCGAGTTCAACCTATTGGTGGTCTCCTATGCAGTTTTCTTTTAGGACTAATTTTGCCTCATGCTGATGTCAGCCATTTTGTTTTAATAACAGCTGTTGTGTTTTAATAACTATAGTGCGTGACTTTTGTGGCAAGGTGGCTACATTTTTAGAGAAGCAAATGTCTCACCCATCTGATGGGAGGAGGTAGACTGATTGGGGGGCCTTTGAATGCATTATCTCTTTCTATCAATTCAGAAACTTTGGAAGTCATCCAAGGTCTCCTGATCAGAAATATCCTAACCTTCCTACACAATGTTACATATCCCATACAGAAATACATACATATATATATATATATATACACACACCTTGACAAAGCGGCATGTAAGCCCCGAAACGTTGGTTATCCATTGCTGTGTTTCTTTAAATACACTTTTGCCATTTTCAAGATGCTGAGTGCCGCTCCTCCTTTATGCTGTATCTTACCATTTATTTTGGAAAAGGCACCAGCGCAGTGTCGGGACCATCCAGGGAGTGCCAACTCATCCACTCTTCATATATATATATATATATATATATATATATATATATATATATATATATATGTTAAGTGTCAAAGAATCAAGAATTTACATAATTAAGAATTTATCAGTAAATTCAAGACATTACTGTGACTTTAACATAGTCTCTACAGGCCAAACACAAATTTCTTTGATGACAGGCTTGGAACATTTAGTCTATATTTTGGAACTAAGATTAGGGAATAATGGTCCGACTGCCCGATATATATAGACACAGAACAGTTTTTTTGTAATTTTTACCACGCATCGGTGCCTGCCCATTCTGATAGAATTTCAACAAAATGGACTTCTAGTTAGCCTGATTAAAGTCACCAGCTATTATAAAGGTTGCCTCAGGACAGAGGCGGATTGGACATTGCAGTTTATGGGGGGGTTTCTCGGGAGGCCAGTCGGACTGCAGGGCTGTATGCTGCATGTAACATAGTAACATAGTAACATAGTATCTGAGGTTGAAAAAAGACAATTGTCCATCGAGTTCAACCTATTTGTGGTGTCCTATGCATGATGATTTGACTAAAATTTCTGACTGATGCTGCTGTCAGCCATTGCATTTTATCCCTATTTATAGTAACTATAATGCATGACTATGCACCATACCCCTGGATATCCTTATCCAATAGGAATTTATCTAACCCATTCTTAAAGGTGTTGACAGATTCCGCCATTACAACTCCCTCGCGCAGGGAATTCCAAACACGTATTGTCCTTACCGTGAAAAAGCCTTTACGCCGTATTGTGCGGAATCTCCTTTCCTCTAACCTGAGCGAGTGTCCACGAGTCCTCTGTGTTGATCTAACCAAAAACAGGTCCCGCGCAAGCTCTGTGTATTGTCCCCTTATATATTTGTAGATGTTGATTATATCCCCTCTTAGTCTCCGCTTTTCCAATGTAAACATGCCTAGTCTTTCAAGCCTTTCCTTGTATTCCATCGTCTCCATGCCCTTAATTAGTTTGGTCGCCCTCCTCTGTACCTTTTCAAGCTCCAGGATATCCTTTTTGTAGTACGGTGCCCAGAACTGTACACAGTATTCAAGGTGTGGCCTCACTAGTGATTTATATAACGGGAGTATAATACTCTCGTCCCTAGCATCAATACCCCGTTTTATGCATGCTAATATCTTATTAGCCTTCTTTGCTGCAGTCCTACTTTGGGTACTACTGCTTAGCTTGCTATCTATGAGGACACCTAAGTCCTTTTCCAGTACAGAATCCCCTAATTTTACCCCATTTAGTAGGTAGGTGTAATTTTTGTTCTTGTTACCACAGTGCATTACCTTACACTTGTCTGTGTTGAAGCGCATTCTCCATTTGGCTGCCCATGCTTCTAATTTAACTAAGTCGTTCTGAAGAGACTCGGCATCCTCCTCTGTATTTATAGCCTTACACAATTTGGTATCATCTGCAAAAATTGACACCATGCTCTCTAGACCTTCTGTTAGGTCGTTAATGAAAATATTGAACAATAGCGGTCCTAATACTGAGCCTTGCGGCACACCACTTAGCACTTCAGTCCAAGTTGAAAAAGATCCATTAACCACAACGCGCTGCTTCCTATTATCTAACCAGTTTTTGACCCAAGTGCATATTGTGCTTCCTAGCCCTGATTCTTGTAGCTTGTATATAAGTCTCATGTGTGGTACAGTATCGAACGCTTTGGCAAAGTCTAAAAAGATTACATCCACGTCTTTACCCTGATCTAGGTTTGCGCTTACTGTTTCATAAAAGCCAAGTAAGTTGGTTTGACAGGATCTGTCCTTCATAAACCCATGTTGATTCCTTTTAATGACCTTATTGGTTTCAAGGAACTTCTGAATATTATCTCTTAGAATACCTTCCAATACTTTCCGCACTATAGATGTAAGACTAACTGGTCTATAATTACCTGGTTCAGCTTTACTTCCCTTTTTGAATATAGGCACTACTTCCGCTATACGCCAGTCTTTGGGAACCATACCTGATATAACTGAATCCTCAAAGATAGCGGTTTTGCCAGTTCAGAGTGAAGCTCCATTAGAACCCTTGGATGAATACCATCGGGCCCTGGTGATTTATTAATCTTTAAATGTTTTAATCGGTCACAGACTACTTCCTCGCTTAAATAAGTACCTATCAGTGTGATATTGTCATTATTGAGATTGTGTGTCAGTCCCTGAATTGGGTCCTCTCTAGTGAATACTGTTGAAAAAAACTCATTTAGTGTGTCCGCTATGTCATTATCATTTTTGCTTAAGACTCCCAACTTGTCTTTCAAAGGGCCTATACTCTCCTTTTTTAATCTCTTGCTATTAATGTATTTAAAGAATTTTTTGGGATTCGCTTTGCTTTCCTTTGCTACTAGTTTTTCAGTTTCTACTTTAGCCGCTCTTATTTCCTTTTTGCAATTTTTGTTACATTCCTTATAGTGCTGAAATGACTCTGCTTCCCCGTCAGATTTGTATTTTTTAAATGCTCGCCTTTTCTTGCCCATAAGTTCCTTAATCTTTTTGTTAAGCCACATCGGTTTATGATTTTTATTCCCTTTTTTGCTACTCATAGGAATATATTTGAGTGTATTTTTAGCTAGCAGGAATTTTAGTACCTCCCATTTCTCCGTAGTATTTTTTCCTAAAAACAAACCTTCCCATTCAATATCCCTGAAAAATACCCTCATCTTTTCAAAATTTGCTTTGCTAAAGTTTAAAGTCCTAGTTGAGCCAGTATAGGGCTGTTTGTAGAAACTGATATTGAATGTGACCATATTGTGGTCGCTGTTTCCTATGGGTTCCCCTACTATAATACCCGATACCAAATCCTGATTGTTTGTTAATACCAGGTCTAAGATTGCATTGTACCTAGTTGGTTCCTCAATTAGTTGGACTAGGTAGTTATCATTTAGTGTGTTTAAAAACATACTGCCCCTAGCAGTATCACATGAATCGTTTTTCCAGTTTATCTCTGGATAGTTAAAATCTCCCATCACTACTATGTCTCCTACTCCTGCTGCTTTTTCAATTTGCTTTAGTAACAATTCATCATCAGATGCGTTGATACCAGGCGGCCTATAGCATACACCCAATACTAACTTTTTTGTTCCTTTTTCCCCGCATGCAATTTCTACCCATAATGTCTCAACAGTGTCTACAGTCCCCTCCTGAATATCTTCCCATATATTAGGTTTTAAAAATGGCTTTACGTACAGACACACCCCTCCACCCTTTTTATTTAGTCTGTCTCTCCTAAACAGTGTATAGCCCTCTAGATTGACTGTCCAATCATGAGATTCATCCCACCAAGTTTCAGTAATGCCTATAATATCATACTGTTTGCTTGCTGCAAGTATTTCTAGTTCACCCTTTTTACCAGTAATGCTTCTGGCGTTTACATACATACAACTAAGATAAGTATTTTCCCTTGCGTTAGGGACATCTTTCACCTTATGTGGCAAGGATGACCTGTAATCGTCATTGGTTAGTGCTTTGGTAAAATCCCTTTTAGTACCCATGTTAGTAACCTTACTGCCTGCTCTTACCCTCCCCCCAACTTCTCCCCCATTTCGTTTACTACCGCCATCCCCACTATTCTCACTGCATGACCCGTAGTTTCTAGCTAAACCCTCTTCCCAGGCTCCTAGTTTAAAATCTCCTCCAACCTTCTATCCATCCTTCCCCCCAGCACCGCTGCCCCCTCCTCAGTCAGGTGCAATCCGTCACGACAAAAGAGATGGCGCCTGACTGAGAAGTCCGCCCAGTGTTCCAGGAACACAAACCCCTCTTTCCTGCACCAATCCCTGAGCCACACATTTACCTCCCTAATCTCCCTCTGCCTCCCTGGACTAGCGCGTGGCATGGGTAATAATTCCGAGAATATTTCCTTAGATGTCCTTGCCTTCAGTTTCTTTCCTAAGTCCCTATAGTCTTTCTTAAGGACATCCCACCTTCCGCTAACTTTGTCATTGGTGCCAACGTGCACCAAGACCGCCGGGTCTTTGCCAGCCCCTCCCAACAATCTATCTACCCGGTCAGCGATGTGCCGTACCCGAGCACCCGGGAGACAACAGACTGTACGGTGATCACGGTCCCGGTAGCAGATTGCCCTATCTGCCTTCCTGATGATCGAATCCCCTACCACCACCATTTGACTAGGTACCTCTCTATCTTTTATCCCAACTGCGCCAGAGGGACCGCACCTCTGGATGCTAGAGGGAGCAGTCTCCTCCGGCACCGTCATTTCTTCACTATCATCCTCCGATTCCTCGTCCAATCGGGCAAATTTGTTCGGGTTTGATAGTTCGGAGATGTCGTGCCTCCCCCTCTTTTTCTTCCTTCTAACTGTGACCCAACTGGCTACCTGATCATCATCCTCTTCTACCAGTGACCCCTCCCGCAACTCCTCCACCGTTCTGTCTAAACTACGCTCGAGATTGTGAATCTCCCTCAGTCGCGTAACGGTTTGCTCTAGATCAGTTACCTGGGCTTCCAGGGCAACCGTTCGCACACACCTCGTGCAGATGTATTCACACTGGGCCGGTAGCTCCAGGTGTGCATACATCTTGCATGACATGCACTGAGTGAGGTCCTCAATCACAGCCCCTCCCATATTGTTTGCAAGGTCTAACTCCCTGTTACACTCAAAGAAAAAGCAGCAAAAATAAAAAATAGAAGACAAGTAATATCACTTATACAATAATTAAGCTGGCTTATACTTATCTTTCTTTGTGCGGTTCTTGGTCCTTCACTTTTATGCAGCCTTAGTACTCTCTCCTGCGGCACCTATACTCCACTTAGCAGTTGCAGTTGTTCCAGCTCACTGCTCCTCCTTTTCACTCGGCTTCCAGCTCCTGCTAAGAAGAAAGAAAAAAAAAAATGCCCCTCACACCCGCACAATCACAGCCCCTCTGCTACTCCAAGTAAGAGACCCTCTCACTCACAAGGTCAGCCCCTTGCAGCCTCACCAGAAGTTTAATGGTACTGTAAATGTGTGTTCCTGATTGTGTATTATAAAACTCACCTTTTTCTGTATTCTTACTCACCTTTTTACTGTTTCCAACTCACACTTAGAAATCCCAGCAGCACTTGGAAGAGACCAGCCCCACAGAGCAGGCTCCAAGAGTCTAGTCACTGCTTATATAGGCTCACCCAGCTGCTTCAATCAGCCCCTCTCCCTCCTGATTACTCCTGATTACTCACACCTGAGTTAACCCCTCTGGCTATCACCTCACACTTTATTTGTTTATTTATTTTTTTCCCTCCAAAAAAAAAACCCAGTACAGATATATATATAAAAAAAAAAAAAACAGTATAGATACAAACAATCAATCAATCAATCAGAATCAGATTAATTTCTCACAAAATTACTATCCCTATATGGATAGACAGAGATTAATCAGAGTTCACCTTTTTACTGTTTCCAACTCACACTTAGAAATCCCAGCAGCACTTGGAAGAGACCAGCCCCACAGAGCAGGCTCCAAGAGTCTAGTCACTGCTTATATAGGCTCACCCAGCTGCTTCAATCAGCCCCTCTCCCTCCTGATTACTCACACCTGAGTTAACCCCTCTGGCTATCACCTCACACTTTATTTGTTTTTTTATTTTTTTCCCTCCAAAAGAAAAACAACAAAAAAACCCAGTACAGATATATTAAAACAAAAAGAAACAGTATAGATACAAACAATCAGAATCAGATTACTTTCTCACAAAATTACTATCCCTATATGGATAGACAGAGATTAATCAGAGTTCACCTTTTTACTGTTTCCAACTCACACTTAGAAATCCCAGCAGCACTTGGAAGAGACCAGCCCCACAGAGCAGGCTCCAAGAGTCTAGTCACTGCTTATATAGGCTCACCCAGCTGCTTCAATCAGCCCCTCTCCCTCCTGATTACTCCTGATTACTCACACCTGAGTTAACCCCTCTGGCTATCACCTCACACTTTATTTGTTTTTTTATTTTTTTCCCTCCAAAAGAAAAACAAAAAAAAAACCCAGTACAGATATATTAAAACAAAAAGAAACAGTATAGATACAAACAATCAATCAGAATCAGATTACTTTCTCACAAAATTACTATTCCTATATGGATAGACAGAGATTAATCAGAGTTCACCTTTTTACTGTTTCCAACTCACACTTAGAAATCCCAGCAGCACTTGGAAGAGACCAGCCCCACAGAGCAGGCTCCAAGAGTCTAGTCACTGCTTATATAGGCTCACCCAGCTGCTTCAATCAGCCCCTCTCCCTCCTGATTACTCACACCTGAGTTAACCCCTCTAGCTATCACCTCACACTTTATTTGTTTTTTTATTTTTTTCCCTCCAAAAGAAAAACAACAAAAAAACCCAGTACAGATATATTAAAACAAAAAGAAACAGTATAGATACAAACAATCAATCAGAATCAGATTACTTTCTCACAAAATTACTATCCCTATATGGATAGACAGAGATTAATCAGAGTTCACCTTTTTACTGTTTCCAACTCACACTTAGAAATTCCAGCAGCACTTGGAAGAGACCAGCCCCACAGTGGCCCTGCCCCCAGTAGCTCGCGACACTCACCATAACTTTGTCCTGACAGGCCACGGAACATGTCAGAGGCCGCAGCTTGGAAGAGCTGTGTGCTTCTGCAGTCGCGAGAATAGGCATTCCTCTTGAAGACAGAGCTCCTCCTCCAGTCCCCACCAATACCCACCCAGAAACATCACCACAGCACATGGCCATGCAGACACAGTGAGTGACTTCTTTCGTTGGGCTGCCCTCTCTCCTTCCTGTCACCTCTTTCCTCCCCTCTCTATCCATGGTTCTCTTCCCTCCCTCACACAGCTCAAACACTCTGCAACACCCTCTCCCACAGGTTCCCATCACAGCTTGAAACCCTCCCATTTGTGGCACCTGCGCCTTCCCCCATGCCACACCCACTGTGTTTCTCACCACAGGTTACATTCTCATGCATTATCTCCCCCACAGCTACAAACTCCACCCCCACACCATTTGCGGCATCTGCGACCCCCCTCCCCCACAGGTTTCCCTCTCCCATAGCCAGATTAAGGGGGGGGGATGTGGGGCATACTGTACCCCAGGCCCCCCTTTGTCAAGCCCTCCCCCTGGCCAGAGAACACTGACATCCCTAGCTTTCCCTCTTAAGCAGCAGCAGAACCAGCAGCCAGAATGTGAGCAGGACAGTATGCAGTGCAGGTAGAGACACAGGAATATCATGTTTCATGAACTACTGACAGAGCTTTCTGACCAGATGAGAGATAGGAGGGTGGAGAGAGCTGTAAGTGACAGAGGGATCCCAGATTCTCCTCTCTGCCTGGGTGTCTGAGTCCTGTATAAACTGCTATGAAACTAAACCATTTGGGTCTACAAATAGAGATACACACAGAGAGTCCTCCTGAGTCCTGTCCCAGTGTGTAAGTAGTACAGAGGCTGCTGCTATTCTTGCATGTGAGAAGATAAATTATTTTATTTTTCTATGTGTATTTTAAGGTTAAGTTGTCTTTGTTCCTCTACAAGAAAAGTTTATCAAATAGTTGTTTTTCAATTAGCTGGAGCTATAAACAGTACCTATGCATTGTTAAACTATTAGTTAAAACTAATATACACCATTGGTTTGAATTTTATATACACACAATCCATACCTTCCACCATGGCCCATTCCAGGAGGGTCAAAATGCTCTATACCTGGACTTCCTTCTTAATTTATGATTGTAATCACCTGTGTTGAAATACCTTTCTTATCAATTAAATAGTTCAACACAGGAGACACCAATCATACTAAGAGGGAAGTCCAGAGAGAGAGCATTTTGTCCCTCCCGGAATGTGTTATGATGTGAGCTATGCACAATTTAATATACATCCCCCACCTTCCATCGAGGCCCCCCTGTCTTAAGTGCCCCGGGCACCCCCAAGGCTTAATCCAGTCCTGCCCTCTCCTGTTTTGTCCCCCCACAGCCCCCAACCCACGCACCATCCACGGCACTAGTGAACCCCCCCTATTTCTCACCGCAAGTTACCCTCTCATGCTTCTTCTCCCCTACAGCTCAAAACCCCCCACCCCCATTCGCAGCACCTGCGATCCCCCCACAGGTTACCCTCTCCAGTTTTCTTCCCCTCATGTTCCCCAACCCCCCCATTTGCGGCACCCCCCCCCCATTCACAGCATCCGCAACCTTCTTTGCCCCACAGGCTACCCTTTTCTATTTTCTGCTCCTCACAGCCAAAGTTCACGGCACCTTCTCCTCCTAACAGCCAACGTTTATGGCACTCGCAATACCCCCCCCCCCCTCTCTACCCCACAGGCTACCTTTTCCTGTCTTATGCCCCTCAAAGCCCCCAACCCTACCATTTGCGGCACCTGCAACCCCCCCTCTCCACCACGGGCTACCCTCTCCTGTCTCCTCCCCCACACATGCCCCAACCCTGCCATTCGTGGCACCCATGACCCCCCTCCCCCAAACAGGCTTCCCTCTCCTGTCTTCTCTCTCCTCACAGCCCCAAACCGCCCACCCCATTCGCAGCACCCCTCCCCCCAAACAGGCTACCCTCTCCTGTCTCTTTCTCCCCTCACAGTTCCTCTCCATTTACATCACCCGCGACCATAGGCGTGCACAGGCACACTAATGTCATCCATTTCAGGGCAGGATTAACGGGGAGGGGACAGTGGAACCCAGGTGGCAGCAATGTGCATGGTGCTGCTGCTTAGACAGCAGGCAGCCATGGAGATAGACATTGCTGGTGGCACTTCAAATGTGGCGCCGGCCGTCATCCAATCAGAGCTCATGGACCGGCAGCAAATCAGGAGCAGCTGGTCCACGAGCTAGCCTTTGATTGGCAGGTGGCCAGTGCCACATTTGAAGTGCAATCGGCAAAGTCTCTGTAGACTGTTGAACAAGTACAGTAACTTAGCACTGCAGTGCATGCTCTACACACACCTAGCACCTGTTGGGGGAGAAGACTGAGTAGGAGACTGGGCTACGGGAGATGTACTCCAACACATCCGGCAATGGCTGTCTACTTGGGGCTCTCCACACTCTGCCGACCCAAGGGAGAAATCACAGAGGGCTCACCATGAGGATCCTGACACCACTAATAGGTAAAGGTAGGGACAGCTGCAGCACCTTCTTTTGTATACAGTGACAGTGAGGTTTCAGTTACTGCTTCCAAAAGGAGCTATATAGATTTAAACTATGTGTCATTTATGTGTAATAGTGTGGTTCTTACTGCTGATTGGCATAATGTGTATAAGAGCTCTCCTGTGTGGTGTAATGTGTATAAGGGCTCTCCTGTGTGGTGTAACATGTATAAGGGCTCTCCTGTGTGGTATAACGTGTGTAAGGGCTCTCCTGTGTGGCGTATCGTGCATAAGGTCTCAGTTGTCTGGCGTAAAGTGCATAAGGGCTCTGCTGTCTGGCGTAACATGCATAAGGGCTCTGTTGTCTGGCGTAACGTGCATAAGGGCTCTGTTGTCTGGCGTAATGTTCATAAGGGCTCTGCTGTGTGGCGTAACGTATAATGGACCTGCTGTCTGATGTAATGTGTATAAGGGCTCTCCTGTGTGGCGTAACATGTATATAAGGGCTCTCCTGTGTGGCGTAGCCTAATGTCCATAAGAGCTCTACTGTCTGGCTGTAATGTACATAAGGGCTCTCCTGTGTGGTGTAACGTGCATAAGGGTTCTGTGCAGTGTACTGTAAATAACGGACACCACTGTGCAGTGTAATATAAATACCTAATGCTACTGTGTGGTGTAATCCCGCCTACTTTCGTGTAATTTTTCCAGGGCCACATTTAGTTCCCAATCTGCCCCTGCCTCAGGGTGAGAAGTCTGACAACTGCCAATAGCATTAAATAAAGTGTCCAGTGCGGACTTAACATTAGCTTGAGTTAGGATATATACTGCAGCCACAATAGTCACAGTGATCTTCAGAGGCAGATAACTTAATAATTAATATTCCAAAACAACTGAAAAATGTCGCTCAATTAGATCAGCATTAGAAGACCAATTTCTATCAAAATAAGCACAGAGTCCACTCTTTGTGCTCTAAATAAAGTCGTCTCAGGCAGTTGTAATTCTGCAAGTCTGTCCAATGTAGAAATCTGCCTCAGATTTGTGAGTTCATATATATATATATATATATATATATATATAATATATACAACAGCCGCGGCACTCCTGGTGTCTGATTAAATAACTCTGATACAGGCAGGTATGGAGTAACAACGTTTCAATGACTTTTATTGTGTCATTTTCCTCAGGTCTAAACAAACAAACAAACAGACAAAGCTTACCTTATACAGGCTCTAATCACCCTGTGTAGAAACACCTATGGCCAGCGGGACAATGCCCGCCCCGTCCGGCTGACCGGAAGTGACGATGTGCAACGTCACTTACCCCGGCCGTGCTCCCCGTTACCATACCAACAGTATAAACAGCTAAAGAGAGACTGCAGATAAAACATGGAACTGTACTCATCGGATAGTACCAATGCACTGCGTCAACATTTAGAACATAACCCACATATGATAATAGATGTATACATGAAACCGCATAAATCCAATTCACAGTATTGCTACAGGACGTTGATAAGCAGCATACTAAGTACATACATCATCTCGGAACATAAGAATTGATGATTAGGGAGCCCAAATGCATATCATAATTGAAATAAAACATACTAAACATGACTAATCATGATCAACAATTGATGGTGTATGAAATACATATATTGGTATAACAAAAATAAAATAAAAAAATAAATGTATGATCATCCATAGCCCCTATGCTAAAATAAAGAGACAAGTGACTATAGCCAATAATAAACCCATTACATGCACTAGCTACCTCAAGCCGAACTATCTCATAGACAGCTATTAAACCCATGAGACTCATTAAGTCCCCGTGGGTGAACCGTGTCCAGGCGATAAATCCACCGTGCTTCCAACCTTAGTAGTTTCGCTGCCCGGTCGCCCCCCCCTAATGGAGGCTGGCACATGATCAATCATCCGATACCTCAGCGTAGTTAACGGGTGGCGTTGAAGTGCAAAGTGTCTTGCAACGGGTTGTTCGCTGGTACCCTTGTTGATGGCCAATTTGATGGCGGACCTGTATATATACATACACACTGCTCAAAAAGATAATGGGAACACTAAAATAACACATCCTAGATCTGAATAAATTAAATATTCTTATTTAATACTTTGTTCTTTACATAGTTGAATGTGCTGACAACAAAATCACACAAAAATTATCAATGGAAATCAAATTTATTAACTCATGGAGGTCTGCATTTGGAGTCACACTCAAAATTAAAGTGGAAAAACACACTACAGGCTGATCCAACTTTGATGTAATGTCCTTAAAACAAGTCAAAATGAGGCTAAGTAGTAGTGTATGTGGCCTCCACGTGCCTGTATGACCTCCCCACAATGCCTGGGCATGCTCCTGATGAGGTGGCGGATGGTCTCCTGAGGGATCTCCTCCCAGACCTGGACTAAAGCATCCGCCAACTCTTGGACAGTCTGTGGTGTAACGTGGCGTTGGTGGATGGAGCGAGACATGATGTCCCAGATGTGCTCAATTGGATTCAGGTTGGGGAACGAGCGGGCCAGTCCATAGCATCAATGCCTTTGTCTTGCAGGAACTTCTGACACACTCCAGCCACATGAGGTTTACCCCTGGCGAGCACATGGAGAAATGCCACCCCACACCATTACTGACCCACTGCCAAACCGGTCATGCTGGAGGATGTTGCAGGCAGCAGAACGTTCTCCTTGGCGTCTCCAGACTCTATAACATCTGTCACATGTGCTCAGTGAGAACCTGCTTTCATCTGTGTAGAGCACAGGGAGCCAGTGGCGTAGTTGCCAATATTGGTGTTCTCTGGCAAATGCCAAATGTCCTGCATGGTGTTGGGCTGTAAGCACAACCCCCACCTGTGGACGTCGGGCCCTCATACCACCCTCATGGAGTCTGTTTCTGATCGTTTGAGTAGACACGTGCACATTTGTGGCTTGCTGGAGGTCATTTTGCAGGGCTCTGGCAGTGCTCCTCCTGTTCCTCCTTGCACAAAGGCAGAGGTAGCGGTCCTGCTGCTGGGTTGTTGCCCTCCTACGGCCTCCTCCACGTCTCCTGATGTACTGGCCTGTCTCCTGGTAGCACCTCCATGCTCTGGACACTACGCTGACAGACACAGCAAACCTTCTTGCCACAGCTCGCATTGATGTGCCATCCTGGATGAGCTGCACTACCTGAGCCACTTGTGTGGGTTGTAGACTCCATCTCATGCTACCACTAGAGTGAAAGCACCGCCAGCTTTCAAACGTGACCAAAACATCAGCCAAAAAGCATAGGAGCTGAGAAGTGGTCTGTGGTCACCACCTGCAGAACAACTCCTTTATTGTGGGTGTCTTGCTAATTGCCTATAATTCCCACCTGTTGTCTATTCCATTTGCACAACAGCATGTGAAATTGATTGTCAATCAGTGTTGCTTCCTAAGTAAACAGTTTGATTTCACAGAAGTGTGATTGACTTGGAGTTACATTGAGTTGTTTAAGTGTTCCCTTTATTTTTTTGAGCAGTGTATATATATGTATGTGTGCATGTATGTATGTATGTATGTGTGTGTGTGTTTGTGTGTGTGTGTATATATATATATATATATATATATATACACACATACAAAGGTAGTCCGCAGCACACGGTCAATAACCAAGGCAAATACAGCAGATATACTGCAACGTTTCGATATTTTAATATATCGTCATCAGGCACAATAAAACATACAAACAAACAACGAACCTTATATCCCCTAGCACCCATATGGCGAGGGCTGCCTCCGGAAACAGGGGGACGGCACCAATAAATGACGTCATCACCACCCGTCCGTTGCTAAGACCACAATCCAAAATAAACCATTAAAAACAAACAGTAAAAAAGAACATTGGCAGGGGGTAAATGCAAGAACAGCATATAGAACATAATATGTTACATTTAGAAACATAGTATTTATGTAAACTACAGAAGATACAGAAAGCACCACAACAAATAACAATTGTAACGTTTAAATACATGCAGAGACACCAGAATACTCATTCAAGCCTCTGGGTGATAAAGTTTGTAAGCAGTGAATCCATCGCGCTTCACATTTCAGCAATTTGGATGCACGATCACCCCTCCTCAAATTGATCGGTACATGATCAATGATCATGTATCGTAATGTTGCCAAGCTGTGCCCCGCCTGCATAAAGTGACGGACCACAGGTTGGTCACTCTGTTTGGTGGAAATGGCCTGCCTAATAGCATACCGATGCGTGGCCATGCGCTCTCTTAAAGTGCGCTCAGTTTTCCCTACATAACTGAGTCCGCAGGGACAAGTAATAAGATATACAATGTAACGTGTAGTACACGTTACCCGGTGTTTAATATAGAATTTCTTACCGCTGTAGGGATGGCAGAAACTGTCACCCACAACCAGGGAGCGATAGGTGGTGCAATCCAGACAGCGATAACATCCATTCCTTCATTTTAGAAAATTATCTTGAGCGGTTTGTATCTGATCCATGCCGGTGATATCAGTGCGCATCACCATGTCTCTAATATTGCATCCACGAGTATAACAACTCATGACTCTGGTTTGGGCTAAATTAAGAGTTTGATCCGATTGTACTATTGGCCACAGTTTTTTTTACTAATGTGACCTATAGTACCACTGAATGGATTATAATGATTAACCCAGGGCATGACTGAACCGGCAGGTTCCTTCTTCCTGGATTGTAACAATTTGTAACGAGGAATACTCAATGCCCTCTCTTTGGCTTTCTTGAGATGACATGATTCATACCCCCTCTGCAGAAAATCCATTATCTGTTTGTCTATGTTCGCAACGGCTGTCTCTCGATTGCTACAAATGCGGCATGCCCGAATAAATTGAGAATATGGAAGACCATATTTAAGAGGTTTGGGGTGAAAACTTCCAGCGTGGAGAATAGAATTCCTATCGCTGGGCTTCTGATATATGGAAGTAATTAATGTATCATCCTGTATGTCAGAATTCGTTTGGATCTTCCAGTGTGAAAACATATTAGCAGGGACTGAGGTTCACGGAATAATAACTAGTTTATTAAAGCAACGTACAACTGTAAACAATAAATATAAAGCAGGAATAACTAGAGAACACAAAGGGAAAACTGAGGGGACATGGGATGCCAGGAAACTGTGAGTACATGAGAATGATGTAGACTGTGGTAGAGTATGCACGTACCAGGGTTGCAGGATTGCACTGTAACTGGAACACAGGATGACACTGATGATTTGTAAACTTGTGAACGGTGACTAAAGGTGCTGATGAGTTAAGGAACTTGTGAATGATGATTTAAGACACTGGTAATTTGCAGACTTGTAAATGGTGACTGAAGATGCTGATGAGTTAAGGAACTTGTAAATGATGATTGAAGACACTGGTGATTTGCAGACTTGTAAATGGTGACTAAAGATGCTGATGAGTTAAGGAACTTGTAAATGATGATTGAAGACACTGGTGATTTGCAGACTTGTAAATGGTGACTGAAGATGCTGATGAGTTAAGGAACTTAAGAATAATGGTTAAAGACACTGGTGGTTTGTAGAGTAGTAAATGGTGACTGAAGACGCTGATGATTCCAGGAACTTGAGAATAATAATTAAAGACACTGGTGATTTGCAAAGTAGTAAACGGTGACGGAGGACGCTGATGATTCCAGGAACTTGAGAATAATAATTAAAGACACTGGTGGTTTGCAGAGTAGTAAACGGTGACTGGAGACACTGATGATTCTAGGAACTTGAAAATAACAATTAAAGACATTGATGGTTTGCAGAGTAGTAAACGGTGACTGAAGACGCTGATGATTCCAGGAACTTGAAAATAACAATTAAAGACACTGATGGTTTGCAGAGTAGCAAACGGTGACTGGAGACACTGATGATTCTAGGAACTTGAGAATGATAACTAAAGACACTGGTGGTTTGCAGAGTAGTAAATGGTGACTGAAGACGCTGATGATTCCAGGAACTTGAAAATAATAATTAAAGACACTGGTGATTTGCAAAGTAGTAAACGGTGACTGAGGACGCTGATGATTCCAGGAACTTGAGAATAATAATTAAAGTCCAGAAGCTGCTTGAGAATGCTGGAAGCTGTGCAGCAGTTAATGCTGGAAGCACCGGAGACACTGGGGTAGACTGCGGAGAACCTCGCCGGGAACAAAAGCACTGGCAGTTCTTTGGTCTATTTAGCAGCAGAGATCAGCATGACCAGGACCAGGAGCTGTAACAATCTTGACTCGATGAACTGGCACCAGGGAGCCTGTGTGGCTGGCCTAAGTAGTGAGTACAGGTGCTGCTCACAGCTGTGGTAGCAGCTACTAATCAAGATGCAGATACAGAGCAGAACTCTGAACACCAGAGCAGAGAGCGCCACCCCAGGCATGGAGTAGAAACTACATGGGATTGTGACAGTACCCCCTCCCTAAGGAGCGGATTCCAGACGCTCAACACATGTCAGAGTCTGAATCAAAAGGTAGAGGGCATATCACGGTATCCTCATGCTGCAAAGGAAGTCCAACAGAGGCTTTCAACTTAGATTTTCCCTTTTTCTTCTTTCTCCTTTTTGTGGATTTCCCAGTAGGAACAATAGACTGGAGCTGAAGAAAACCAACAGGTAAGCTGATTGCTGGAGTCTCAAAGCTGGCAACAGGATTCTCGGATGAATCAAGATAGATAGGAACCTTGGATGACCCCGGCTGGGCAGGAACCTCATTTGGGACTGAAGACTGGTAAGACCATGAATTGAATTTCTTAATTACCATTTCACTGAAGGCCACAAGATTAAGAAGAACTGGGTCATTGGTCTCAATTAGTGGACTAGCCCAAGCAGCGGCTTCTCCTCTGAAGGTCAGGAATAAAAGTTTAACTATGTTGGATGGAGTAATTCCGAGGGAAAGATCTGTCTCCATCATAGAAACATATCGATTAACTAGTGCGTAGTATTGCGTTAAATCTCCATCAAAGTAATCCAAAGATGGAGCGTTGGATGAATTCTGTGAAGTGAAAACTTGATTTTCTGGAAACACTGGAGATGGATCATCAGGACACTGATGAGGGGACAGACTTTCAGAAGACTGGTCAGAAATATATGATGATCCTAACTGAACTTGGATTAGAGGCTTGGAAGGTACTTTTTGGATTTGGTCCTTCCTGGAAGTCCTGGGGGACTGGGCTGTACCCAAATCGTGAGCCAACAAGTTAGTAGTAGAATTGGAACCCAGGACTACAACAGTGCCTATGTGTCTAGATATATGGCCTGTGTTGTGAGAAACGAGAGTGCTAGATTCTTCGTCTGAAATTGACATAATGCTCAAAGCCCCCTCGTCACGGGGCTGAACTAAGGCAGAAGCCCCCTCGTCACGAGGCTGAACTACGGCAGAAGCCCCCTCTTCACGGGGCTGAACTAAGGCAGAAGCCCCCTCTTCACGGGGCTGAACTAAGGCAGAAGCCCCCTCTTCACGGGGCTGAACTAAGGCAGAAGCCCCCTCTTCACGGGGCTGAACTAAGGCAGGAGCCCCCTCTTCACGGGGCTGAACTAAGGCAGGAGCCCCCTCTCTGGCTCTCTGGCTGAAGGCTCTCTGGCTGGGCAGCGCTCTGAAGGTTCTCTGGCTGGGCAGCGCTCTGTAGACCCTCTGGCTGGGCAGCACTCTGTAGACCCTCTGGCTGGGCAGCACTCTGTAGACCCTCTGGCTGGGCAGCACTCTGTAGACCCTCTGGCTGGGCAGCACTCTGTAGACCCTCTGGCTGGGCAGCACTCTGTAGACCCTCTGGCTGGGCAGCACTCTGTAGACCCTCTGGCTCTGGACCCTCGGATCCCCTTCCTGGGGCTGGACCCTCGGAACCCCCTCCTGGGGCTGGACCCTCTGAAGAACCCCCTCCTGGGGCTGGACACTCTGAAGAACCCCCTCCTGGGGCTGGACACTCTGAAGAACCCCCTCCTGGGGCTGGACACTCTGAAGAACCCCCTCCTGGGGCTGGACGCGCTGAACCCTTCACTGGGGCTGGACGCTCTGAAGAACCCCCTCTTGGGGCTGGACATTCTGAAAAACCCCTCACTGGGGCTGGACGCTCTGAACCCCTCACTGGGGCTGGACGCTCTGAAGAACCCCCTCTTGGGGATGGACGCTCTGAAGAACCCCCTCTTGGGGCTGGACGCTCCGAACCCCTCACTGGGGCTGGACGCTCCGAACCCCTCACTGGGGCTGGACACTCTGAAGAACCCCTTCTTGGGGCAAGATACTCTGAAGAACCCCTTCTTGGGGCTGGACACTCTGAAGAACCCCCTCCTGGGGCGACAGGCTTGGAAACTCTAGGTGGAAGACCAGTTTTGTGACAGATGGTATTTAAAGATTGGAGATACACTCTGCCCTCATTTCTTGGTTTTCGAATGGGACAGGTTAAAATAAAATGTCCTTGACCCCCAAAATACAGGCAAAGTTTATAGTCTCTTCGATACTGGCGTTCTGTTTCAGAGAGGCTAGGTCGAGGGAAACTTTGGAACTTGCCTCTTGTCTGAGGAGGAGAGGTGCCCCTATCATGCCTAGTCCATGGGTCAGAAGAAAACTCCTTTTCTGGAGCTATTTTACTGGGGTCCACCAGTCTCCCCAGGAATTCAGGAAGAACGCATAGAATACCGGACACTAAAGTCTGTAGCTGGTCTAACTGCTCCTTTAAAACCCCCAGTTGTAACAAATCTAAAGAAGGTGATGTCACGGGAGCTGAGGTGTTAACGAGCTGTGAGAAAACTCCCTCAGGCAGACTGCAATTATTTCCCCTGCTGTTTGTTTTTGGCCAGTTCATACTGTCAGAATTCGTTTGGATCTTCCAGTGTGAAAACATATTAGCAGGGACTGAGGTTCACGGAATAATAACTAGTTTATTAAAGCAACGTACAACTGTAAACAATAAATATAAAGCAGGAATAACTAGAGAACACAAAGGGAAAACTGAGGGGACATGGGATGCCAGGAAACTGTGAGTACATGAGAATGATGTAGACTGTGGTAGAGTATGCACGTACCAGGGTTGCAGGATTGCACTGTAACTGGAACACAGGATGACACTGATGATTTGTAAACTTGTGAACGGTGACTAAAGGTGCTGATGAGTTAAGGAACTTGTGAATGATGATTTAAGACACTGGTAATTTGCAGACTTGTAAATGGTGACTGAAGATGCTGATGAGTTAAGGAACTTGTAAATGATGATTGAAGACACTGGTGATTTGCAGACTTGTAAATGGTGACTGAAGATGCTGATGAGTTAAGGAACTTGTAAATGATGATTGAAGACACTGGTGATTTGCAGACTTGTAAATGGTGACTGAAGATGCTGATGAGTTAAGGAACTTAAGAATAATGGTTAAAGACACTGGTGGTTTGTAGAGTAGTAAATGGTGACTGAAGACGCTGATGATTCCAGGAACTTGAGAATAATAATTAAAGACACTGGTGATTTGCAAAGTAGTAAACGGTGACTGAGGACGCTGATGATTCCAGGAACTTGAGAATAATAATTAAAGACACTGGTGGTTTGCAGAGTAGTAAACGGTGACTGGAGACACTGATGATTCTAGGAACTTGAAAATAACAATTAAAGACACTGATGGTTTGCAGAGTAGTAAACGGTGACTGGAGACACTGATGATTCTAGGAACTTGAAAATAACAATTAAAGACATTGATGGTTTGCAGAGTAGTAAACGGTGACTGAAGACGCTGATGATTCCAGGAACTTGAAAATAACAATTAAAGACACTGATGGTTTGCAGAGTAGCAAACGGTGACTGGAGACACTGATGATTCTAGGAACTTGAGAATGATAACTAAAGACACTGGTGGTTTGCAGAGTAGTAAATGGTGACTGAAGACGCTGATGATTCCAGGAACTTGAAAATAATAATTAAAGACACTGGTGATTTGCAAAGTGGTAAACGGTGACTGAGGATGCTGATGATTCCAGGAACTTGAGAATAATAATTAAAGTCCAGAAGCTGCTTGAGAATGCTGGAAGCTGTGCAGCAGTTAATGCTGGAAGCACCGGAGACACTGGGGTAGACTGCGGAGAACCTCGCCGGGAACAAAAGCACTGGCAGTTCTTTGGTCTATTTAGCAGCAGAGATCAGCATGACCAGGACCAGGAGCTGTAACAATCTTGACTCGATGAACTGGCACCAGGGAGCCTGTGTGGCTGGCCTAAGTAGTGAGTACAGGTGCTGCTCACAGCTGTGGTAGCAGCTACTAATCAAGATGCAGATACAGAGCAGAACTCTGAACACCAGAGCAGAGAACGCCACCCCAGGCATGGAGTAGAAACTACATGGGATTGTGACACTGTAGGGTAATCTGAACATCTAAAAAGTGTATAGTAGTCTCATCAATGTCATACGTAAATTGAATGGGATGTTTAGATTCATTATGCATAGAAATGACAGTTTCAAAATCTACCCGCGAGCAGGTCCATATGATGAACAAGTCATCTATATATCGGCTATAATATATGATATGTCTAGAGATCTCTGGTTTAGAATGAAATACAGCATGCTCAACCTCAAACATGTACGCATTAGCGTAGCTAGGGGCCACATTCGACCCCATCGCTACGCCGGCCATTTGCAGAAAAAACCTACCATAAAAAATGAAGTAGTTACAAGTCAAAATAAGTCTAAGTAAATCACAAATCAATTCCACATCAGGACCTATATACGCTGGATGTGTCAATAATAATTTGCGTACTGCTGCTATCCCCGCTCGTTGGGGATGACAGTGTAAAGGCTGGAAATATCAATGCAACAGAGCAAACACCCTGATGGAATCTGAATGTTACTAAGTTTATTTAACAAGGATGTAGTATCCAGTAAATAAAACTTATTGTCCACTATACATGGTTGAAGCAGTGAATCAATGTAGACCACACAGTTTTGGAATAAAGATCCCCGGGCAGATATGATGGGTCTGCCAGGGGGAGAAATTAGATTTTTATGAACCTTAGGTAAGGTATAAATTAAAGGTACAGTAGGGTGTTTAGGTACCAAAGCATCAGCCAATGATCGGGGGATCTTACCATCCAAAACTTCTGTGTCAAGAATAGTACTCAGTTGATCCCTAAACATATCAGTGGGGTCAGAATCAAGCAATCTATAAACAGATGAATAAGATAGCTGTCTTTCTATCTCAGATTTATACGCTGATAAATCCTGTATCACAATTGCCCCGCCTTTGTCGGCGGGGCGAATGATGATATCAGTATATGTGGATAAATCGCGTAGTGCCTGAGTTTCAGATTCTGAAAGATTACTATGAATATTACATACAGGCTTATTGATAGCATCACTACCTTGCTGGTCAAGCATACGTGTGAAAGTTTTAATTGGAGCATTGTTAGTAAATGGCTCAAAGCTAGACTTCGGTAGCAATTTACGCAATTGAGGAGGGAGTATATTAGCAGGCTGTACAATCAATTCTTTATTTTTATTACCATTAAAGTGCTCATGAAGGCGCAACTGCCTATTTAATCTATACTTTTCTATTTCCCAACAAAAGCCATCAAATTTACAAACAGGCACAAAAGATAGTCCACGATTCAAAACCTTTGTTTCTGCACAGGTCAAGGAGCGTGAGGAAAGGTTAATCACGATCTCTTGGGAAGAGGGGGCCTGCCGACCCTTCCGCGACCTCGACCTCTTACCACCTCTGTGCGTGAATCGCCTTTTGGGGCCCGCACTTGCCGGCAGGTGCGTACCCCTAAAGGGGCATGACTGGCCAACTCATCAGCATAGTCAGAGTCACTGGTAGTAAGTCCATCATGCTGGGACTTATAGTAACGTCTTGTATGTCGACCCTGATTGTGATAGAGGCGTGAATTCTCACCACGGGGATTCCCAATCCAGGAATACACCTGATTCTGTTCATAGTCAGCAATGACTTTGGTGAGTTTCTGCTTTTTAAATCGAACAAGATCACGCTTATAGATGGTAATTTGTTTGTTGAGTTTATCAACCCAGTCAATAGTATGATCATCCACAAATGTAGATTTATGCTGTGTTTCAAAAGTCAGAAATTTCTCCCGGGTCACTGCCAGCTCCTTACCCGACTCCTCAATTACCAGTAGCATAAGATCGTAGCTACATTTATTCAATACGGCTATCCACCGCTTACAGAAAGTGCTATTATAACGACCAATTGTAGGACAGTTCTTAACACGAAATCCACGGGGGATACATTTTTCCTTATAATAGTCACTAAGGGTGACCCCGTGGTAATAAAAGTCCTGCTCACGTTGTTTAAGTTTTAACCAGTCCCGGTATAAATGTTCCAGAGATTTAAATTCGGCATCATCATTCACTGCATCTTTAAACAATATGCTTTCTGCCTCAGATTCGGAAAATGATAACCCAGTGCCTTGTGTAATCTTTGAAAGATTAATGGAGTCATGTATATAATCACCTGTTCCGCTGATGCCCTCTGCCATCTTGAGGACGTAGCTCCGTCCACAACGAAAATGTAGCCAGGCAGATAAACGGAATATATACTTGGTGGGTGCTCAATCAAGTGAAGGACATTTACTGCCAAATGACCAACACAGATATTCACAGCAGAAGGGAGAGCACTCCCGGTGAAATAAATGATAATCCCGGTGCCCGCGGTAAGAGTTTTTGGCCGAAAATCCAATATACATACACAGGTAGTCCGCAGCACACGGTCAATAACCAAGGCAAATACATCAGATATACTGCAACGTTTCGATATTTTAATATATCGTCATCAGGCACAATAAAACATACAAACAAACAACTAACCTTATATCCCCTAGCACCCATATGGCGAGGGCTGCCTCCGGAAACAGGGGGACGGCACCAATAAATGACGTCATCACCACCCGTCCGTTGCTAAGACCATAATCCAAAATAAACCATTAAAAACAAACAGTAAAAAAGAACATCGGCTGGGGGTAAATGCAAGAACAGCATATAGAACATAATATGTTACATTTAGAAACATGGGGGGTCATTCCGAGTTGTTCGCTCTGTATTTTTTTCTCGCAACGGAGCGATTAGTCGCTAATGCGCATGCGCAATGTCCGCAGTGCGACTGCGCCAAGAAAATTTGCTATGCAGTTTGGTATTTTACTCACGGCATTACGAGGTTTTTTCATCGTTCTAGTGATCGGAGTGTGATTGACAGGAAGTGGGTGTTTCTGGGCGGAAACTGGCCGTTTTATGGGAGTGTGTGAAAAAACGCTACCGTTTCTGGGAAAAACGCGGGAGTGGCTGGAGAAACGGAGGAGTGTCTGGGCGAACGCTGGGTGTGTTTGTGACGTCAAACCAGGAACGACAAGCACTGAACTGATCGCACTGGCAGAGTAAGTCTCGAGCTACTCAGAAACTGCACAGAGAAGTCTTTTCGCAATATTGCGAATCTTTCGTTCACAATTTTGATAAGCTAAGATTCACTCCCAGTAGGCGGCGGCTTAGCGTGTGCAAAGCTGCTAAAAGCAGCTTGCGAGCGAACAACTCGGAATGACCCCCATAGTATTTATGTAAACTGCAGTAGATGCAGAAAGCACCACAACAAATAACAATTGTAACGTTTAAATACATGCAGAGACGCCAGAATACTCATTCAAGCCTCTGGGTGATAAAGTTTGTAAGCAGTGAATCCATCGCGCTTCACATTTAAGCAATTTGGATGCACGATCACCCCTCCTCAAATTGATCGGTACATGGGACGGGCACCGGGACTATCATTTATTTCACCGGGAGTGCTCTCCCTTCTGCTGTGTATATATATATATATATATATATATATACTGTATATATATATGTTGTGGGGAATAAGGGTCCAAGCGACCAACAGTGCTTTAAAAAAAAAAATTTTTAAGAAAACAATTATAAAATAAGGCTGGGATATATTCTATATTGTACAGCATTTTACCTATGCTAAATATTTAAGAGTTAGCTGACGCCCTATAACTAAGGGAGTGTTTTTGGTTATCGTCAATATCTGACTGCTCATATTGGCCCTCATTCCGAGTTGTTCGTTCGCTAGCTACTTTTAGCAGAAATGCAAACGCAAAGCCGCTGCCCTCTGGGAGTATATCTTAGCATAGCAGAATGTGGCAAGAAGGTTTGCTGTGTCTGTCAGCATAGTGTCCAGAGCATGGAGGCACTACCAGGAGACAGGCCAGTTCATCAGGAGACGTGGAGGAGGCCGTATGAGGGCAACAACCCAGCAGCAGGACCGCTACCTCCGCCTTTGTGCAAGGAGGAACAGGAGGAGCACTGCCAGAGCCCTGCAAAATGACCTCCAGCAAGCCACAAATGTGCATGTGTCTACTCAAACGATCAGAAACAGACTCCATGAGGGTGGTATGAGGGCCCGACGTCCACAGGTGGGGGTTGTGCTTACAGCCCAACACCATGCAGGACATTTGGCATTTGCCAGAGAACACCAAGATTGGCAACTTCGCCACTGGTGCCCTGTGCTCTTCACAGATGAAAGCAGGTTCTCACTGAGCACATGTGACAGACGTGACAGAGTCTGGAGACGCCAAGGAGAATGTTCTGCTGCCTGCAACATTCTCCAGCATGACCGGTTTGGCAGTGGGTCAGTAACGGTGTGGGGTGGCATTTCTTTGGGGGGCCGCACAGCCCTCCATGTGCTCGCCAGAGGTAGCCTGACTGCCATTAGGTACTGAGATGAGATCCTCAGACCCCTTGTGAGACCATATGCTGGTGCGGTTGGCCCTGGGTTCCTCCTAATGCAAGACAATGCTAGACCTCATGTGGCTGGAGTGTGTCAGAAGTTCCTGCAAGACAAAGGCATTGATGCTATGGACTGGCCCGCCTGTTCCCCAGACCTGAATCCAATTGAGCACATCTGGGACATCATGTCTCGCTCCATCCACCAACGCCACATTGCACTACAGACTGTCCAGGAGTTGGCGGATGCTTTAGTCCAGGTCTGGGAGGAGATCCCTCAGGAGACCATCCGCCACCTCATCAGGAGCATGCCCAGGCGTTGTAGGGAGGTCATACAGGCACGTGGAGGCCACACACACTACTAAGCCTTATTTTTACTTGTTTTAAGGACATTACATCAAAGTTGGATCAGCCTGTAGTTTGTTTTTCCACTTTAATTTTGAGTGTGACTCCAAATGCAGACCTCCATGGGTTAATAAATTTGATTTCCATTGATAATTTTTGTGTGATTTTGTTGTCAGCACATTCAACTATGTAAAGAACAAATTATTTAATAAGAATATTTCATTCAGTCAGATCTAGGATGTGTTATTTTAGTGGTCCCTTTATTTTTTTGAGCAGTGTGTATAAATATATATATATATATATATCAAAAAAAATGACTGGCACTCATGAGCCTGATAATTAGTTACAGACGTGTTTTATCCATAATCAACGTTTCGGGGGTCTTAGCCCCGTCATCAGGACAGAATAACACAGCACATACAAACACACAAAACAACTTACCCCACATTTGTACCCCCACAGCATGTGTGTCCGGCCGCGATCCTTCCCCAGGGCGCCACCCACCGGAAATCACGGTCCTCACCGCTCCCGGCTTCCGCTCTCACCGGTGCCAGGCAACCGCCACTTTTGCTTTCCACCTAGTCCAGCTTGTGTGTTCCACCGGGCGAAAGTGTTCCGGACAAATCACAGAAGGGTGCAGCTCTTTAGGGCAATCCAAGTGCCACATCTAAAATACATTTAACTTTTAATTAAATTCTACATGTTAGAACAACAAAAATAATAAACTCATAGAAGCATCCCATCCCAGCAACATCAACCACACAATATAATGATAACACCCACGAACATATGCTAAACAGTATTCCAGTTACTTTTTTCATTTAACCCTTTAGGGGCTATACATCCCAACCGGATGATCCATCTGGATTCTTTTAGCAAGAGTTCTCTTGCTCTGTTCCCACCTGTCAATGTAAATAGCACATGATCTATAATGAAGTACCTCAACAACTCCAAGCTATGTCCACCAGATTTAAAGTGTTTAGCCACTGTTTGGTCGGGTGGTCTTCAGTATGCCGACTGACGGGATCCCGGCGCACAGTATACCGGCACCGGGATCCCGACAGCCGGCATACCGACACTTATTCTCCCTCGTGGGGGTCCACGACCCCCCTGGAGGGATAATAAAATAGCGTGGCGCCAGTATGCTGGTCGCCGGGAGCCCGACCGCCGGCATATCATAGTGAACCCGTTTGGTCAATTGACCTGCCCTGTAGATAGAGACGTATAGCAGAACGATGTGCAGACATCCTTTCAGTAAATTTTCGGGTAGTTTGCCCAACGTAGTACAGTCCGCAATGGCAGACAATAATATATACCACGTGGGACGTACTACAAGTAAGAACCTGCCGTACATCAAACTGCTTACAAATATGTGGATGGGCAAATTACTTACATGGGATTAAATTAACACATGTGGCACAGCCACAACATCTGTCGCACCCCGGGGGTTTTCTGTAAACATTGGGGGTTGATGGAACCCCCTACCCGTAGTATCTGCCCGCGCCAATCTATCTCATAGATTACTACCCCTCTTGAAAGCTGCTATAGGTCTGCAATTACTTAACCCACTCAAGTCTGTGTCTGTCTTTATTATCGGCCAATGAGCATGTGTGGCCCTCTTTATTACAGGGCTGGCAGTAGTATAATCTGATATCCAAGGAATAAGGTTCCTCGAGGTTTTTTTTTTCCGAATTAAGGAGATCAGATCTGGACATATTTAATACCTTTCGTTTCTGTTTATTCAGAACTCTGCTACCATAGCCTCGTGCTTCAAATTTACTGATAAGAATATCTAGTTGTTCTGGGATTCTCTCAGTATCACTGGTGATACATGCTATATGCATCATCTGTGACATTTTCAGGGCTTCAGGATGATGACTTGAATTCATTAGAAAGGTGTTTCTATCTGTGTCCTTGCTAAATACCTCAGTAGATATCAGGTTGTTCTTAACTAACACCTTAACATCTAAAAAGTGTATTTCCTCCATACTATAAGAGTATGTGAATTTTATAGAAGATAACCGACTATTGGCATTCAGCATCACTGTCTCAAGACGTTCAGCACCTCCTGTCCACAGAAGAAATACATCATCGATGTACCTGGTATACCACATGATGTATTTAATAATCTCCTGATCCTGAAAAAAAAATTTGGGATTCTTCCTCAAACATAAATATATTAGCATAGGAGGGTGCCACGGCTGATCCCATGGCACACTCCCTAAGCTGCAAGTAGAAATTTCCATCAAATAAAAAATAATTCTTAGTCAGTCAGAGTCATTTCCAAAAGATGTAAAAACAAGGCATGATCAAAGTCAGTATTATTCAAGTTCCTCTCCAGGAATTTATGCATTGCAGATAGATCACCAGCATGCTGAACTGATGTATAAAGGCTGCCACACCAAAAGTGTACCAGATGGTATATTATTTATTTCAATCAATTTCTTCAGGAACTAGGTGGTGTCTTTCAAGAAGGTATCCTGTGTAAGTAATAATGGTTGCAAGATACAATCCAATAATTTTGATACAGGATCTAGGAGAGAGTCGCATGCTGAAATTATAGGCCGACCAGGCAGTTTTTCTTTGTTCTGATGTAATTTCGGTAGAGCATAAATTAATGGGACTTTAGGAGACTGTACAAGAAGGGCTTCATAAAGCTTAGGCGGGATCTTATTGAAGGACTTCGCTTCATTCAAAATATCCATGAGATCACTCTGGTAATCCATGGTTGGATCCTTGCTTAGTTTCTTATAGATCGATGAGTCTGATAATTGAGACATAATCTCAGCACGATAGTCACTGATGTCTTGAAGGACAATGGCCCCACCCTTGTCGGCAGGCCAGATAACAATGTCCTCATAGGACTCTAAATTTTTAAGAGCCCCAATCTCTTCTCTGGATAGATTATATCTAATTCTGCAAGGAGCCATGGTAAACTTCTCCACAGCTTTATCCATCATTCACCCAAATGTTTCAAGGGAGGCATTCGTGGAAATTGGATCAAAGGTGGATCTTGAAGCAGATCTAATAAACTTATCATACACCATAGAAGATGACTGTTGACCAGGATCATGTTGGTAAAATTCTTTTAAATGCAATTTTCTAGCAAAACATTGAGAGTCTCTTTTCCAATTAAAAGCATCAAATTTAGTAGTAGGGACAAAGCTGAGTCCTTTATTAAGGACCCAGATCTCTAATTCACTCAGGGTCCTAGAAGATAGGATGAAAATTAGGTTTTCTTCTTGTCTCCAGCCTTTCACCCCCCTCTTGTTCTGGCCACCTCTGCGGGTGGGAGGTCTCCACTGGCGGGCACTCCATCCCTGGTGTCTGTTCCTAAAGAGATGTGCCGTGATCGCATCGCGTCATCCGGTTCGGAAACAGCAAAGTCGCTGTCGCTGTTTGAAGTATTTCTATCACTCTGACCACTCTGGTCTCTTTTCTGCTAGGGCCTTCTTCTAAAAGATGATGTTCTATTGACCCTTGTGTTATCACCTCCTGCCAGCCATTTGTAGACTTTATTTTCCTCGTAATCTAAGTCCACAGTGTATTTTTTATTTTTCTTAAACTTAATCAATTTTTTTTTATAATTTTCACACTGTATTTCCAACTTGTGGATCCAGTTTCAGCCTACATAGTAAGTTTAAATTCTCTTTCAAATTCAGCAATTTTTGTTCGGGTGAGTTGTAGTTCTCTGTTAGCTTCTTCAATGACTGCAATCATGAGATCAAACGCACATTTGTTCAATATAGCGATCCATTTTTTCACAAAGTCCGGATTATAACAGCCTATCGTCAGTACATTTTGTACGCTGAATCCCCTAGGTATCTTATGCTCTCTATAATATTCAGATAATGAGATGCCATGCAAAAGAAAGTAAATCTCTCTATGTCTCAGTTTGAAAAGGCAGACCCAGACTTGAGTGGGTTAAGTAATTGCAGACCCATAGCAGCTTTCAAGAGGGGTAGTAATCGACGAGATAGATTGGTACGGGCAGATATTATGGGTAGGGGGGTTCCATCAACCCCCAATGTTTACAGAAACCCCCCGGGGTGCTACAGATGTTGTGGCTGTGCCACATGTGTTCATTTAATCCCATGTAAGTCATTTGCCCATCCACACACTGGTAAGCAGTTTAATATACGGCAGGTTCTTACTTGTAGTACGTCCCACGTGGTATATATTATTGTCTGCCCTTGCGGACAGTACTACGTGGGGCAAACTACCCGAAAATTTACTGAAAGGATGTCTGCACATCCTTCTGCTATACGTCTCTCTACAGGGCAGGTCAATTGACCAAACAGTGGCTAAACATTTTAAATCTGCTGGACATAGGCCCTCATTCCGAGTTGTTCGCTCGCTAGCTGCTTTTAGCAGCATTGCATAGGCTAAGCCGCCGCCCTCTGGGAGTGTATCTTAGCTTAGCAGAATTGCGAACGAAAGATTAGCACAATTGCGAATAGAAATTTTCTTAGCAGTTTCTGAGTAGTACCAGACTTACTCAGACATTCCGATCAGTTCAGTCAGTTTCGTTCCTGGTTTGACGTCACAAACTCACCCAGACACTCCCCCGTTTCTTCAGACACTCCAGCGTTTTTCCAAGAAACGCCAGCGTTTTTTCACACACTCCCAGAAAACGGCAGTTTCCGCCCAGAAACACCCACTTCCTGTCAATCACAGTACGATCACCAGAACGATGAAAATTCCTCGTTATGCCGTGAGTAAAATACCTAACTTTTGAGTAAAATAACTAAGCGCATGCGCTCTGCGAACCTTGCGCATGCGCATTAAGCGACTAATCGCAATATAGCGAAAATCGGCAACGAGCGAACAACTCGGAATGACCACCTATGTTCCACTTACATTGAGAGGTGGGAACAGAGCAAGAGAACTCTTGCTAAAAGAATCCAGATGGATCATCCGGTTGGGATGTATAGCCCCTAAAGGGTTAAATGAAAAAAGTAACTGGAATACTGTTTAGCATATGTTCGTGGGTATTATCATTATATTGTGTGTTTGATGTTGCTGGGATGGGATGCTTCTATGAGTTTATTATTTTTGTTGTTCTAACATGTAGAATTTTATTAAAAGTTAAATGTACTTTAGATGTGGCACCAGGATTGCCCTAAAAAGCTGCACCCTTCTGTGATTTGTCCGGGACACTTCCGCCCGGTGGAACGCACAAGCTGGACTAGGTGGAACGCACAAGTGGCGGTTGCCTGGCAACGGTGAGAGTGGAAGCTGTGATTTCAGGTGGGTGGCGCCCTGGGGAAGGATCGCGGGCGGACACATATGCTGTGGGGGTACAAATGTGGGGTAAGTTTTTTTGTGTGTTTGTATGTGTTGTGTTATTTTGTCCTGACGACGGGGCTTAGACCCCCAAAACGTTGATTATGGATAATACACGTCTGTGACTAATTATCAGACTCCTGAGTGGCAGTCATTTTTTTGGATACGTATGAATCACCCATCAGGGCACCGGAGCAATTGTTTTGATTTTTGTGTGCCAGCCGTCAGTGGATGGATATATATATATATATATGATAAATTTACAATTTATACTAACCAAACCTTCCTGCTTTGCTTCCTTAGAAGGCTTTTCTTTTGTGCTCATGGACATGGTCATCTGCCAGCTCTGAGCAGCTAGATACACAATATTTATCTTTGGCATCATGCTCATTCCTGTACACAGGGCTGGGGCACTAGTTCCCCATGTTCGCAAAAGTAGTGGCAGCAATGGCTGCATACTAGGAGACCATGGAGCTCACCCAATGAGAAACAGAGATAGCAACTGGAATGACAGTTGACAGTAGAACTTACTGGTTTCAGCAGCTCAACTGCCAGATTAAGGCTTTGGGGGCCCCGGGGGACTTAAGACTGGGGGGACCTTAAATATTTGTGATGCGATGATACGGTTCTTGTGTGCAATACTTTGGCGCATACATGAAAAGGGGGTGGCATCCCACATCATGCCCTCTTTTTCATGTGTACATTTGTTTCGCAGCTACTAACCTGCCCCATCCCTTATGTGCACAGTAGGTGAGATCCTCTCTTTCTTCCTCTAAGTGGGACACTGCAGACCAAGGTGGGGGGCAATACCTGAAAAGCAGGACTGTCCCACCATAATCAGAATAGTTTCAAGGCCAAGTGACTCAACTATGCACAAAAACAAAGGAACTGGGGTACAGAAAAATGTCAGTAGATGCTCTGGACTGATGGGTCAACATTTGAAATATTTGACTGTAACAGGAGGCAGTTTGTTTGCCAAAGGGCTGGAGAGTGGTACAATAATGAGTGTCTGCAGGCAACAGTGAAGCTGAGCCCCTGAAGAAAACCACTGTGCCGTGGCTGAAACAGCTGTTGGGCTGGAGCTGACATGCAGACTCTATGGATCTGTTTGAATAAAAAGAACCTCTTTTTTCATCAAAACATGAGTGCTGTTTTTTTTCTTTTCCTGTATGCTGGAAAAAGTGAGTGCCAATATTTAACCCCTTCATGACTCTGCATCACCAATTCAACTTTCATTACAGTGTGCTGTCTTGTTCTATATATATATATATATATATATATATATATACACACACACACACATATATATTCACACACACATGCACACATACATACAGTCACACAAATGCATACATAATAAATCATATATACACATGTATAGTCACTCAAAAACATACATACATAGTTACACATAAAAACAGACAGTGCCCATTCCTGAGTCACTCTTACCATGTAGGCTTACTGTTGGATGGACAGGGCTCCCCCCTGCCATTGGAACTTGCCCCATGCATACCCACTCCCTCTTCCTTTATAATCCAGCTCTGCAGTTATTCTGTTAGAGCTTCATAACAATCACATCTTTGGAGTGAGGACACCCCATAGCACTACCATCAACCTTGAAAAATAAGTAGTCATTTCATATTTGTGATGAAATTAGAGTTACTCCAAAGTAATACCATCTCTAACTCTAACTGCTCTTTGAATTCCATATTGGAAACAATTTTTAAATTGGGACAATGGTGTTCACACATCACAATGGATGTGGCCACACTGCTCAAGAACTAGGAAAGCCTCTACACCCCTCTTCTCCCCTAAAGACATACTTGAATTGCAGCATGCATCAGTAGCAACCTGCAGGTCTTGCAGCACCCAGTCATCTTCCAGCTTTCCATGAGACAAATGTGCCAACCCGCAGGATAATCCCCTTAAAGGAATACATACTATTTACTCCATAAATAGTGACTGCCCCACTGAAATCTGACAAATTGAAAAAAAAATTAAATCTGACAAATCTGAAAAGTGAGGGAGATATGTCAAGAGTTGGAGAGATAAAGTGGAGAGAAATTAATGCCAACCAATCAGCTTCTGTCATTTTTATAACACAGCCTGGAAATTGACAGAAGCTGACTGGTCTGTACTTTACCTCTCTCCAAGTTTTGATAAATCACTCCCAGAGTGTTTCTATGCATTATGTTGTGTTGCTGAGTCATCATTATAACTACAATATGGAAACCCCTCTTATACAATTTCTGTTTAGTTAATATGGTGATACTGTCCCGTCCTTACAGCCAGCTCCAGGTAGCTCAGCAGCTTTGAAGATTACAGTTGAAGAGACTAAAAGTAAAGATGTCTATTTACAAATATTTTGCTGTGTATGATACTTAACTCATTGTTGTTTTTCATTGTAATCTATGACGAGTTGATGAAATTAGTTACACTCATACTTTTTTGGATTACTTAAAAACACTATTTAATTATTCTCTGGTTAAGGTTAATTTCTATGTGTATTTGTAATATTAGTTTTTGAACTTTTGTCAAATTAATAAATTGGTTATTAAGCATTTTAAAAAAAGCAAGCCAATTTAATGTATTATACTTTTTTAATTATCAATTTTAAAATTGATATAGATAGCGGAACTACATTTTAAAGCTGTGTATTTTTATTTTGATATAGCAGTTTGCTTAAACAGCTTTATTAAGCATCATGTTATAATCAGTGTTTTTCTTGGAAATTCTGATATGGAATAGTGTTTAAATTTCTGGCAGAAATATGTCAAAACCCAGAAATTTCCTGTTTGCCCAATTTCCCTATTGTTTGTGCTCAATTATTACATCCCATTGGTCATCATTGGCTACCTCTTTGCTTATGTTTTGCACACCGGCTTGTACTATAATTTAGTAATTTAAAAAAGGAAAAAAATACCCTCTCTCTAATATATGTTTGATATATTAAGAAATAACATAATGTCATATTGTAAAACACAATGGAATTTGCTGCGCTATATAAGAATTGAAGCTGTTAATAATTGTAAGATTCCCCTTAGAATGTAAGCTCTCACGAGTAGGGCCCTCTTCTTTCATGTACTTATCCTTTTCTTACTTTAATAATCCTCAACTGTCCAAATTCCGCAGTTTTTCGGCCACCTTGAAACTCATCTCTATGTCGTTTACTGGTGTAGTTATGCTTAGTTACCCTGTACTTGTCTATATTGTCTTCAACTGTAAGTCACTGTTTTCCTGTTTTGATTATGTGCATATGTACTCTGTAATTGGGCGCTGTGGAACCCTTGTTGCGCCATATAAATAAAGGATAATAATAATAATAAAATAAATAACAAATATAGGGCCTGCCTCACAGCCATACACAATGCCAATATTTATGGAGTTCAGGCATTATTGTCCGACTGCGCATTTGTCATGGTACCTTAGTGATGCTGCTGGCTTTAAGAATTTATTAGCAAAGTGATTAAAAGTCAGGACCTTTTGGGGGAGGTAAAGGAGAGTGGCACAAAAAATGCAGGAGTGACACAACCTTTTTTGCGGTGAGTCTCAGCCGACAATTGTGATCCTGCACAAAACATGGCGCCAGTATCTCAATTCCCGCGGCTATTCTGTGCGACCATAGGGAGTCAATTATCAAAGGATCTGCGACTGTTGCTGCATATCTGTACGCAGTTGCTTGGATCTGCAAAGCCACAGGTTGGAGCATCTCAATAGAAATCCAGGCATCTGTGTCATTTGCATATTTTCACATATCTGCTGCGCACAAGATCACAGCTGCGAATGCATTACCATACAACACTGAATTAGGCCCATAATTCTTCTGTTTTGTTTCCCACACATGGCTTCTTTATGTTGGCTTACACTTTGTTGAAAAAATAAATGTATATGTAAATGTGTTGTTTGGCTCATGATATTAGATTGATCAAATTGTAAAACTTGGTTAGGATTAGATGACTGTCCATTACATGCTAGTCTGAAGGAAAAAAAAATCAGATAGAAGGTAGTTTTACTTTTTTTTTATTTCAAATGAAATTATAGTATATACCAAAACATGTCTAAAAAAGAATAGGAATCAGCTCACCGATAAATCATACTGTGTAAATGTAAACATCAAATAACATGCCATAAACACTTGCAACCTCATCTAGAAGGGTGTGGATCATTAGGTCGACTTGGAAAAGGTCAACAGTGTCTAGGTTGACATACACAAGGTCAACATGGGAAAAAGGTCAACATGGAGAAAGTCGACACAGGAAAAGGTCAGCATGAGTTTTTTAAAAAAAAATTGTGTCACTTTTGCCGTCACAGCACAGGAACCCCCAATTTGTGTACCACATGTGCTCACCATGCTTCAGGAAAGGTTACTAATCCCAATCAAAGCCCACGTGGTTGTAAATATGAAAAAGTTGGAAAAAATAAAAATAAATAAAACTCATGTCGACCATATGATGTGTCGACCATTGCCATGTCGACCTTTTGACCATGTTGACCCTTTGACCAAATCGACCTAATGCATGTCAACCGTTAGTGGTCGACCTATTAACTGTTGACCTTAGTACCTATCATCTGGATACCATCTAGAAAATATATTAATGAAACATATGGATCCCTTGCAGCCAATTGGATACATATATCCATATTAGAAGCACATTGTAAATCTAAGTAAATCTAATAAAAATGTGCAAATGAAATCAATACTTAGTAAGTTAGAAGATCAAACTCTCATCTTAAAAAAAAAAAATGATCATCTGCCCTTCTCTTCTTACCAAATTCACAAATAAGATCTTCATAAAGAAGAAAAAAATGTCTTGGTACAAAAAGATTTAGATAATACCGAAAAATAAGCAAGTAATTTGATAGCTCTTATAGATTTATAGAATCACGGGATTAAATGCTTTCCACTTATTCAAAGAGGATTACCCTGGATACATTTATTTGTTTAGTGGAGATTCTTCACAGAACTGAAGAGTTTACAATGATATGACTGATGGAAAAGGGAAAATCCGATTCAGCTTTAGCCCCTATCGTCTGGCCACAGATGTGGTAGTAGAGATGATCCATATGGCACAATAGAAAAGTAGTAAATAATCTTTAATCACCTGAGTCATGCTCCAGAAAGCACACTTGTGAAAAGGAAAGTGAAAAGGACAAGTCAGTTTTTTATTTGATAAATATCTGAGTACAATGTATACTTCTAATATTGGTGTCCATATTTTGTGTGTATATATATATATATATATATATACACATATACAGTATATATATATATATATATATATAAACAGCATTTGTCATCAACTCCCTTTTTAACAGTGTTATTATCTTACAGTTAATCAGCTAACAGTTATTGCAGCACTCAACAAATTAAATATCTGACAAATAAATGATAGCACATCCTTCATGGTTAACATTCTAAATGTATGCTACGAGGGTGGTACAATAAATGTGGTAAAAAGACCTCATTTCATAAATGAATTCAACTCGTACATATATGTATAATCAATAGTATGACCTTGTTACAGATTTTGTTTCCACATAGTACCCATACTTGTCTAAGCATTTGTTCCAATTGTACACCAAAGCATCCATCACGGCATTGGAGAAATCAAGGTTTGCGCTGTTTCATAAAAGCCTAGTAAGTTTGTTTGACATGATCTATCCTTCACAAATCCATGTTGGTTCCTATTAATAACCGTATTGGCTTCAAGGAACTTCTGTATACTATCCCTTAAAATACCTTCCAGTAATTTGGACACTACAGATGTAAGACTAACTGGTCTACTATAGTTACCTTGCTCAGATTTACTTCCCTTTTTGAATATCGGCACTACTTCTGCTATACGCCAGTCTTTGGGAAACATGCCTGATGTAAGTAAGTCATTGAAGATCAAAAATAGTGGTCTTTGGTGAACTCCGTCGGGACAAGGTGATTTATTAATCTTAATTTATTTTAATCGTCACAGACAACTTCCTCCCTTATATAAGCACTTAGCAGTAGGACATTTTCGTTGCTAAGGTTATGTGTTAATCCTGCCATCTGGTCCTCAATTGTGAATACAGATGATTAAAACTCATTTAATTTTTCCGCTATGTCATTATCGTCTTTGATTAAGATGCACAACTTGTCCTTTAAGGGGCCTATACTCTCCATCTTTAATCTTTTGCTGTTAATGTATTTAAAAAAACTTTTTGGGGTTTGATTTACTTTCCTTTGCTACAAGCTTTTCAGTTTCTATTTTAGCCGCTCTTATTTCTTTTTTGCATATTTTGTTACAATTCTTATAGTACTGCAATGACTCCGCTTTCCCATCTGATTTATATATTTTGAATGCCCGCCTCTTTTTGCCCATTAGTTCCTTAATCTTTTTGTTAAGCCACATTGGTTTGGAATTATTACTCCTACGTTTGCTGCCCATGGGAATAAATTTACGAGTATAATTATTGAGCAGGGTTTTTAATACCTCCCATTTTTCCTTAATATTTTTTCCTTGAAACAAAATTTCCCATTCAATGTCCCTTAAAGCTTCCTTCATCATGTCAAAGTTGGCTTTGCTAAAGTTTAGAGTCCTAGTTGAGCCTATATAGGACTGCTTATGAAAACCATTATTGAACGTGACCATATTGTGGTTGCTGTTTCTCATGGGCTCCCCCACTGTAATACATGATATCACTTCCCCATTGTTTCTTAATACCAGGTCTAAGATTGCATTGTACCTAGTTGGTTTCTCAATTAGTTGAAGTAAGTAGTTATCATTTAGTGTGTTTGAAAAGCTATTACCCCTAGCAGTATCACATGAGTCATTTGTCCAATTAATCTCAGTATAGTTAAAATCTCCCATCACTATTACGTCTTCAAGTCCTGCCGCTTTTTCAATTTGCTTAAGTAACAATTCCTCATCAGACACATTAATACCAGGTGGCTTGTAGCAGAACCCTAGTACTGTCTTTATTGTTCCCTTTCCCTGGCATGCAATTTCTACCCATAACGTCTCAACAGTATTTACAGTCCCCTCATAAATATCTTCCCATATATCAGGTTTTAGAAATGGCTTTACAGAAAGACATACCCTCCACCCCATTTATTTAATCTGTCTCTCCTGAACAGTGTATAACCCTCCAGATTGACTGTCCAATCATGAGATTATGTCTATAATATCATACTGTTTGCTTGCTGCAAGGACTTCTAGTTCCCCATTTTTTCTTGCAAGGCTTCTAGTGTTTGCATACATACAATTAAGAAAAGTAATCCTCCTTGTGCTAGGGAGTTCATTTTCTATATACAGTACTGATGACCCATAATCGTCATTAGTTAATGTTTAGGCAATACCCTTGGTAATACCCTCGTTAGTACCCTTGCCGGCTGCTCTTTCCCTCTCCCCTTCTCCACCCCCATTTAGTTCACTACCTCCATCCTTAATATTCTCACTGCATGACCCATAGTTTCTAGCTAAACCCTCCCTCCAGGCACCTAGTTTAAAATCTCCTCCAACCTTCTAACCATCCTTCCTTCTCATTCAGGTTCAATCCATCACGACAAAAAAAAGATGGCACCTGACTGAGAAGTCTGTCCAGTGTTCCAGGAACACAAAGCCCTATTTCCTACACCAGTCTCTAAGCCATACATTTACCTCCCTAATCTCCCTCTGCCTCTCTTGACTAACACGTGGCACAGGTAATATTTCGGAGAATATTACCTGAGATGTCCTTGCCTAAGTCTCTACAATCTTTCTTAAGGACATCCCACCTACCACTAACTTTGTCGTTGGTGCCAACGTGCACCAAGACCGCCGGGTCATTCCCAGCCCCTCCCAACAATCTTCCTACCTGGTCCGCGATGTGTTGTACCCGAGCACCTGGTAGACAACAGACTGTACGGCGATCATGGTCCTGGTAGCAGATTGCCCTGTCTGTCTTCCTGATAATAGAGTCTCCTACCACCACAATCTGACTAGGTACCTCACTTTCTTTTAACCCATCAGTGCCGGAGGGACCGCTCATCCAGTTGCTAGAGGGAACAGTCTCCTCCAGCTCCGTCATTTCCTCACTACCATCCACCGAATCTTCGTCCAATCGGGTGAATTTGTTGGGGTTTGGTAGTTCAGTGATGTCATGCCTACCCCTCTTTTTCTTCCTTCTAACTGTGACCCAGCTGGCTACCTGGTTATCCTTGTTTACCGGTGACCCCACTTGCAACTCGTCCACCGTTCTATTTAAGCTTTGCTCGAGCTTGTGGCTATCCCTCAGATGCATAATGGTTTGCTCTAGATCAGTTACCTGGGCTTCCAGGGCAACCATTCGCACACACCTTGTGCAGATGTATTCACACTGGAACGGTTGCTCCAGGTGCGCATACATATTGCACGATGTGCATTGAGTGAGATTCCCAATCACGGATCCACCCATTTTGTTTGTAAAGTCTAACTCCCTGTTACCTTTAGAAAAACAATACAAACTATGCAATACAATATGGTACTATAGCCTAGCTGCGAAGAAAAACAATGTTCAGAACAGTAATTGAAAATACAATCAAAGGAATGTGTGACAATGGAGAGAAACAATGGGGGTAATTCCAAGTTGATCGCAGCAGGATTTTTGTTAGCAATTGGGCAAAACCATGTGCACTGCAGGGGAGGCAGATATAACATGTGCAGAGAGAGTTAGATTTGGGTGGGGTGTGTTCAAACTGCAATCTAATTTGCAGTGTAAAAATAAAGCAGCCAGTATTTACCCTGCACAGAAATAAAATAACCCACCCAAATCTCTCTCTCTCTGCACATGTTATATCTGCCCCACCTGCAGTGCACATGGTTTTGCACAATTGCTATCAAAAATCCTGCTGCGATCAACTTGGAATTACCCCCAATACTCACAATAGTACAGTAATTGATAATACAGTGAATACAATCAAAGGAATGAGTAACGGTGTATAACAGTGCAATGTGTGACAGTGATGATACTTGCATATCCGGAGAGTGCCTGGACCTCCTGCAGCAGCACCTGCTCACTGGTCACAGCTCCCCAGCACCTTTCTCATGCTCCTGGCACCGGGTACAGAGCAGTGAAACTTCTGTGTTGTTTAATTGTCGATTCCTGAATCCTGCTTCCAGGTCCCAGCTTGACATTCAGCTTTCCATCCAGCCAGTACTTTCCAGGAGCTGCAGCAGCGCCTGCTTCGGGTTCCTGCTTCCCCCTCAGCCCCTCACCATCTGTCTCCCTCATTCCAGGCCCCAGGGTCCGGCCCTCCCGTTCTGGCCCCTGGCTCCCGGTTTCCTCCTGTGCACGCACGTCGCGCACTCATCACTTCTGGTTCCGGTCAGCGTGTCCCGGTGTTTCAGGTCAGCGTGTGCTCTCAGGGTCTTTGATAAGCCCAATAAAAACTGGATGCATTTGTGCACTGAATGCATTATTATTTTGAAGTCCCCTGGCTCCCAAGTATTTCCGGAGATGACCCTGCTCCAAGGACAAATGCAGGTGGAGAATTAAAAACCAATATACAAGCCATGTTCCACATTTATCAATTGAATGTAGAACATAGTGGAGGTCCTCATTGTGCAATCACAGTAGTTGTGGCTTGACGTACATACAAGACTAAATATGCTATAGTTGAGAGGCTGGCAGTCATCTTTGATACAAGGAATGCATTAAAGCTTAAGAACATTTATGGTAGAAGTCAGATTCCTGGGGAATCTTTGTATGAGTTTGCCCTTAGCTACCAAAAGATGGTTAAGACCATTAAAGCATGTGGCTCTGGTGAAATGCAACAGGAGGTAGATGAGCTCATTAGTCATTTCCTTAAAGGTATCCAAGAGAAGTTTGCGAAGATTCAACTATACTGTATATGCTTTTATTACACTCATCTACCAGTCTGTTTCTGAGTTTAAGTAGACAGTAATTAGAATCCTGAGGACAACTGAACCCAGTGGTCACCTCCTCTACCTCCTCTGGAGTGGGTAGGACCAGGGACCCCTCCACTAAGCAGTCCATCATAAGAGATATATAGTGATCCATTAGTGGTCTTACAAAAGCAATTGCTGAATTGGTGCTTACAGTGTCACCAACATGTGTGAAGAAGTACACTATATCTGACTAATGCAGAGTCAGATGGTTGATGATTGGTGGACAGGCCAATAGCTTTGATATAATGAATGGAGGGATTGTCCAAAACCTTCTGGAAGATGACCATTTGGCAAGTTTGATGCGTGAGGGCAACCCATTTTCCAATGCTGCAACAGAAGTGACCATGCTGCAGCAGAATAGACCACTTTGCCAGTGCTGCAACAGAGTTTAAAGGCTCTGACAGCTGGAACCTTTAAATTCCAAAGTCAAGGGTCAAGGACCAGCCCTCAGTAGAATCAACAAGAATAGGTTCATTTGAAAATGTTTGCAGATGACAGTTTATTGCCACATGGCTCTTTGGACAAGTCTAGGATATGACTTTATAAACAAGTCTAGGATATGACTTTATAAACAGAGATCACCTAGATTGATCTGTTTATACATTATACTGATATTTCACAGAACAACAGTAAGAAGTTACTTTGTAGACTGATGGCAAAAAAAGGTGGCTGAGTTTGATGTGAAGAAGGATGACTGTGGTGTGGAAGTTGTTAATGTAACCAGTCCTGGTGGTGATGCAGTTCCAAATTGTCGTTATGAAATACCCAGACATTCTGAACAGTCTAAATGTGAAAGACCACTGCAACTTTTGCTGCCATATGAGGAAGCCATGGTGTCCTGAGTCACAGAGGATAGACCTGAATTTATTTGACAAGCTCAGTCCATGCCTGCTAAGATACAGTATGTGTTATATGAGGTTACATAAACACAGAAGGGAGTCAGTCAATCCCACCAAAGTGGATGTAATTTTCCCTCAGATGTCTCTTTGGGTAATACAAACAGTCCCCAGGATTCTTGGTTCTTTTACTCCTTCCAGATAGATTCCCTTTGGCAGTTATTCGGAATATACCCAAAAAGGAAAGAGACAATAATAGTGTAATCCTGTATGGTTTGATAATATAGGGATGGTGTAAAATTGCACTTACATTTCAGAAAATGGGTAAAGGCATGTATCTCACTCAATAGTGAGTAATTTCCAGGATAAGAATAATTCTGTCCCTCTTCTGAAGATGGATCTCTATTGGGTAATCTTCCAAAGCAGTACCACTTGTAAGACGATTCGTAGTTCGTTCCATCCACCCATTCCCAAGCACCTTCATCAGTGGAATCATGCAGCCCAATCCAAAAAAGCCTGGTAAGGCTGGCAGCAGATTTAGTGGTAAGGAAAATCTGTTGTCTCTCACTGGTTATTACAGCGAGGTTGGCTCCCTTTTTAGTACACGCACTCCTGGCTTTGTGCCAATCAGACTTGACTAAACTGAGGTAATAGCAGCTGCCATCAAACTGCAGCCAGCCAGGCTCACAGGACTGTTCTGAAACACAGAAGGAAAGTTAATGAAACTTTCCTCGCTGTAATCACCAGTGAGAGACAACAGATTTTCCTTACCACTAAATCTGCTGCCAGCCCTTCCAGGCTTTTTTGGATTGGGCTGCATGATTCCACTGATGAAGGTGCTTGGGAATGGGTGGATGGAACGAACTACGAATCGTCTTACAAGTGAATACTGCTTTGGAAGATTACCCAATAGAGATCCATCTTCAGAAGAGGGACAGCATTATTCTTATCCTGGAAATTACTCACTATTGAGTGAGATACATGCCTTTACCCATTTTCTGAAATGTAAGTGCAATTTTACACCATCCTTATATTATCAAACCATACAGGATTACACTATTATTGTCTCTTTCCTTTTTGGGTATATTCCGAATAACTGCCAAAGGGAATCTATCTGGAAGGAGTAAAAGAACCAAGAATCCTGGGGACTGTTTGTATTACCCAAAGAGACATCTGAGGGAAAATTACATCCACTTTGGTGGGATTAACTGACTCCCTTCTGTGTTTATGTAACCTCATATAACGCCTATTGAAGTCTTTATTTTTGTTCTTTCCACATTTGCTTGAAGTTAGGTGTTACTTCTGAGAGGCTTTTTGTGCTGTTTGTGTGGGGTGTAGTGCGCCTATTCATATATCATCAGCCACTGTTTCTAAGATACAGTATGTGAAACCCTCCAAGTAATGATGAGGCCTGTAGTGGCAGCCTCTCACATTGTGCAGTCACCTGTGTGGAGTGTGTTTAAAGAAGATAACTGCTCCAGTGCCAGTTCTTATGTTACGGACAGATGACGAGCAAGTTGCTGTTTCTGTCACTGTAATCATCGAGCCCAGCAGAGAGTTGTGAAACACCTAGACAGAAGTCTCCAAGCAATTAGTTCCATGCAGGAATTCAGAAAGCGAGGCATATTTACCTAGCTTCTCAAAGTGTACAATAAATAGAATAAATGGTATGGATAGTACTATATTATCATCCATACCATTTAATTTCTACTTTTTCTTGATGCCCTCTAATATTAGCGACTTGCTAGTTGAAAACTAAGGTTTTCGGAGCTTGGTAAATTGGGCCAGACTGCAGCCACATTGCGAATAATCGGAACTGCCATCTGCAGTGTTAGCCTAACACAGGAAATATATTTTTGTTAATTTTCCAAAAAGCAGCTGTCCTATCATAAAAACTTTCACTACTAATTGCTAGCAATAAAAGTTTACATACATGTCAACTTTCAGTTTTTGGAATCTGTTAAATATGCGACAGCCACGTCAGACCCCTAATGATGAATTTGCATTACTTTAACATACAGAAACTAGTGTTTCCACATGTGTAACAGGCCCATTTAGCTTAATCAACAGACCAGAGGTTCCCAAACACTGTCCTCAAGACACCTCAATGGTTCAGATTTTGAAGGTATTCATGGCTCAACACAGATGGTTAAATCAGTTTGACTGAGGTACTAATTAAGTAACCTGTGGCCAAGCATGAATATGCTTAATCCTAGACTGTTAGGGTGGCTTGAAGACCGTGTTTGGGAACCTCTGCAATAGGCCTTATATGACAGTATTTATTAGTATGTCAGTAAGACTCTGAGGGTTCTATTCATGAAGCAGCGAAAATAGTGGAGAAGTGAGCCTGTGGAGAAGTTGGCCATGGCAACCAATCAGCTGCTCTGTACAATTGTACAGTATGCAAATTATAAATGTTACTACAATGTTGATTGGTTGCCATGGGCAGAGCCGGCCCTAACCAATATGATGCCCTAGGCAAGATTTTGGCTGGTGCCCCCTAGCACCACCGCTAGTTCCGCCTCTGACCCTGCACCCCTTTCCCAGCACCATCACCCCCCACACAAAGCAGTCCTTTTTTTTGTTTTCCTACCCCCTGTAAATTAAATAAGAACAGTGTGCACATTCGGCGTACAGCCCAAAAATGTATGTGTTTTTGCTGGCAAGGGGCATGGCCACACAATAGTACCCTCAATTCAAATTATGCCTCACAGTAGTGCAACTTTATTCACAATTTATCATGCGATAGTGTCCCTTATTCACATTACATCACACAGTAGTACCACTTTACCTAATATACATTACTCCTTACAGTAGTGCCCCTCATTCACATAACATCATACTGAATTGCTTCTTATTCACATTACAGCACACCATATTGCTCCTTATTCACATTACACCACACCATATTGCTCTTTATTCACATTAGACCACACAGTAGTGCCCTTTCTTTACATTATGCCACACAGTAGAGCACCTTATACACATAATGCCACACATTGGTAATGCATTTATACACATACCACACAGTAATGCCCCTTACACATATGACACACATTATTAATGTCCTTATAAACATAATGCACCTTACACATTATGCCAACCCTTATTAATGCCCTTATTCACATAATTTCCCTTACACATATGCCGCACATTTTTAATGCCCTTAGACACATAATGACACACATAATGTCCCTTACACATATGCCGCACATTATTAGTGCCCTTATACACATAATGACACACATAGTGCCCCTTACACATATGTTACACATTATTAATGCCCTTATACACATAATGACACATATAGTTCCTGGCGTTAGTCAACTGGCAGCTCTGCTAACGTCGGGTGCCTATTTTTTATGAAAATGCATCTTATTTGCATTGCTATGTGGCTAGGATGCACAAGCAGCTTCTGCTGATTAAAATGATATGCGGCATGCCTATATACTGTGTGCGATTGTGGCTGTATCTGCATACAAAATGCTACACACAGAATATAGGCATGCCGCATATCATTTTAATCAGCAGAAGCTGCTTGTGCCCCCAGGCTTACCAAATACCCTAGGCAATTGCCTAGTCTGCCTATGTCTAGGGCCGGCTCTGGCCATGGGAAACTTCTCCACTGGCTCACTTCTCCACACTTTTCACTGCTTCATGAATAGACCCCTGAATCTTTTTTTTATTTCTGTTATTTCTTCTGCCTATAACACAGTTGTAGCATTTCAGACTTAACAAATTATAAGCCATTTATTGGCTAACGCTACTGCAATGGACCTGCATACATACCTATACCATTGTAGGCCCATTCACCAGATTTCAGATGATTGGGACATAGATTGTACAGGTGTGTAGCCTTCTTTACACTACAATATTTGTTTTTAATTTAGATTATAATAACTAGAAACTGCATTGTGACTAATCTGTGTCTATTGTAACAAAAACTATATTTTACTAAACAACTGAAAATAATTTTATAGTGTCTTATTGCTGTGAAATATATAGCTGGAGGAAGGGGCTAAACATACATGATCTTTCCCATCCTTGCACCGACAAACTCAGGGGTTTTGTTAGAAAGAAACTAATCCCCTCTATGAAAACAATGTGTGACCTTAGTATTAATTGTCCAATGATGACCAGGCAATAACATCAAAAATGGTTCAGAAGTCCAGAAATAAGGAGCTTCTAAATCCTAGAACTCTCTCATCCTGGCATCAATAAACCAGGGGTCCCTTCATTTGATGCAGTAGGTTGTATACTGTAGTTAGCAAAATGGCATACCTTGTTGTGCTGCCATATTACTTTTACACATTTTATACGAGTTTCATTGAAGGTACTGTAGTAAAGTGATTGAAAAGACTAATTCCATTAAATAATTAAGCTGGTACCATATATTATATTTCATGTATGGGCTGAGAATGTAGTACATTTTATGGAAGCTACATCTGTATAATACTACAATATTTCGAATTGTGTAATCCTTTACATTCTAGGCCTACATTTTTCAACAACTTGATCCAGATGTTCCCAAACGCGGTCCTCAAGGCACGCCAACGGTCCAGGTTTTAAATGTATCCATGCTTGGCCATAGGTGACTTAATTACACCTCAGTCAATTTGATTTAACCATCTGTGCTGAGCCATGGATATACTGTACCTAAATCCTGGACTGTTGGGGTGCCTTGACGACCGTGTTTGGGAACCTCTGACTTGATCTATTTCTTTGCAACATGTACACAATGGACTAAACATCACTTTTACATTTTACTTTATTTAGGACATCATATTCAAGATACACAAAACTACAGCTAAGTAAAGGTTACACGAATCCTTTTCTTCACTTCCAGGGAAATACATAAAAAAATCAGAATTGTGTAATTGTAGGAAATGGAGTGTTCACCTTCACTGTCTCCATATTGCCTCTACTGAAGAAATAGCAACCTTTACCAAAATGGCTAGAGAGGATGCTTCTGCACATGTGCCGCACCATACTGCAATCGGCTGTGTAGTGCTTAACTCCGGGGGAAGATCACCCTAATCACCCTGTATATCACCATTATACATGACCACAAGGTCCGCTGTATGTACCTGCTTACTCCACTGTAACTGTACATTACTGTGAGTACACCTGTAACTCTGCATACTGTAATCAACCTACAAGTTAGTTAAATCTCACTGCGTAGCCCAACTTCATAAAAAGATTCTGCTATTAGCCACATATGGTCCGATCACTATAATACACATATAGCTACAGCAATTTGGCCTTTCTATGCTTTGTACGTGATTTTCTCAAATTCCTGGCAGCAAAAAGGTTAGAAGCAGATTAGTCTGATTCAGCAGCAACATTATTTTCTGTAGACACATCCTACAAATATTGGAAAGCCTACCACTGTAATACAGTCATTACATGAAGACTAAACAAGGTGAAACTGAAACCAAGTACTGCAAAGCAAAGTGTACATATATTGGGGCATCACAAACAGTGGAATTGTTAGCATTTCTACCTCACAGCACTGAGGTTATGAGTTCGATTCCCACCTTGGCTCTGTGTGGAGTTTGTATACTCTCCCCTTGTGTGGGTTTCTCCAGGTACTCCGGTTTTCTCCCACTATCCAAAAATATACTGGTCGGTTAATTGGTTACCAACAAAACTAACCATAGCGTGAATGTGTCTGCGTGTACATGTGACAAGGAATAGGGGACATGTACTAAGCAGTGATAAAAGTGGAGAAGCGAGTCAGTGGAGAAGTTGCCTATGGAAACCAATCATCATTGACGTAACATTTATAATTTGCATACTATAAACCTATACAGAGCATCTAATTGGTTACCATAGGCAACTTCTCCACTGGCTCACTTCTCCACTTTTATCACTGCTTAGTACATGTCCCCCATAGATTGTATGCTCCACTGGTGCAGGGACTGATGTGAATGGCCCAATATTCTCTGTAAAGTGCTGCGGAATATGTGTGCACTATATAAATAACTGGCAATAAATAAATAATAGATAAATAAATAAATAAATTAAAATATATTAACAGTGTCTTCTAACCCCACAAAAAGAAACAAGATTATAAATATAATTTGTCATGCCCAGGGATGTAGATCAGTAGAACACATAATGCTGTTTTAAATTATAAAAAGCACTCTTAAATTAAATTTGAATTCAATTGACATATTTTAGATGTTAACACAGATTAAAAAACGTTAAAAATGCTGTTTCATTGATATCCTGATCACTTATTCCAATAGACCCTTTATTGGGCACAGGGCATTTTGTGAGAGACGTGAATAAGCTATAAACCTCTACACAAATATTCACATTTTTGTTTTTCCTTTCACGCTGAAGGTTATCTCCCTAGTTGCTCTAAAATCAGCTGACAGCCATTTCCCATGATGCTTTAAGTGCTGTCAAGCTGTCTATCATGCTGTCACCTGACCAATCGTTCCCATGGTTCTCCCAAGCTTCCACTATGATAAATTGAAAGGCACTATTATCTGCCTGTTGTGAAGGGGAGCTGTTTAGGCTTTGATAAGATATCACTAGTCCCAGGTGAAGGGAAGCTGACAGCACATCAAGACAAGACAACACATGAAAACACTGAACATGGGACCACAAGGTTTACAAACATCTGTTGTCATTATTTATTATCCCTGTTCGGCTTAAGTTTCCATCTTGCTCTTCGACTATTGAAACGGAGACTTCATCTTCAAGTGCACAGCTACATATTAATGTAACAATTGTGTACCCATAGCTCCAGCAGGTATAAAGAAGGGCAGGGCAGCCTATGGGAGCCATCACACTTTGTCCTAGTTGCTTACAGTCTCCAAAACCTATTTATAAAATGAACACGTTTTCGCCCATAAATCTCTACGCAGTCTGTATTTATATAACAAATGATCTGTAAATACTGACAAGCACTTATTTTCCATTTACTGTACATTTCTTCCACATCAGGTCCCCTTTCCTTCACTTTACCTTTACAGTACTCTTTTCTTAAATGAGAAATGAATGAGATTACGAGACAGATGCTTGTAGAGTGATAAAGTGGGCGGAGATAAAGTACCAGCCAATCAACTCCTCACTGTCATTTTTCAAACACAGCCTTAACATGGTCGCTAGGAGCTGATTGGCTGGTACTTTATCTCTCTCCAAGGCTAAGCACATCTCCCCCTACATCAGATGAAATACATATGTAGAGTCAGTGGCAACATACCCCATGACTGATATATTATGTTCACATATATAAACATTTAGCATGTATTACTATCTTCTGATTTCCTTGTCATGTACACGTGCCTCATACTAGGACAGAACATACTAGGACAGGACAACGACATGACCACAACACGGATCTCTTCTGTGCAACTGCAACATTTGTCCCAGTTACCACCCAGAATATTAAGCAAGGGGAGATCCAGTCAACATTCATCTGACTCAGAATCGCAGTGATACATAAATTTGCTTCTGTGCATCGGAAGTTTGTTCAAAAAAATCTCTATTTGTGGCCATATATGGAGCTGCATCTGACTCAGAGTATCTACTAATCTACCAATATCTTCCCGGCCTGTGCTCCAAGCTAAGACACCTTCCAGCACCACATTAATATTATACTCAATTATACACCCTAGGCACTTTAATATTATACCTGCATATGCTCTAAGAAATACCAATCTTATACTGCAGGGGTGCTGAGAGCAGACATGGGTACAAAGTGCTTGGTCCTGTCAGGGAGGTGTAACCATGCCACCAGGAATGCACGGCCATGCCCCCTTTGGCATGCTACTTCATGTCCATGACTTGTTGTGGCCATGTGCCAAATTAGGTATTTCTATGGGTATCCGGTCTTTAGGTCGACCACACTTAGGTCAGCGATGTCTAGGTCGACCACTATTGGTCGACAGTAAGTAGGTCGACATGGTTTCTAGGTCAACATGATCTCTAGGTCGACATGACAGAATGTCGACATGAATTTTTCACATTTTTTTTTTTTACTTTTTCATGCTTTACGATCCACGTGGACTACAATTGGGAATGGTAACCTGTGCCGAGCACAGCAAGGCACCTTGCTCGAAGCATGGCGAGCAAAGCGAGCCATGCGAGGGGACACGGTGCACTAGTTGGGGTTCCCGGTCACTCTACGGAGAAAACGACACCCAAAAATATAAAAAAATTAATGTCGACCTTTTGTCATATCGACCTAGAAACCATGTTGACCTATAAACCATGTTGACCTAGAACCAGTGTCCAGGTGGTTGACCTAGACACTGACAACCTAAGTGTGGTCAACCCTATGATCTACACCCTTCCTATGTTCAGTTTGCCTGCAGGAAATCAGGACTGCATAACAAGCAATAATTTAGATACTTTTAACTCATTTGTATAAAAGATACATCTCTGTCATGACACTGATACACTTCTCTCATATGACACTGGTACATTCCTCTTTTATGACACTGATACATCTCTCTCATGTGACAATGGTACATCTCTCTCATATGACATATACTATAGGAGTCATTAGGAATACAATGCCTGTCCTGGGACTCCCACTTTCTTCCTATTCTATATCCCATTTCCAATTGTTATCAAAATTATCTTATCCTTTTTTTTATTGCTTTCTTTTTACTTCATCTTTCCTACATCCATTCTCTTTCACATCTATTTTTTCACTTTCCTTCATTTATTATTCCTAGTTTTAATATTTTTGCAGCATTTTACTTAATGTGTATATCTGATAGAAAATAAATATTTATTTAGCATCTGCATAAAATATAAGCCAGCATAAAGAACCTAGTACACGTTACATTATATTTTCTAGTGTAAAATAAGCTCTTCTCTAAGAAACTAGAGTACAATGCATTAATGTAAATGATCACTAACCACAATAGTTTAACCAGATTAATATGCTGACACAAAGTTCATGACTCATTTTCCATAATGTTTGCAGCTCTGAATCCATTTTTGATACATAGCCCCTTTGTCTGTTGTTGAATGGCGATTTAACAAGTGTATTGTACTACTGACAGGAGAGATCAGCAGCACAGAGGAAAATGAAGCAGTGGTCGCACAGACACAATTACTTATTGCTGGGCATTCTGCCCATGGTTTAAACAGCGGTAACATGTGAAAGAATGAATCAGATTAACTGATCTGTCAAGGATCGCAAACAAAGTATGACAGACAGATCCAATAAAACAGACAGGCCTGATAAAAACAGACAGATGCAATTCTCATAATGTGCAAGCTTAAAGCAGTCTGCTTTGGGACAATAAATAGTTAATCAGACTACAAAACTGAAATCATCCACATCCATCTCAGTCTACTCCATGATTTTATCAGGACACTGAACTTCTGAGTGAAATTACCATTGAGAACCAATAAATGTGTCTGTATATGTTTAACACATATTATACTGACAGATGGTGTGGTATGGTATGCCGGCGGCCGGGCTCCCGGCGACCAGCATACCGGTGCCGGAAGCCCGACTGCCGGCATACCGACAGCGTGGCGAGCGCAAATGAGCCCCTTGCGGGCTTGCTGCGCTCGCCACGATGCGGGCACGTGGTCGTGGACCCCCACGAGGGTGAAAAACTGTTGGTATGCCGGCTGTCGGGATTCCGGCGCCGGTATACTGTGTGCCGGGATCCCGACAGTCGGCAACCTGATGACCACCCCTGACAGATACCTTAATAACATGTCCAATCTCTGCAATCTCTGTGCGTATATAGATATACAAGGGGTATCATAAAGTTTCAATTCTCACCATGAACAGAATGAGATAGAGAGTTTAGGGGGAGATCTACTAACCAGTGATAAAAGTGGAGAAGTGCACCAGTGGAGAAGTTGCCCATGGCAACCAATCAGCATTGACGTAACATTTATAGTTTGCATACCATAAAGTTTACAGGGCAGCTGATTGGTTGCCACGGGCAACTTCTCCATGGCTCACTTCTCCACTTTTATCACTGCTTAGTACATATCCTCCTAAATGTCGTATGTTGATCTTAAAATCTTCTCCACTTAGTCACCCTGCAGAGCCACACATTTCTACTACTGTTTTTTGACCTTCCACAACCCTTCATTATAGAAGTCCTGCAATTACCTCGAGAACCACTGTTTAATTTCCAGAATGACATAATTTGTGTTGTCATATCGCCTAAGCCAATGTGGCTTCTTCAGCTCATGGAAGAGAAAGAAGTCGCTGGGTGCGCGATCAGGTGAATAGGGAGGATTGGGCAAAATTTGTTAGCCACACCTGTCGGCTTCCATAGTGGATGCCTGGGCGGAATGTGCAGGTGCATTGTTGGCTAGGATACGGATGCCTTTGCTGATTATACTACAGTGTTTTTCATTCACAGCATCTTGCAATACCTGCAGAAGGGTGTAGTAGTAAATGCTGGTGAAGGTCTGACCCTTTAAAAAGTAATCCGTTAGGACAGTCCCAAAAATGCACAGCATGACCTTAGCCTGTTTTTTTTTTTTTTTTTTTTTTTTGGGGGGGGGGGGGGGGGGGGGTCCACTCATTACTCATTTCTTTGGTATCCGTATTGTACAGGTAGACACAGCATTCATCCATAGTCATGAAACATGCAAAGAAATTCTCATCATCTGGTGTCAACAGTCAACATCCACTGCGAGTGTGAAATTGATTGTGAAATGGGGTCAGCAAGTGAGGAACCTATCGTGATGACACCTTAGACATGTGCAGTTACTCATGTTTGTTAGTTTATTAGAGTGGAGCAGGGTGAATAGTTTAATTTTAAACACAGGAGATGATAATTGATTTAGGAAACACAATAGTGCCCCAATGTCTCCTGTTCTTCTGGATGGAATAGGTATTGATCAGGTGGAGTCTTTTACATTTTTAGGGATTTTAATTTCAAATTCTTTGTCTTGGTCTTTAAACTCAAAATTTTTGATAAAGAAGGTGCAGCAACGTCTTTTTTTCTTGAGGAAATTAAAATCTGCTAGTGTGAGTAAAGGGACTTTGTTAATTTTTTATTGTAGTGTTGTGGAGAGTGTATTGACCTACGGGATTGCCGTATTGTTCGGAAATTGTACTGATGTTGCAGAGCGAAAGGCCCTGGATCGGGTGGTTAGGACAGCGGGTAGGGTAATCGGTGTCAGGTTGCCCGGTTTTTATGAGATATATGAAAAGAGGATCTTTAAGAAATCTATGGCCACTTGGGGGGATTCTAGTCATCCTAACTACCCAATCTTTTCAAGATTGCCATCAAATAGACGCTTTAGGGCTGTTTAATCATGCACAATGAGGTTGCACAACAGCTTCTTTCCGAGCGCAGTACATATGTTAAATTGTCAAAATGTTTCAATTGTAGGTCTTGAAATGTAACTTGCATGTCTACGTCTATGTTATGTGATATGGTTTTGCTTGATTTTTTCGTTTACATCCCTTGGAGTTTGTTAATGACCATAAAGATTTTATTATTTTTATGTATAATCTTCTACACACCTCCATAACTAAGATCAACTTCTATCATGAGCACTTCAATGGTTAGTCATTTGTCTTGAGGACAAGAACTTCCAGTTTTTTCACTTTGTTAAGATCATCCTTGATTGAGGCTCATCTGAGAGGGACATGTGTCCAGTGTGCAAGTTCCTTTTCCACTTCACAACAGTGTCATATGATGGGCTTTCATCACCATAAACAGCCACTTTTTCATCATGGATTTGTCGGGGAGCTGTTAACCTTCAAATGGAGGAACTTAATAACACTGCGGCCTTCAATTTTGTCCATCATGCATAGAAACATAGAATTTGACGGCAGATAAGAACCACTTGGCCCATCTAGTCTGCCCCTTGATACTATATTTAGCCTTTGGGTTTTTTGAGACCCAAGTGCATGATTTTGCATTTTTTAGCATTAAACTGTAGTTGCCACGTTCTTGACCATTTCTCAAGCCTACCTAGGTCATCAATCATTTGTTTTACCCCTCCCGGTGTGTCTACCCTGTTGCAAATCTTTGTATCATCTGCAAAAAGGCATACTTTCCCTTTAATACCATTTGCAATGTCACCAACAAAGATATTAAAGAGAACTGGTCCGAGTACAGATCCCTGGGGTACTCCACTGGTAACATTTCCCTCCATAGATTGTACTCCATTAACTACAACTGTTTCCTATCCTGCATCCAGGTTCTTATCCATTTATCTGTTTTGTAATCCACCCCCACGCTTTCAAGTTTATTTAGCAGTCTGCGATGTGGGACAGTGTCAAATGCCTTACTAAAGTCTAGATATGCTACATCTACAGCTCCCCCTTGATCTATTATTTTCATCACAGAGTCAAATTATTATTGCATATGCATATTACTAATATTAAATCATATTACTGACATCTACCACCTCTAGAATCTAAACAAGTTAACATTTAGTAACTTTCATTTACAACATCATGCACATGATTATCTTGATCAAATTACATCTGTATATCTCAATAACTTCAAGATGATAAATAAAACTTTATGATACCCCCTTGTACACTAGATAGATAGATAATTTAATTAGATATATAGAGATAGATAGATAGACAGACAGATAGATTGCACATGTGTGATTCACAGCGGAATCCAAGTGTTACCTCTGCTCTTCCACCAGAGCTGTATGGTGCATCCACTGCTGCTGCTACAGAGTTAATCTGCTCTGTCCCAGGATTATGTCCTGCAGCAAGTGACGGTGCACCCAACGCTGCGGCTGAACTGTGAGATGAAACCCGCCAGTGAACGCTGATTCTGCATGCAGCAGATGACTGAATGACAGCATAGATGGAACCCTGTCAATTCACTGCGGGCTCTGATCCTTGTACACTGGCAGAGAGCGCTATTTATATACTGTAATTATGTAAGTTGTGTATGTTTATATACACACACACACACACACACACACACACACACACACTAACTAGCACACACACCATATTTGTTTTCCCTTTTTTTTTTAATTAGGGGGCACCAAACTCCAACTTGCGTCCGGGCAACTGGGATGAAGTTACACCCCTGGACACATGTTTGCATTCATTGCATACTTGTGTCATTTATTGCAGTTATCCTGTGTACAACAAAGATACTAAAGTCATTTTATTAACTCAAATCAATGTATCCGTATACAGATCATGCCCTTCTCTGGCAGAACTGATCTAAAATACAAGGTCATGTAGGAGATCATTTATAGTTGAGTCACACAATAAAACAGGAGGCATTTGATATGCCGGCTGTCGGGATTCCGGCGCTCAGCATACCAGCGCCGAGATACCGACAGCCGGCATACCGACAACTATTCTCCTTCTTGGCAGGTCCACATCACCCCTCGAGGGAGAATAAATAGCGCGCCACCGTGCCCACAGCATGGCGAGCGCAGTGAGCCCACAAGGGGCTATTTTGCGCTCGCCCCGCTTCCGGCATGCCGGCGGTCAGGATCCCGGTGCCAGTATGCTGGCATAACGTAGTAGACCCCAATAAAACACCTTCATTTTGCAACTATGCATCTAGATGGTTCCAGCCAGCACCCATCAAGATGAATGCCTACTTTATACTCTCAGAAGACAGATCTACAGAGGAGAACTCTGGAAAAGTGTACACATCACATCAAAATGCAAAGTCAACCACTTTACAGCTACTCCTTTTAACATAATAAGGACAAGGCCAGCACCAAACAAATGCAGCACTCAGACTCAGACCATAAAGCGTTTATAAAGATTCTGGATTCTGTGATCTGAATAAAAAGAGTCATATATAAAATGCGGGACTAGATTTCCATTAAAACTTTTTAAACTTAAAATTAAAATGTGTAACACAATATAACATGCATTATTTTTTTAGCAAATATTCTATAATAGCAGAATTGTCCTTTAGCAGGTAGAAAAACAATAGGAAATAATTTAAATAATTTGCATTCATTTGATATCACCAGGATCACTTTCGGGTGTTTAAATACACAATGTCGTTATTAGAACAGTGGCTCTTAACTAATGGTCGTACAAGCTGTATTTCAGCCACTAAATTGCAGAGATCTCTATAAAGTCTTATTTGTGAGAATGACTAATAGTGCAGTGTGTCCTATGATCCAATAAGATGGAAACTGGCTTCGAGCAGTCTCTAATAGACATGTGGTATATTAGTTAGGTATTGAGATATGCAAAACACACAAAAAATATTGGATAAGACTGGCACACAACTGCCCCACTCCTTATATAGCCATTGTTCAATCTAATCCACCAGGGTTACTGCTCCAGTGATAACAAGATCAAATTTCTCATGCAATAAAAAGCAAACAGGAACAAAGTATAGTACTGCATAGAAAAATCTTATCCTCCTCTGTGTGTACAAAGTGGGAGAGAAGTGCTTCCTAGGAGAACCAAATCTAAGCTTACCATACTATCTATTTAAACATGGGCACTAATAAATTACACAGGTTCTGTGGTTGGCTGACTACAAGCCTGCATTTCACCCGATTTTAATCAGCCACAGAACCTGTGTATCCATGAGCGTCCCAGGTAAAAGGGATAGTATGGTGTGCATAACCATATCCAAATCAGAGGTGAAAAAAGCAGGAGGATATCAGTGAATATACCACCTGAATTCAATGCTTACAAGAAATCCATAGTAAAGGGTCCATCAAAGTATCTTTAACAGGATACTCCAATCATGGCAGAAAGTGGTGACAACATAGTACAGAGGGGGAGCCGGTTAGCACATATCAACATACAAGCAGAGATGTATGTGTAACATGTGCTGGCAGCAGGTCCCCGGGTATCAGAAGCACTGTGTCTATTACAGGCGCCGTGCAGCACCCTGGGCTCAACATTTGGCATAACTCTCCTTCTAAGCCTACCCACAGACTCCCATTTGCTACGATTTGCTAGAGTCTGGGGGCCGGCTTTGAAGGAGACTGCAGCTGAATGCTGCCTAACTACAGCTATCATCCCTTAATTGATCAGGACTGATATCTGCAGTCCAAGGTTTCTCTGATGCCCCCTACACATTCGGCGATCCACCACCGAGCTGCCCGACGGCGGATACGGCCGACGGGTGAGCCGGTGGCGGGGGGGAAGGTGATGGGGGGAGTGAAGTTTCTTCACTTTCCCCATCACTCAGCTCCATAGCACTGCATGCTAATATGGACGAGATTGTCCATATTGGCCTGCATGCACAAGCGACCTGGCACCAACGATGAACGAGCGCGGGGATGCGCATCGTTCATCGTTGGTGCCTACACACTGAACGTTATGAATGAGTTCTCGTTCATTAATGAATGAGAACGTTCATATCGTTCATTGTTATTGCCCAGTATGTAGGACCTTTAAGTGCATTAAAGCCTAGCTGTTGGTGTCAGTCATAGTGCACTCATTTTCTATAAACATTTCTGAAATGTATTTGATTTCTTACTGTTTCTGGAACAAGTTATAATAATTAAATATTATACTCCATATAAGGTGGCAGTACGTTATACTGTTAGGTATGAGAATAAACACCTGGGCCCCTTGGAAAAAGCTTCGCCCCTTATTTGGCTGTCATAATACCTAATCTTGAGGCTCACCATTATGTATTGTTATGTATTCCAGCAACTTGTACATAATTGCACAGAAATCCTACAGGACTTGATAATATATAACATCCATACTCCTGTATTATTCATGTTTGACAAACTCTTTTTAAAAGTTATAATAGAGGAAGACCTCTGATAGTGAGATATCTGCCCCTGATGCTTTGTTATGGTGCTGAAGCAGGGTTTCCTATATTGACCTACTACTACTATATAGGTCAAATTCACTTTGCCCTAGCAGTCCAGTTTTTAAGTATATCTCTGCTTTAATTAGTATCTCAGTCATTTTGCTGAAACACAGATAGCCTTAAAATCCGGACTGTTAAGGTGGCATCAGGTGGCATCAGATCCGATGGGAAACATTTAGCTAGTGGTAAGTTGACCCAATTTAATTTTTCTAAATTTAAGTACAGTATTTGGTCTTTAAGATTAGTTATTTTTGCTAGGCAGACATCAAAGCTAGTTAAGTGTAATCAGCGTCCAAAGTCCATCAATGTAATATATGAATCTTGCTGCACAGAACAGTTCCTATTTGCTACTAGTTAGGAAAATATTTACTTTTAGCTTAAACATTTTTACAGACCCTGTCACATACTAAATAGTACTGTGTGAGTATATAAGAAACGGCTGTGATTCTATTACCCCACTTCTTGGAAGATAGCTTAGGACTAAAACTTGCCGTGTATGTAAATTAGTGATGAGCGGGTTCGGTTTCCGAGAAACCGAACCCACCCGAGCTTTACATTTTTTTACACGGGTCCGAGCAGACTCGGATCCTCCCGCCTTGCTCGGCTAACCCGAGCGCGCCCAAACGTCATCATCCCGCTGTCGGATTCACGCGAGATTCGGATTCTATATAAGCAGCCGCGCGTCGCCGCCATTTTCACACGTGCATTGAGATTGATAGGGAGAGGACGTGGCTGGTGTCCTCTCCGTTTATATAGTTAATTATTAATAGTATACTACACAGGTGATCTGATTGCTTAGCTTATTGTGGGGAGGATTGGGGACTGGGGAGCAGCTGTTAGGAGGAGTACAGTGCAGAGTTTTGCTAGTTTTTTATCCGTTCTCTTCCTGAAAAAAACGCTCCATACCATATCTGTGCTCAGTGTGCTGCATGATATACATCTGTGCTGAGTGCTCACACTGCCTAATTGTGGGGACTGGGGAGCAGTTATAGCAGGAGTACAGTGCACAGTTTTGCTGACAGTGACCACCAGTATACGTTTGTCTGCCTGAAAAACACCCCTGTGGTAGAGATGAGCGCCTGAAATTTTTCGGGTTTTGTGTTTTGGTTTTGGGTTCGGTTCCGCGGCCGTGTTTTGGGTTCGAACGCGTTTTGGCAAAACCTCACCGAATTTTTTTTGTCGGATTCGGGTGTGTTTTGGATTCGGGTGTTTTTTTCAAAAAACACTAAAAAACAGCTTAAATCATAGAATTTGGGGGTCATTTTGATCCCAAAGTATTATTAACCTCAAAAACCATAATTTACACTCATTTTCAGTCTATTCTGAATACCTCACACCTCACAATATTATTTTTAGTCCTAAAATTTGCACCGAGGTCGCTGTGTGAGTAAGATAAGCGACCCTAGTGGCCGACACAAACACCGGGCCCATCTAGGAGTGGCACTGCAGTGTCACGCAGGATGTCCCTTCCAAAAAACCCTCCCCAAACAGCACATGACGCAAAGAAAAAAAGAGGCGCAATGAGGTAGCTGTGTGAGTAAGATTAGCGACCCTAGTGGCCGACACAAACACCGGGCCCATCTAGGAGTGGCACTGCAGTGTCACGCAGGATGGCCCTTCCAAAAAACCCTCCCCAAACAGCACATGACGCAAAGAAAAAAAGAGGCGCAATGAGGTAGCTGACTGTGTGAGTAAGATTAGCGACCCTAGTGGCCGACACAAACACCGGGCACATCTAGGAGTGGCACTGCAGTGTCACGCAGGATGTCCTTTCCAAAAAACCCTCCCCAAACAGCACATGACGCAAAGAAAAAAAGAGGCGCAATGAGGTAGCTGTGTGAGTAAGATTAGCGACCCTAGTGGCCGACACAAACACCGGGCCCATCTAGGAGTGGCACTGCAGTGTCACGCAGGGTGTCCCTTCCAAAAAACCCACCCCAATCAGCACATGATGCAAAGAAAAAGAAAAGAAAAAAGAGGTGCAAGATGGAATTATCCTTGGGCCCTCCCACCCACCCTTATGTTGTATAAACAAAACAGGACATGCACACTTTAACCAACCCATCATTTCAGTGACAGGGTCTGCCACACGACTGTGACTGATATGACGGGTTGGTTTGGACCCCCCCCAAAAAAGAAGCAATAAATCTCTCCTTGCACAAACTGGCTCTACAGAGGCAAGATGTCCACCTCATCTTCACCCTCCGATATATCACCGTGTACATCCCCCTCCTCACAGATTATCAATTCGTCCCCACTGGAATCCACCATCTCAGCTCCCTGTGTACTTTGTGGAGGCAATTGCTGCTGGTCAATGTCTCCGCGGAGGAATTGATTATAATTCATTTTAATGAACATCATCTTCTCCACATTTTCTGGATGTAACCTCGTACGCCGATTGCTGACAAGGTGAGCGGCGGCACTAAACACTCTTTCGGAGTACACACTTGTGGGAGGGCAACTTAGGTAGAATAAAGCCAGTTTGTGCAAGGGCCTCCAAATTGCCTCTTTTTCCTGCCAGTATTTATTATTATTATTATCCTTTATTTATATGGCGCCACAAGGGTTCCGCAGCGCCCGATTACAGAGTACAAATGCACATAAAAAACAGGAAAAAAGTGACTTACAGTTGAATACAATATAGGACAAGTACAGGGCAACTAAGCATAACTACACCAGTAAACAGAGATAAGTTCCAGGTGGTCAAAAAACTGTGGGATCTGGGCAGTTGAGGATTATTAAAGTAAGAAAAGTATAAGCACATGAGGGAAGAGGGCCCTACTCGTGAGAGCTTACATTCTAAGGTATAAAGTCTAAAGTATAAGTACGGACTGTGTGACGTGCCTACTTGGATGCGGTCACTCAAATAATCCTCCACCATTCTATCAATGTTGAGAGAATCATATGCAATGACAGTAGACGACATGTCCGTAATCGTTGTCAGGTCCTTCAGTCCGGACCAGATGTCAGCATCAGCAGTCGCTCCAGACTGCCCTGCATCACCGCCAGCGGGTGGGCTCGGAATTCTGAGCCTTTTCCTCGCACCCCCAGTTGCGGGAGAATGTGAAGGAGGAGATGTTGACAGGTCGCGTTCCGCTTGACTTGACAATTTTGTCACCAGCAGGTCTTTCAACCCCAGCAGACCTGTGTCTGCCGGAAAGAGAGATCCAAGGTAGGCTTTAAATCTAGGATCGAGCACGGTGGCCAAAATGTAGTGCTCTGATTTCAACAGATTGACCACCCGTGAATCCTTGTTAAGCGAATTAAGGGCTGCATCCACAAGTCCCACATGCCTAGCGGAATCGCTCCGTGTTAGCTCCTCCTTCAATGCCTCCAGCTTCTTCTGCAAAAGCCTGATGAGGGGAATGACCTGACTCAGGCTGGCAGTGTCTGAACTGACTTCACGTGTGGCAAGTTCAAAGGGCATCAGAACCTTGCACAACGTTGAAATCATTCTCCACTGCACTTGAGACAGGTGCATTCCACCTACTATATATCGTGCTCAATTGTATAGGCTTGAATGGCCTTTTGCTGCTCCTCCAACCTCTGAAGCATATAGAGGGTTGAATTCCACCTCGTTACCACTTCTTGCTTCAGATGATGGCAGGGCAGGTTCAGTAGTTTTTGGTGGTGCTCCAGTTTTCTGTACGTGGTGCCTGTACGCCGAAAGTGTCCCGCAATTCTTCTGGCCACCGACAGCATCTCTTGCACGCCCCTGTCGTTTTTTTAAAAATTCTGCACCACCAAATTCAAGGTATGTGCAAAACATGGGACGTGCTGGAATTGGCCCAGATTTAATGCACACACAATATTGCTGGCGTTGTCCGATGCCACAAATCCACAGGAGAGTCCAATTGGGGTAAGCCATTCCGCGATGATCTTCCTCAGTTGCCGTAAGAGGTTTTCAGCTGTGTGCGTATTCTGGAAAGCGGTGATACAAAGCGTAGCCTGCCTAGGAAAGAGTTGGCGTTTGCGAGATGCTGCTACTGGTGCCGCCGCTGCTGTTCTTGCGGCGGGAGTCCATACATCTACCCAGTGGGCTGTCACAGTCATATAGTCCTGACCCTGCCCTGCTCCACTTGTCCACATGTCCGTGGTTAAGTGGACATTGGGTACAGCTGCATTTTTTAGGACACTGGTGACTCTTTTTCTGAGGTCTGTGTACATTTTCGGTATCGCCTGCCTAGAGAAATGGAACCTAGATGGTATTTGGTACCGGGGACACAGTACCTCCAACAAGTCTCTAGTTGGCTCTGCAGTAATGATGGATACCGGAACCACGTTTCTCACCACCCAGGATGCCAAGGCCTCAGTTATCCGCTTTGCAGTAGGATGACTGCTGTGATATTTCATCTTCCTCGCAAAGGACTGTTGAACAGTCAATTGCTTACTGGAAGTAGTACAAGTGGGCTTACGACTTCCCCTCTGGGATGACCATCGACTCCCAGCGGCAACAACAGCAGCGCCAGCAGCAGTAGGCGTTACACGCAAGGATGCATCGGAGGAATCCCAGGCAGGAGAGGACTCGTCAGACTTGCCAGTGACATGGCCTGCAGGACTATTGGCATTCCTGGGGAAGGAGGAAATTGACACTGAGGGAGTTGGTGGGGTGGTTTGCGTGAGCTTGGTTACAAGAGGAAGGGATTTACTGGTCAGTGGACTGCTTCCGCTGTCACCCAAAGTTTTTGAACTTGTCACTGACTTATTATGAATGCGCTGCAGGTGACGTATAAGGGAGGATGTTCCGAGGTGGTTAACGTCCTTACCCCTACTTATTACAGCTTGACAAAGGGAACACACGGCTTGACACCTGTTGTCCGCATTTGTGGTGAAATACCTCCACACCGAAGAGCTGATTTTTTTGGTATTTTCACCTGGCATGTCAACGGCCATATTCCTCCCACGGACAACAGGTGTCTCCCCGGGTGCCTGACTTAAACAAACCACCTCACCATCAGAATCCTCCTGGTCAATTTCCTCCCCAGCGCCAGCAACACCCATATCCTCCTCATCCTGGTGTACTTCAACACTGACATCTTCAATCTGACTATCAGGAACTGGACTGCGGGTGCTCCTTCCAGCACTTGCAGGGGGCATGCAAATAGTGGAAGGCGCATGCTCTTCACGTCCAGTGTTGGGAAGGTCAGGCATCGCAAACGACACAATTGGACTCTCCTTGTGGATTTGGGATTTCAAAGAACGCACAGTTCTTTGCGGTGCTTTTGCCAGCTTGAGTCTTTTCAGTTTTCTAGCGAGAGGCTGAGTGCTTCCATCCTCATGTGAAGCTGAACCACTAGCCATGAACATAGGCCAGGGCCTCAGCCGTTCCTTGCCACTCCGTGTGGTAAATGGCATATTGGCAAGTTTACGCTTCTCCTCCGACAATTTTATTTTAGGTTTTGGAGTCCTTTTTTTTCTGATATTTGGTGTTTTGGATTTGACATGCTCTGTACTATGACATTGGGCATCGGCCTTGGCAGACGACGTTGCTGGCATTTCATCGTCTCGGCCATGACTAGTGGCAGCAGCTTCAGCACGAGGTGGAAGTGGATCTTGATCTTTCCCTAATTTTGGAACCTCAACTTTTTTGTTCTCCATATTTTATAGGCAGAACTAAAAGGCACCTCAGGTAAACAATGGAGATGGATGGATTGGATACTAGTATACAATTATGGACGGACTGCCACGGTTAGGTGGTATAAAAAAACCACGGTTAGGTGGTATATATTATAATAATAATACAATTATGGATGGACGGACTGCCTGCCGACACAGAGGTAGCCACAGCCGTGAACTACCGCACTGTACACTGGTTGATAAAGAGATAGTAGTATACTCGTAACAATTAGGATGACACTATGACGGTATAAAGAATGAAAAAAAAACCACGGTTAGGTGGTAGGTATATAATAATAAATAATACAATTCTGGTCGGACGGACTGCCTGCCGTGTGCCGACACAGAGGTAGCCACAGCCGTGAACTACCGCACTGTACACTGGTTGATAAAGAGATAGTAGTATACTCGTAACAATTAGGATGACACTATGACGGTATAAAGAATGAAAAAAAAAACCACGGTTAGGTGGTAGGTATATAATAATAAATAATACAATTCTGGTCGGACGGACTGCCTGCCGTGTGCCGACACAGAGGTAGCCACAGCCGTGAACTACCGCACTGTACACTGGTTGATAAAGAGATAGTAGTATACTCGTAACAATTAGGATGACACTATGACGGTATAAAGAATGAAAAAAAAACCACGGTTAGGTGGTAGGTATATAATAATAAATAATACAATTCTGGTCGGACGGACTGCCTGCCGTGTGCCGACACAGAGGTAGCCACAGCCGTGAACTACCGCACTGTACACTGGTTGATAAAGAGATAGTAGTATACTCGTAACAATTAGGATGACACTATGACGGTATAAAGAATGAAAAAAAAAACCACGGTTAGGTGGTAGGTATATAATAATAAATAATACAATTCTGGTCGGACGGACTGCCTGCCGTGTGCCGACACAGAGGTAGCCACAGCCGTGAACTACCGCACTGTACACTGGTTGATAAAGAGATAGTAGTATACTCGTAACAATTAGGATGACACTATGACGGTATAAAGAATGAAAAAAAAACCACGGTTAGGTGGTAGGTATATAATAATAAATAATACAATTCTGGTCGGACGGACTGCCTGCCGTGTGCCGACACAGAGGTAGCCACAGCCGTGAACTACCGCACTGTACACTGGTTGATAAAGAGATAGTAGTATACTCGTAACAATTAGGATGACACTATGACGGTATAAAGAATGAAAAAAAAAACCACGGTTAGGTGGTAGGTATATAATAATAAATAATACAATTCTGGTCGGACGGACTGCCTGCCGTGTGCCGACACAGAGGTAGCCACAGCCGTGAACTACCGCACTGTACACTGGTTGATAAAGAGATAGTAGTATACTCGTAACAATTAGGATGACACTATGACGGTATAAAGAATGAAAAAAAAAACCACGGTTAGGTGGTAGGTATATAATAATAAATAATACAATTCTGGTCGGACGGACTGCCTGCCGTGTGCCGACACAGAGGTAGCCACAGCCGTGAACTACCGCACTGTACACTGGTTGATAAAGAGATAGTAGTATACTCGTAACAATTAGGATGACACTATGACGGTATAAAGAATGAAAAAAAAACCACGGTTAGGTGGTAGGTATATAATAATAAATAATACAATTCTGGTCGGACGGACTGCCTGCCGTGTGCCGACACAGAGGTAGCCACAGCCGTGAACTACCGCACTGTACACTGGTTGATAAAGAGATAGTAGTATACTCGTAACAATTAGGATGACACTATGACGGTATAAAGAATGAAAAAAAAACCACGGTTAGGTGGTAGGTATATAATAATAAATAATACAATTCTGGTCGGACGGACTGCCTGCCGTGTGCCGACACAGAGGTAGCCACAGCCGTGAACTACCGCACTGTACTGTGTCTGCTGCTAATATAGACTGGTTGATATTTAAAGAGATATTAGTAGTATACAACAATACTATACTGGTGGTCAGGCACTGGTCACCACTCCTGCAGCAAAAGTGTGCACTGTTAATTAATATAATTGTACTCCTGGCTCCTGCTAACAACCTGCAGTGCTCCCCAGTCTCCCCCACAATTAATTATAAGCTTTTAATTTATACATTGATGACTGTGCAGCACACTGGGCTGAGCTGAGTGCACACAGACTGAGTCACACTGTGTGACTGACTGTGCTGTGTATCGTTTTTTTTTTCAGGCAGAGAACGGATATAGCAGAGAGAAGTGAACGGATATATTATTATTATATTAAATAAAAGTTAACTAGCAACTGCACTGGTCACTGACTGTGGTAAACTAACTCTGTCTGCGACTCTGCACAATCTCTCTCTCTCTATCTAATCTATCTCTATTCTAATGGAGAGGACGCCAGACACGTCCTCTCCCTATCAATCTCAATGCACGAGTGAAAATGGCGGCGACGCGCGGCTCCTTATATAGAATCCGAGTCTCGCGATAGAATCCGAGCCTCGCGAGAATCCGTTAGCGTCATGATGACGTTCGGGCGCGCTCGGGTTAACCGAGCAAGGCGGGAAGATCCGAGTCGCTCGGACCCGTGAAAAAAAACATGAAGTTCGGGCGGGTTCGGATTCCGAGGAACCGAACCCGCTCATCTCTACCCTGTGGTGGCTTTTTTTTATACTACTTTAGCAGTCTGCTGACAGTGTCCACCAGGTCCATTATACTGTATATAGCAGTACGGTAGGCCACTGCTGTACCTACCTCTGTGTCGTCACTCGTCGTCCATAAGTATACTATAGTATCCATCCATCTACATTGTATACCTGTGGTGTCTTTTTTTTTTTATACTATAAACGCAGTCTGATGACAGTGTCCACCAGGTCCATTATACTGTATATAGCAGTACAGTAGGCCACTGCTGTACCTACCTCTGTGTCGTAACTCGTCGTCCATAAGTATACTATAGTATCCATCCATCTACATTGTAAACCTGTGGTGTCTTTTTTTTTATACTATTAAAAGCGCAGTCTGCTGACAGTGTCCACCAGGTCCATTATACTGTATATAGCAGTGCGGTAGGCCACTGCTGTACCTACCTCTGTGTCGTCACTCGTCGTCCATAAGTATACTATAGTATCCATCCATCTACATTGTATACCTGTGGTGTCTTTTTTTTTATACTATAAACGCAGTCTGCTGACAGTGTCCACCAGGTCCATTATACTGTATATAGCAGTGCGGTAGGCCACTGCTGTACCTACCTCTGTGTCGTCACTCGTCGTCCATAAGTATACTATAGTATCCATCCATCTACATTGTATACCTGTGGTGTCTTTTTTTTTATACTATAAACGCAGTCTGCCGACGGTGTCCACCAGGTCCATTATACTGTATATAGCAGTACGGTAGGCCACTGCTGTACCTACCTCTATGTCGTCACTCGTCGTCCATAAGTGTACTATAGTAACCATCCATCTACATTGTATACCTGTGGTGTCTTTTTTTTTATACTATAAACGCAGTCTGCTGACAGTGTCTACCAGGTCCATTATACTGTATATAGCAGTACGGTAGGCCACTGCTGTACCTACCTCTGTGTCATCACTCGTCGTCCATAAGTATACTATAGTATCCATCCATCTACATTGTATACCTGTGGTGTCTTTTTTTTTATACTATAAACGCAGTCTGCTGACAGTGTCCACCAGGTCCATTATACTGTATATAGCAGTACGGTAGGCCACTGCTGTACCTACCTCTGTGTCGTCACTCGTCGTCCATAAGTATACTATAGTATCCATCCATCTACATTGTATACCTGTGGTGTCTCTTTTTTTATACTATAAACGCAGTCTGCTGACAGTGTCCACCAGGTCCATTATACTGTATATAGCTGTACGGTAGGCCACTGCTGTACCTACCTCTGTGTCGTCACTCATCGTCCATAAGTATACTATAGTATCCATCCATCTACATTGTATACCTGTTGTGTCTTTTTTTTAATACTATAAACGCAGTCTGCTGACAGTGTCCACCAGGTCCATTATACTGTATATAGCAGTACGGTAGGCCACTGCTGTACCTACCTCTGTGTCGTCCCTCGTCGTCCATAAGTATACTATAGTATCCATCCATCTACATTGTACACCTGTGGTGTCTTTTTTTTTTTATACTATAAACGCAGTCTGCTGACAGTGTCCACCAGGTCCATTATACTGTATATAGCAGTACGATAGGCCACTGCTGTACCTACCTCTGTGTCGTCACTCGTCGTCCATAAGTATACTATAGTATCCATCCATCTACATTGTATACCTCTGGTGTCTTTTTTTTATACTATAAACGCAGTCTGCTGACAGTGTCCACCAGGTCCATTATACTGTATATAGCAGTACGGTAGGCCACTGCTGTACCTACCTCTGTGTCGTCACTCGTCATCCATAAGTATACTATAGTATCCATCCATCTACATTGTATACCTGTGGTGTCTTTTTTTTTATACTATAAAAGCAGTCTGCTGACAGTGTCCACCAGGTCCATTATACTGTATATAGCAGTGCGGTAGGCCACTGCTGTACCTACCTCTGTGTCGTCACTCGTCGTCCATAAGTATACTATAGTATCCATCCATCTACATTGTATACCTGTGGTGTCTTTTTTTTTATACTATAAACGCAGTCTGCTGACGGTGTCCACCAGGTCCATTATACTGTATATAGCAGTACGGTAGGCCACTGCTGTACCTACCTCTATGTCGTCACTCGTCGTCCATAAGTGTACTATAGTAACCATCCATCTACATTGTATACCTGTGGTGTCTTTTTTTTTATACTATAAACGCAGTCTGCTGACAGTGTCTACCAGGTCCATTATACTGTATATAGCAGTACGGTAGGCCACTGCTGTACCTACCTCTGTGTCATCACTCGTCGTCCATAAGTATACTATAGTATCCATCCATCTACATTGTATACCTGTGGTGTCTTTTTTTTTATACTATAAACGCAGTCTGCTGACAGTGTCCACCAGGTCCATTATACTGTATATAGCAGTACGGTAGGCCACTGCTGTACCTACCTCTGTGTCGTCACTCGTCGTCCATAAGTATACTATAGTATCCATCCATCTACATTGTATACCTGTGGTGTCTCTTTTTTTATACTATAAACGCAGTCTGCTGACAGTGTCCACCAGGTCCATTATACTGTATATAGCTGTACGGTAGGCCACTGCTGTACCTACCTCTGTGTCGTCACTCATCGTCCATAAGTATACTATAGTATCCATCCATCTACATTGTATACCTGTGGTGTCTTTTTTTTAATACTATAAACGCAGTCTGCTGACAGTGTCCACCAGGTCCATTATACTGTATATAGCAGTACGGTAGGCCACTGCTGTACCTACCTCTGTGTCGTCCCTCGTCGTCCATAAGTATACTATAGTATCCATCCATCTACATTGTACACCTGTGGTGTCTTTTTTTTTTTTATACTATAAACGCAGTCTGCTGACAGTGTCCACCAGGTCCATTATACTGTATATAGCAGTACGATAGGCCACTGCTGTACCTACCTCTGTGTTGTCACTCGTCGTCCATAAGTATACTATAGTATCCATCCATCTACATTGTATACCTCTGGTGTCTTTTTTTTATACTATAAACGCAGTCTGCTGACAGTGTCCACCAGGTCCATTATACTGTATATAGCAGTACGGTAGGCCACTGCTGTACCTACCTCTGTGTCGTCACTCGTCATCCATAAGTATACTATAGTATCCATCCATCTACATTGTATACCTGTGGTGTCTTTTTTTTTATACTTTAAACGCAGTCTGCTGACAGTGTCCACCAAGTCCATTATACTGTATATAGCAGTAAGGTAGGCCACTGCTGTACCTACCTCTGTGTCGTCACTCGTCGTCCATAAGTATACTATAGTATCCATCCATCTACATTGTATACCTGTGGTGTCTTTTTTTTATATACTATAAACGCAGTCTGCTGACAGTGTCCACCAGGTCCATTATACTGTATATAGCAGTACGGTAGGCCACTGCTGTACCTACCTCTGTGTCATCACTCGTCGTCCATAAGTATACTATGGTAACCATCCGTCTACATTGTATACCTGTGGTGTCTTTTTTTTATACTATAAATGCAGTCTGCTGACAGTGTCCACCAGGTCCATTATACTGTATATAGCAGTACGGTAGGCCACTGCTGTACCTACCTCTGTGTCATCACTCATCGTCCATAAGTATACTATAGTATCCATCCATCTACATTGTATACCTGTGGTGTCTTTTTTTTTATACTATAAACGCAGTCTGCTGACAGTGTCCACCAGGTCCATTATACTGTATATAGCAGTACGGTAGGCCACTGCTGTACCTACCTCTGTGTCATCACTCGTCGTCCATAAGTGTACTATAGTATCCATCAATCTACATTGTATACCTGTGGTGTCTTTTTTTTTATACTATAAACGCAGTCTGCTGACAGTGTCCACCAGGTCCATTATACTGTATATAGCTGTACGGTAGGCCACTGCTGTACCTACCTCTGTGTCGTCACTCATCGTCCATAAGTATACTATAGTATCCATCCATCTACATTGTATACCTGTGGTGTCTTTTTTTTATACTATAAACGCAGTCTGCTGACAGTGTCCACCAGGTCCATTATACTGTATATAGCAGTACGGTAGGCCACTGCTGTACCTACCTCTGTGTCGTCACTCGTCGTCCATAAGTATACTATAGTATCCATCCATCTACATTGTATACCTGTGGTGTCTCTTTTTTTATACTATAAACGCAGTCTGCTGACAGTGTCCACCAGGTCCATTATACTGTATATAGCAGTACGGTAAGCCACTGCTGTACCTACCTCTGTGTCGTCACTCGTCATCCATAAGTATACTATAGTATCCATCCATCTACATTGTATACCTGTGGTGTCTTTTTTTTATACTATAAACGCAGTCTGCTGACAGTGTCCACCAGGTCCATTATACTGTATATAGCAGTACGGTAGGCCACTGCTGTACCTACCTCAGTGTCGTCACTCGTCGTCCAAAAGTATACTATAGTATCCATCCATCTACATTGTATACCTGTGGTGTCTTTTTTTATACTATAAATGCAGTCTGCTGACAGTGTCCACCAGGTCCATTATACTGTATATAGCAGTACGGTAGGCCACTGCTGTACCTACCTCTGTGTCATCACTCGTCGTCCATAAGTGTACTATAGTATCCATCAATCTACATTGTATACCTGTGGTGTCTTTTTTTTTTATATACTATAAACGCAGTCTGCTGACAGTGTCCACCAGGTCCATTATACTGTATATAGCAGTACGGTAGGCCACTGCTGTACCTACCTCTGTGTCATCACTCGTCGTCCATAAGTATACTATAGTATCCATCCATCTACATTGTATACCTGTGGTGTCTTTTTTTTATACTATAAACGCAGTCTGCTGACAGTGTCCACCAGGTCCATTAGACTGTATATTGCAGTACGGTAGGCCACTGCTGTACCTACCTCTGTGTCGTCACTCGTCGTCCATAAGTATACTATAGTATCCATCCATCTACATTGTATACCTGTGGTGTCTTTTTTTTATACTATAAACGCAGTCTGCTGACAGTGTCCACCAGGTTCATTATACTGTATATTGCAGTACGGTAGGCCACTGCTGTACCTACCTCTGTATCGTCACTCGTCGTCCATAAGTATACTATAGTATCCATCCATCTACATTGTATACCTGTGGTGTCTTTTTTTTATACTATAAACACAGTCTGCTGACAGTGTCCACCAGGTCCATTATACTGTATATAGCAGTACGGTAAGCCACTGCTGTACCTACCTCTGTGTCGTCACTCGTCATCCATAGGTATACTATAGTATCCATCCATCTACATTGTATACCTGTGGTGTCTTTTTTTTAATACTATAAACGCAGTCTGCTGACAGTGTCCACCGGGTCCATTATACTGTATATAGCAGTACGGTAGGCCACTGCTGTACCTACCTCTGTGTCGTCACTCGTCGTCCATAAGTATACTATAATATCCATCCATCTACATTGTATACCTGTGGTGTCTTTTTTTTATACTATAAACGCAGTCTGCTGACAGTGTCCACCAGGTCCATTATACTGTATATAGCAGTACGGTAGGCCACTGCTGTACCTACCTCTGTGTCGTCACTCGTCGTCCATAAGTATACTATAGTATCCATCCATCTACATTGTATACCTGTGGTGTCTCTTTTTTTATACTATAAACGCAGTCTGCTGACAGTGTCCACCAGGTCCATTATACTGTATATAGCAGTACGGTAGGCCACTGCTGTACCTACCTCTGTGTCGTCACTCGTCGTCCATAAGTATACTATAGTATCCATCCATCTACATTGTATACCTGTGGTGCCTTTTAGTTGTGCGCATTAAAATATGGAGAACAAAAATGTGGAGGTTAAAAAAATAGGGAAAGATCAAGATCCACTTCCACCTCGTGCTGAAGCTGCATCCACTAGTCATGGCCGAGACGATGAAATGCCATCAACGTCGTCTGCCAAGGCCGATGCCCAATGTCATAGTACAGAGCATGTAAAATCCAAAACACAAAAGTTCAGTAAAATGACCCAAAAATCAAAATTAAAAGCATCTGAGGAGAAGCGTAAACTTGCCAATATGCCATTTACGACACGGAGTGGCAAGGAACGGCTGAGGCCCTGGCCTATGTTCATGGCTAGTGGTTCAGATTCACATGAGGATGGAAGCACTCATCCTCTCGCTAGAAAAAAGAAAAGACTTAAGCTGGCAAAAGCACAGCAAAGAACTGTTCATTCTTCGAAATCACAAATCCCCAAGGAGAGTCTAATTGTGTCGGTTGCGATGCCTGACCTTCCCAACACTGGACGGGAAGAGCTTGCGCCTTCCACCATTTGCACGCCCCCTGCAAGTGCTGGAAGGAGCACCCGCAGTCCAGTTCCTGATAGTCAAATTGAAGATGTCAGTGTTGAAGTACACCAGGATGAGGATATGGGTGTTGCTGGCGCTGGGGAGGAAATTGACAAGGAGGATTCTGATGGTGAGGTGGTTTGTTTAAGTCAGGTTACCCGGGGAGACACCTGTTGTCCGTGGGAGGAATATGGCCATTGACATGCCTGGTCAAAATACAAAAAAAATCAGCTCTTCGGTGTGGAATTATTTAAACAGAAATGCGGACAACAGGTGTCAAGCCGTGTGTTGCCTTTGTCAAGCTGTAATAAGTAGGGGTAAGGACGTTAACCACCTCGGAACATCCTCCCTTATACGTCACCTGCAGCGCATTCATCATAAGTCAGTGACAAGTTCAAAAACTTTGGGCGACAGCGGAAGCAGTCCACTGACCAGTAAATCCCTTCCTCTTGTAACCAAGCTCCCGCAAACCACACCACCAACTCCCTCAGTGTCAATTTCCTCCTTACCCAGGAATGCCAATAGTCCTGCAGGCCATGTCACTGGCAAGTCTGACGAGTCCTCTCCTGCCTGGGATTCCTCCGATGCATCCTTGAGTGTAACGCCTACTGCTGCTGATGCTGCTGTTGTTGCTGCTGGGAGTCGATCGTCATCCCAGAGGGGAAGTCGGAAGACCACTTGTACTACTTCCAGTAAGCAATTGACTGTCCAACAGTCCTTTGCGAGGAAGATGAAATATCACAGCAGTCATCCTGCTGCAAAGCGGATAACTGAGGCCATGGCAGCCTGGGCGGTGAAAAACGTGGTTCCGGTATCCATCGTTACTTCAGAGCCAACTATAGACTTGATTGAGGTACTGTGTCCCCGGTACCAAATACCATCTAGGTTCCATTTCTCTAGGCAGGCGATACCGAAAATGTACACAGACCTCAGAAAAAGAGTCACCAGTGTCCTAAAAAATGCAGTTGTACCCAATGTCCACTTAACCACGGACATGTGGACAAGTGGAGCAGGGCAGACTCAGGACTACATGACTGTGACAGCCCACTGGGTAGATGTATTGCCTCCCGCTGCAAGAACAGCAGCGGCGGCACCAGTAGCAGCATCTCGCAAACGCCAACTCGTTCCTAGGCAGGCTACGCTTTGTATCACCGCTTTCCAGAATACGCACACAGCTGAAAATCTCTTACGGCAACTGAGGAAGATCATCGCAGAATGGCTTACCCCAATTGGACTCTCCTAGGGATTTGTGGCATCGGACAACCCCAGCAATATTGTGCGTGCATTACATCTGGGCAAATTCCAGCACGTCCCATGTTTTGCACATACCTTGAATTTGGTGGTGCAAAATTATTTAAAAAACGACAGGGGCGTGCAAGAGATGCTGTCGGTGGCCAGAAGAATTGCGGGCCACTTTCGGCGTACAGGCACCGCGTACAGAAGATTGGAGCACCACCAAAAACACCTGAACCTGCCCTGCCATCATCTGAAGCAAGAGGTGGTAACGAGGTGGAATTCAACCCTCTATATGCTTCAGAGAATGGAGGAGCAGCAAAAGGCCATTCAAGCCTATACATCTGGCCACGATATAGGCAAAGGAGGTGGAATGCACCTGACTCAAGCGCAGTGGAGAATGATTTCAACGTTGTGCAAGGTTCTGCAACCTTTTGAACTTGCCACACGTGAAGTCAGTTCAGACACTGCCAGCCTGAGTCAGGTCATTCCCCTCATCAGGCTTTTGCAGAAGAAGCTGGAGACATTGAAGGAGGAGCTAAAACAGTGCGATTCCGCTAGGCATGTGGGACTTGTGGATGGAGCCCTTCAGTCGCTTAACCAGGATTCACGGGTGGTCAATCTGTTGAAATCAGAGCACTACATTTTGGCCACCGTGCTCGATCCTAGATTTAAAACCTACGTTGTATCTCTCTTTCCGGCAGACACAAGTCTGCAGAGGTTCAAAGACCTGCTGGTGAGAAAATTGTCAAGTCAAGCGGAACGTGACCCGTCAACATCTCCTTCTTCACATTTTCCCGCAACTGGGGGTGCGAGGAAAAGGCTACAAATTCCGAGCCCACCCGCTGGCGGTGATGCAGGGCAGTCTGAAGCGAGTGCTGACATCTGGTCCGGACTGAAGGACCTGCCAATGATTACTGACATGTCGTCTACTGTCACTGCATATGATTCTCTCACCATTGAAAGAATGGTGGAGGATTATATGAGTGACCGCATCCAAGTAGGCACGTCAGACAGTCCGTACATATACTGGCAGGAAAAAGAGGCAATTTGGAGGCCCTTGCACAAACTGGCTTTATTCTACCTAAGTTGCCCTCCCTCCAGTGTGTACTCCGAAAGAGTGTTTAGTGCCGCCGCTCACCTTGTCAGCAATCGGCGTACGAGGTTACTTCCAGAAAATGTGGAGAAGATGATGTTCATTAAAATGAATTATAATCAATTCCTCCGTGGAGACATTCACCAGCAGCAATTGCCTCCAGAAAGTACACGGGGACCTGAGATGGTGGATTCCAGTGGGGACGAATTAATAATCTGTGAGGAGGGGGATGTACACAGTGAAAGGGGTGATGAATCGGACGATGATGATGAGGTGGACATCTTGCCTCTGTAGAGCCAGTTTGTGCAAGGAGAGATTAATTGCTTCTTTTTTGGTGGGGGCCCAAACCAACCAGTCATTTCAGTCACAGTCGTGTGGCAAACCCTGTCGCTGAAATGATGGGTTCGTTAAAGTGTGCATGTGATGTTATTACAACATAAGGGTGGGTGGGAGGGCCCAAGGACAATTCCATCTTGCACCTCTTTTTTCTTTCATTTTTCTTTGTGTCATGTGCTGTTTGGGGAGTATTTTTTTGAAGGGCCATCCTGCGTGACACTGCAGTGCCACTCCTAGATGGGCCAGGTGTTTGTGTCGGCCACTTGGGTCGCTTATCTTAGTCACACAGCTACCTCATTGCGCCTTTTTTTCTTTGCATCATGTGCTGTTTGTGGAGTATTTTTTTGAAGGGCCATCCTGCGTGACACTGCAGTGCCACTCCTAGATGGGCCAGGTGTTTGTGTCGGCCACTTGGGTCGCTTATCTTAGTCACACAGCTACCTCATTGCGCCTCTTTTTTTCTTTGCGTCATGTGCTGTTTGGGGAGTATTTTTTTGAAGGGCCATCCTGCGTGACACTGCAGTGCCACTCCTAGATGGGCCAGGTGTTTGTGTCGGCCACTTGGGTCGCTTATCTTAGTCACACAGCTACCTCATTGCGCCTCTTTTTTTCTTTGCATCATGTGCTGTTTGTGGAGTATTTTTTTGAAGGGCCATCCTGCGTGACACTGCAGTGCCACTCCTAGATGGGCCAGGTGTTTGTGTCGGCCACTTGGGTCGCTTATCTTAGTCACACAGCTACCTCATTGCGCCTCTTTTTTTCTTTGCGTCATGTGCTGTTTGGGGAGTATTTTTTTGAAGGGCCATCCTGCGTGACACTGCAGTGCCACTCCTAGATGGGCCAGGTGTTTGTGTCGGCCACTTGGGTCGCTTATCTTAGTCACACAGCTACCTCATTGCGCCTCTTTTTTTCTTTGCGTCATGTGCTGTTTGGGGAGTATTTTTTTCAAGTGCCATCCTGTCTGACACTGCAGTGCCACTCCTAGATGGGCCAGGTGTTTGTGTCGGCCACTTGGGTCGCTTATCTTAGTCACACAGCTACCTCATTGCGCCTCTTTTTTTCTTTGCGGCATGTGCTGTTTGGGGAGTATTTTTTTGAAGGGCCATCCTGCGTGACACTGCAGTGCCACTCCTAGATGGGCCAGGTGTTTGTGTCGGCCACTTGGGTCGCTTAGCTTAGTCACACAGCTACCTCATTGCGCCTCTTTTTTTCTTTGCGTCATGTGCTGTTTGGGGAGTATTTTTTTCAAGTGCCATCCTGTCTGACACTGCAGTGCCACTCCTAGATGGGCCAGGTGTTTGTGTCGGCCACTTGGGTCGCTTAGCTTAGTCACACAGCTACCTCATTGCGCCTCTTTTTTTCTTTGCATCATGTGCTGTTTGGGGAGTATTTTTTTCAAGTGCCATCCTGTCTGACACTGCAGTGCCACTCCTAGATGGGCCAGGTGTTTGTGTCGGCCACTGGGGTCGCTTAGCTTAGTCACACAGCTACCTCATTGCGCCTCTTTTTTTCTTTGCGTCATGTGCTGTTTGGGGAGTATTTTTTTGAAGGGCCATCCTGCGTGACACTGCAGTGCCACTCCTAGATGGGCCAGGTGTTTGTGTCGGCCACTTGGGTCGCTTATCTTAGTCACACAGCTACCTCATTGCGCCTCTTTTTTTTCTTTGCATCATGTGCTGTTTGTGGAGTATTTTTTTGAAGGGCCATCCTGCATGACACTGCAGTGCCACTCCTAGATGGGCCAGGTGTTTGTGTCGGCCACTTGGGTCGCTTATCTTAGTCACACAGCTACCTCATTGCGCCTCTTTTTTTCTTTGCGTCATGTGCTGTTTGGGGAGTATTTTTTTGAAGGGCCATCCTGCGTGACACTGCAGTGCCACTCCTAGATGGGCCAGGTGTTTGTGTCGGCCACTTGGGTCGCTTATCTTAGTCACACAGCTACCTCATTGTGCCTCTTTTTTTCTTTGCGTCATGTGCTGTTTGGGGAGTATTTTTTTCAAGTGCCATCCTGTCTGACACTGCAGTGCCACTCCTAAATGGGCCAGGTGTTTGTGTCGGCCACTTGGGTCGCTTAGCTTAGTCACACAGCTACCTCGGTGCAAATTTTAGGACTAAAAATAATATTGTGAGGTGTGAGGTGTTCAGAATAGACTGAAAATTAGTGGAAATTATGGTTATTGAGGTTAATAATACTTTGGGATCAAAATGACCCCCAAATTCTATGATTTAAGCTGTTTTTTAGGGTTTTTTGAAAAAAACACCCGAATCCAAAACACACCCGAATCCGACAAAAAATTTTCGGTGAGGTTTTGCCAAAACGCGTCCGAATCCAAAACACGGCCGCGGAACCGAACCCAAAACCAAAACACAAAACCCGAAAAATGTCCGGTGCACATCACTAATGTAAATGTGTGGTGTGTGACAGTCAGCACAAATTATGCACTATGGGCCTGATTCAGATTAGTATGCAGCCCCGTAACAGGGCGCAAATGAACCCTGTGCTTCACCCGTCTCCCGGTGGGTGGGTCCATTACATTGTCTCACTATCTGCTGCTCAGAGGATCTAAAGGGGGGTACACATGGAGAGATCCGTTCTTAAAATCTAAACAATCTGACTAGATTGCATAGATTTCAAGCATGAATCTCTCGTGTGTAAGCCCCCCAGTGATAGCGATATCGCCAGTGCTAGATTTTTAGATTGACAGGCACAATCTAGCACATCACTCATTTCACCCGCTGGATGAAATGAGCCCCCCCTCCTCCCCTCACTCAGCACACATTGCGCTGGGCTGAGCGGGGGGGAGATGTGTGCTGAGTGGTGTGTGACAGATCACTCAGCACACATCTCTCTAGTGTGTACTGCCCTTTACAGACACTCCAAGCAGCAGAACAGCTCCCACACCACTAGGGGTGAAAGGGTTGGGTTGTAGCTCGGCAGTATTGCTGGTACCGCCCCCAGGCTGTCCCACCCAGTGGCGTCACACCAGCCGCACACCTCTCCTTTCATCCCTGTTTGTACGCAGTCCCGATGTCCATGCAACTGAGCGATCATCGGCAGAATGCAGATGTGTCGAGATCACACTGCACATGTGCCAAGCACTTTTACGATGCAACTTGTAAAAGAAAAACATATGGGGGAGTCAACGGGCAAAAATGCAGGTGAGACACGGCCATTTCGGGGCTTGTTTCTGTCTCCAGCACCAATTATATATGTAGAGAAACATGGTGCCAGCCGCGACCAAACTGCATGACCATAGACTCGGGGAGTCGATGTTCTTTTCTGCATTGATGGGTGTCTATTCTTTTCTGGGCAGCTGCTTCACTTATGATGAATAGAAAGCTGAAATATCGCAGCTGCGTGTGTACAAATCTGAATCAGGCCCTATGCTCATTACTGGGTGGCTTTTTTACATAGGTCACCTCTTTCCCAATCACTTGTGCGGATTGTGAGCTGTGATCTTCGAATTGTAATATTCTCTTGACAATAACTTAACGTAAGTGTGTCTATGTACAGTAATAGTATTTAATGGTTTATGGTGTCTGTACATTAAAGTTTGCTTAATGACTCAGATAGCTTTGCTCTAGCTAGCATTGCAACTTTCCCACTGTAACTTGTACACGAGGCAGTGCCAAAGCGTTAGAGAACAGTGCAGCAGATGTATTAACCTGGAGAAGGCATAAAGAAATTATAAACCAGTGATAAGTGCAAGGTGTTAAACGCAGCAGCCAGTCAGCTCCTAACTGTTAATTTACACATATCACTGGTTTATCACTTCCTTAAGCCATCTCCTGGCTTCATACATCGGCCCCAGTATTTGCTGTTACCGTGGGATATAACTCACACTATACAGCACCCGTGATAGCATTCTGACAGCCAATAAGAAATTCTGATTTTGGCCAATTCGATCGCAAATCACAGCATGTGTAGCACAAGATGATCAGACACGTGGTTCTTCAATTCATCAACATTTCATATACAGTAATAATAGCATAGATGTGTAGCTATTGATTGCCATTTATATATTGTTTTTTTTCCATCTTACTGTTCTTTTGAATATACTGTATGTCCTGTTATATTTGTACTGTACTTTTGCTTTCCTAACAGTTAGCTCAGTTACTTCTAAATAACGGATCAGTAATGTCAGCACAGGCGGCTGTGCACGTCCGAACAGAGCAACACTTGAATTGCTCTGTTGGGCGCCATGTGGCCCCCGACACGCAAAACACTTAGCCTTTTATTATATAGAATTATGTTTGTACTGTACTATTGTATGCACTTTGAATGGGAAAATCAATAATGGATAATAATAATAATACTGATAAGTTGACCATAAAAGTATGGCCACATTAGACATATGTGTGGCTGGACCAGTACTGGATGTGAAAAGTTCAATAGATAATTTTTTATCCTCACCATGCATATTAAGTCATGTTTTTGATGTAAATTTGAAAAAAAGGTAAAACACTGATAACTTCTCCAAGCTCCACTATTCAATGGCCCCCTTCAAAATAATTTTCCTTATTGTGACCACAGTCTTGTTGCCATTTGCAAATAATGTCCTCCCAATGGGTTGGGAGCCGGGATCCTGGCCGAATCCCCTCCAATAAACTCTAAGGGTCATTCAGAAACTGCAAAAGTGCGGGTCTGCAGTACAAGTGTGATTTCACTACATCATGTGCATACTATATTTCTGTTTAATACATGTGTGTATGGGAAGGCACGTGCACATGTACATTGACTGGGTATCCGGTCTGAAGATCGACAGTGTCTACGTCGACAATGTTTAGGTCGACCACTATAGGTTGACAGTCACTAGGTCGACATGTTTTCAAGGTCGACAGGGTTTCTAGGTCGACATGTTCTAGGTCAACAGGTCAAAAGGTTGACATGAGTTTTTCACATTTTTTTCTTTTTTTTAACTTTTTCATACTTAACGATCCACGTGGACTACAATTGTAATGGTAACCTGTGCCGAGAACAGCGTCAGCGTACACGGTGCACTAATTGGGCTTCCCGGTCACTGTACGGAGAAAACAACACCCAAAAAACATGAAAAACTCATGTCAACCTTTTGACCTGTCGACCTAGAACATGTCAACCTAGAAACCTTGTCGACCGTTCAAACCCTGTCGACCTGGTGACTGTCAACCTATAGTGGTTAACCTAAACATTGTCGACCAAGACACTGTCAATCTAATGGTCCACACCCCTTTGACTGTGGTAGTGCACTCACTGAAGAAGATGGGTATACTGGAGGATCCAAAAAAGTGATTTCTTTACTTCCGACCCCCCACACTCGCCCTCTACACACACCCTCACCCACACAAAGGGCAGTCGAGAGCCTGGCTGGGCCCAGGTACTTTTCAGGGGCATGGCCTAATCACAGGAGGCGTGGCCATGCACCCTTACAGAAAAAAATATATATTTTATGCACCTCTCTGGCCACACAGCTGGGCTGAGAAGAAAGAAGAAAAGCTGCAGCTGCTGCTAGGTAAGTGGGGGGGGGGGGGGGGAAGGGGAGAGCGGCATTTGTTTGGGGGGGACCTTCTCTCTCAGTGCCACTACCCACACACACACACATACAAAATTACGTCCCTTGATGTCCTGGTAGTCAGATGTCAATCTACAGCTCTAGTTAAATAACTTTTGTCTGAGACCCCTACAGTTCTACAAATGTATAAAATAAAATTGAGAGTAGAAATATGTGTCATCTGTCCTCTTCCCAAATTCTTTAAGACGTTAGTCTGGTAGCTATGCCATGACAATTGATATTTCATGAGAAAAAGTTGTTACTTCTCAGACAGAGGGCCTAGAAGTAGTAGAAGGCCGGTCATCAAAGCTACGTTCTCACTTTTCCACCACATACATTGCCATATAGCACTGCAGCTTCAGAAATGTCCTTAGAAAACATCTTTGCTTAATAAATATAAGTAGATAATGGTAAAAACAGATATAAAGGTTTGTCACTGGGAAAAATTTTAATTCCCAAGCAAAGAGCCAAGGCAGATAGAAATAACATTATCTACTGGCCTCCTATGTAAAATGACGTTTCACTATCATCTCATCTAGTCATATCTTTCTGCGGTTTGAATTACCCTCTTTTCCTCAATCTGGTAAAGCAGTGAAAGGATGTTTGTTCTGCTAATTAACTTTATTACCCTGATAACTCCCTGCAGCCTTTGACGAAAACAATTACCGTTCCTTTTTCCGCTGGCACAAAAAAAAAAAAAAAAAAGAATATTAATTGGAATAGGAGGCCCTGGTCCCTGGCATGTTAGCCTGCTATGTTCCCAGGCCCTCGAGCGGGATAACATTACATTGTCAGTAGTAATTTAGCTCTCATCTGTCTCTGCTAATTATTGTCACATTCATCAAATTCATCAAGGAAAGTGCACTCAGAAGGATTGCATATTTGCAGTTAATATAGCATAAACTGGTATTACCCATCACCACATTTGCGATGATGAGAGGGACACAACTTATTCATCCCTAATTAGAGCAAGCTGGGTAATTAATTATGCATTCCGCCTTATTACTTCTGAGTTCCCAGATATTGTTTGTCTAAAAGGAGGAGGGAGAGATGTGAAGAGAGGACGAGAGTGTGTCTGAAATTGCAAAAAAAAAAAAAAAAGGGAAAAAAAATAGTGATGTGTTTTGTCACATACGGCATGCCATAATTCCCACCTGACAAACTAGCTGAATCACAGAGAAATTGCAAGTTGTCAACAGCAGAATAAACTGCTGTAATAACTCATTAATGATCAGCACTTGTGACAGGTGTGCAACAGGACTGTAAACTTGGTTTGATTAACAGACGCTGGACGAATAAATACAAGCAACAGGAGGAAAAAATGGTTGCTATTTTTCCTTGCAACCTAGAAACAAATAGAAAGTATTGATAGGCAATATAACAGGTTTATTTAAAATGTAAACATCACATGCACACAGTACAGGCGACCATATACAAATAACTTTAGGCTTCAACGATTGCACTAGTTCCAAATGAATTAGGCTATATTCTCGGGATATTGGCTCAATGGCTGTATGTAGGTGTCAGGTAAACATCAAGGCAACACAGAATTTTACTGTTGTTCATTTAATAGTAAGAGTTATTGTAACTTATGCAGACACCCGAAATAAAAAATAAAATCCACAGCTTAGAACTAGAGATGAGCGGGTTCGGTTTCTTTGAATCCGAACCCGCACGAACTTCACTTTTTTTTTCACGGGTCCGAGCGACTCGGATCTTCCCGCCTTGCTCGGTTAACCCGAGCGCGCCCGAACGTCATCATGACGCTGTCGGATTCTCGCGAGACTCGGATTCTATATAAGGAGCCGCGCGTCGCCGCCATTTTCACACGTGCATTGAGATTGATAGGGAGAGGACGTGGCTGGCGTCCTCTCCATTTAGATTAGATTTAGAAGAGAGAGAGAGAGAGAGATTGCTGTGATACTGTAGATTAGAAGAGAGTGCAGACAGAGTTTAGTGACTGACGACCACAGTGACCAGTGACCACCAGAGACAGTGCAGTTGTTTGTTTTATTTAATATATCCGTTCTCTGCCTGAAAAAAACGATACACAGTCACACAGTGACTCAGTCTGTGTGCACTGCTCAGCCCAGTGTGCTGCACATCAATGTATTGTATATAAAGCTTATAATTGTGGGGGAGACTGGGGAGCACTGCAGGTTGTTATAGCAGGAGCCAGGAGTACATGATAAATAATATTATATTAAAATTAAACAGTGCACACTTTTGCTGCAGGAGTGCCACTGCCAGTGTGACTAGTGGTGACCAGTGCCTGACCACCAGTATATTAGTAGTATTGTATACTATCTCTTTATCAACCAGTCTATATTAGCAGCAGACACAGTACAGTGCGGTAGTTCACGGCTGTGGCTACCTCTGTGTCGGCACTCGGCAGGCAGTCCGTCCATCCATAATTGTATCATAATATATACCACCTAACCGTGGTTTTTTTTTCATTCTTTATACCGTCGTCATACTAGTTGTTACGAGTATACTACTATCTCTTTATCAACCAGTGTACAGTGCGGTAGTTCACGGCTGTGGCTACCTCTGTGTCGGCACTCGGCAGGCAGTCCGTCCAACCATAATTGTATTATATACCACCTAACCGTGGTTTTTTTTTTCATTCTTTATACCGTCGTCATACTAGTTGTTACGAGTATACTACTATCTCTTTATCAACCAGTGTACAGTGCGGTAGTTCACGGCTGTGGCTACCTCTGTGTCGGCACTCGGCAGGCAGTCCGTCCATCCATAATTGTATTATAATATATACCACCTAACCGTGGTTTTTTTTTCATTCTTTATACCGTCGTCATACTAGTTGTTACGAGTATACTACTATCTCTTTATCAACCAGTGTACAGTGCGGTAGTTCACGGCTGTGGCTACCTCTGTGTCGGCACTCGGCAGGCAGTCCGTCCAACCATAATTGTATTATAATATATACCACCTAACCGTGGTTTTTTTTTCATTCTTTATACCGTCGTCATACTAGTTGTTACGAGTATACTACTATCTCTTTATCAACCAGTGTACAGTGCGGTAGTTCACGGCTGTGGCTACCTCTGTGTCGGCACTCGGCAGGCAGTCCGTCCAACCATAATTGTATTATATACCACCTAACCGTGGTTTTTTTTTCATTCTTTATACCGTCGTCATACTAGTTGTTACGAGTATACTACTATCTCTTTATCAACCAGTGTACAGTGCGGTAGTTCACGGCTGTGGCTACCTCTGTGTCGGCACTCGGCAGGCAGTCCGTCCAACCATAATTGTATTATAATATATACCACCTAACCGTGGTTTTTTTTTCATTCTTTATACCGTCGTCATACTAGTTGTTACGAGTATACTACTATCTCTTTATCAACCAGTGTACAGTGCGGTAGTTCACGGCTGTGGCTACCTCTGTGTCGGCACTCGGCAGGCAGTCCGTCCATCCATAATTGTATTATAATATATACCACCTAACCGTGGTTTTTTTTTCATTCTTTATACCGTCGTCATACTAGTTGTTACGAGTATACTACTATCTCTTTATCAACCAGTGTACAGTGCGGTAGTTCACGGCTGTGGCTACCTCTGTGTCGGCACTCGGCAGGCAGTCCGTCCAACCATAATTGTATTATAATATATACCACCTAACCGTGGTTTTTTTTTCATTCTTTATACCGTCGTCATACTAGTTGTTACGAGTATACTACTATCTCTTTATCAACCAGTGTACAGTGCGGTAGTTCACGGCTGTGGCTACCTCTGTGTCGGCACTCGGCAGGCAGTCCGTCCAACCATAATTGTATTATATACCACCTAACCGTGGTTTTTTTTTCATTCTTTATACCGTCGTCATACTAGTTGTTACGAGTATACTACTATCTCTTTATCAACCAGTGTACAGTGCGGTAGTTCACGGCTGTGGCTACCTCTGTGTCGGCACTCGGCAGGCAGTCCGTCCAACCATAATTGTATTATAATATATACCACCTAACCGTGGTTTTTTTTTCATTCTTTATACCGTCGTCATACTAGTTGTTACGAGTATACTACTATCTCTTTATCAACCAGTGTACAGTGCGGTAGTTCACGGCTGTGGCTACCTCTGTGTCGGCACTCGGCAGGCAGTCCGTCCAACCATAATTGTATTATAATATATACCACCTAACCGTGGTTTTTTTTTCATTCTTTATACCGTCGTCATACTAGTTGTTACGAGTATACTACTATCTCTTTATCAACCAGTGTACAGTGCGGTAGTTCACGGCTGTGGCTACCTCTGTGTCGGCACTCGGCAGGCAGTCCGTCCAACCATAATTGTATTATAATATATACCACCTAACCGTGGTTTTTTTTTCATTCTTTATACCGTCGTCATACTAGTTGTTACGAGTATACTACTATCTCTTTATCAACCAGTGTACAGTGCGGTAGTTCACGGCTGTGGCTACCTCTGTGTCGGCACTCGGCAGGCAGTCCGTCCATCCATAATTGTATTATATACCACCTAACCGTGGTTTTTTTATACCACCTAACCGTGGCAGTCCGTCCATAATTGTATACTAGTATCCAATCCATCCATCTCCATTGTTTACCTGAGGTGCCTTTTAGTTCTGCCTATAAAATATGGAGAACAAAAAAGTTGAGGTTCCAAAATTAGGGAAAGATCAAGATCCACTTCCACCTCGTGCTGAAGCTGCTGCCACTAGTCATGGCCGAGACGATGAAATGCCAGCAACGTCGTCTGCCAAGGCCGATGCCCAATGTCATAGTACAGAGCATGTCAAATCCAAAACACCAAATATCAGAAAAAAAAGGACTCCAAAACCTAAAATAAAATTGTCGGAGGAGAAGCGTAAACTTGCCAATATGCCATTTACCACACGGAGTGGCAAGGAACGGCTGAGGCCCTGGCCTATGTTCATGGCTAGTGGTTCAGCTTCACATGAGGATGGAAGCACTCAGCCTCTCGCTAGAAAACTGAAAAGACTCAAGCTGGCAAAAGCACCGCAAAGAACTGTGCGTTCTTTGAAATCCCAAATCCACAAGGAGAGTCCAATTGTGTCGTTTGCGATGCCTGACCTTCCCAACACTGGACGTGAAGAGCATGCGCCTTCCACTATTTGCATGCCCCCTGCAAGTGCTGGAAGGAGCACCCGCAGTCCAGTTCCTGATAGTCAGATTGAAGATGTCAGTGTTGAAGTACACCAGGATGAGGAGGATATGGGTGTTGCTGGCGCTGGGGAGGAAATTGACCAGGAGGATTCTGATGGTGAGGTGGTTTGTTTAAGTCAGGCACCCGGGGAGACACCTGTTGTCCGTGGGAGGAATATGGCCGTTGACATGCCAGGTGAAAATACCAAAAAAATCAGCTCTTCGGTGTGGAGGTATTTCACCAGAAATGCGGACAACAGGTGTCAAGCCGTGTGTTCCCTTTGTCAAGCTGTAATAAGTAGGGGTAAGGACGTTAACCACCTCGGAACATCCTCCCTTATACGTCACCTGCAGCGCATTCATAATAAGTCAGTGACAAGTTCAAAAACTTTGGGTGACAGCGGAAGCAGTCCACTGACCAGTAAATCCCTTCCTCTTGTAACCAAGCTCACGCAAACCACCCCACCAACTCCCTCAGTGTCAATTTCCTCCTTCCCCAGGAATGCCAATAGTCCTGCAGGCCATGTCACTGGCAAGTCTGACGAGTCCTCTCCTGCCTGGGATTCCTCCGATGCATCCTTGCGTGTAACGCCTACTGCTGCTGGCGCTGCTGTTGTTGCCGCTGGGAGTCGATGGTCATCCCAGAGGGGAAGTCGTAAGCCCACTTGTACTACTTCCAGTAAGCAATTGACTGTTCAACAGTCCTTTGCGAGGAAGATGAAATATCACAGCAGTCATCCTACTGCAAAGCGGATAACTGAGTCCTTGACAACTATGTTGGTGTTAGACGTGCGTCCGGTATCCGCCGTTAGTTCACAGGGAACTAGACAATTTATTGAGGCAGTGTGCCCCCGTTACCAAATACCATCTAGGTTCCACTTCTCTAGGCAGGCGATACCGAGAATGTACACGGACGTCAGAAAAAGACTCACCAGTGTCCTAAAAAATGCAGTTGTACCCAATGTCCACTTAACCACGGACATGTGGACAAGTGGAGCAGGGCAGGGTCAGGACTATATGACTGTGACAGCCCACTGGGTAGATGTATGGACTCCCGCCGCAAGAACAGCAGCGGCGGCACCAGTAGCAGCATCTCGCAAACGCCAACTCTTTCCTAGGCAGGCTACGCTTTGTATCACCGCTTTCCAGAATACGCACACAGCTGAAAACCTCTTACGGCAACTGAGGAAGATCATCGCGGAATGGCTTACCCCAATTGGACTCTCCTGTGGATTTGTGGCATCGGACAACGCCAGCAATATTGTGTGTGCATTAAATATGGGCAAATTCCAGCACGTCCCATGTTTTGCACATACCTTGAATTTGGTGGTGCAGAATTTTTTAAAAAACGACAGGGGCGTGCAAGAGATGCTGTCGGTGGCCAGAAAAATTGCGGGACACTTTCGGCGTACAGGCACCACGTACAGAAGACTGGAGCACCACCAAAAACTACTGAACCTGCCCTGCCATCATCTGAAGCAAGAAGTGGTAACGAGGTGGAATTCAACCCTCTATATGCTTCAGAGGTTGGAGGAGCAGCAAAAGGCCATTCAAGCCTATACAATTGAGCACGATATAGGAGATGGAATGCACCTGTCTCAAGTGCAGTGGAGAATGATTTCAACGTTGTGCAAGGTTCTGATGCCCTTTGAACTTGCCACACGTGAAGTCAGTTCAGACACTGCCAGCCTGAGTCAGGTCATTCCCCTCATCAGGCTTTTGCAGAAGAAGCTGGAGGCATTGAAGAAGGAGCTAACACGGAGCGATTCCGCTAGGCATGTGGGACTTGTGGATGCAGCCCTTAATTCGCTTAACAAGGATTCACGGGTGGTCAATCTGTTGAAATCAGAGCACTACATTTTGGCCACCGTGCTCGATCCTAGATTTAAAGCCTACCTTGGATCTCTCTTTCCGGCAGACACAGGTCTGCTGGGGTTGAAAGACCTGCTGGTGACAAAATTGTCAAGTCAAGCGGAACGCGACCTGTCAACATCTCCTCCTTCACATTCTCCCGCAACTGGGGGTGCGAGGAAAAGGCTCAGAATTCCGAGCCCACCCGCTGGCGGTGATGCAGGGCAGTCTGGAGCGACTGCTGATGCTGACATCTGGTCTGGACTGAAGGACCTGACAACGATTACGGACATGTCGTCTACTGTCACTGCATATGATTCTCTCAACATTGATAGAATGGTGGAGGATTATATGAGTGACCGCATCCAAGTAGGCACGTCACACAGTCCGTACTTATACTGGCAGGAAAAAGAGGCAATTTGGAGGCCCTTGCACAAACTGGCTTTATTCTACCTAAGTTGCCCTCCCACAAGTGTGTACTCCGAAAGAGTGTTTAGTGCCGCCGCTCACCTTGTCAGCAATCGGCGTACGAGGTTACATCCAGAAAATGTGGAGAAGATGATGTTCATTAAAATGAATTATAATCAATTCCTCCGCGGAGACATTGACCAGCAGCAATTGCCTCCACAAAGTACACAGGGAGCTGAGATGGTGGATTCCAGTGGGGACGAATTGATAATCTGTGAGGAGGGGGATGTACACGGTGATATATCGGAGGGTGAAGATGAGGTGGACATCTTGCCTCTGTAGAGCCAGTTTGTGCAAGGAGAGATTAATTGCTTCTTTTTTGGGGGGGGTCCAAACCAACCCGTCATATCAGTCACAGTCGTGTGGCAGACCCTGTCACTGAAATGATGGGTTGGTTAAAGTGTGCATGTCCTGTTTTGTTTATACAACATAAGGGTGGGTGGGAGGGCCCAAGGATAATTCCATCTTGCACCTCTTTTTTCTTTTCTTTTTCTTTGCATCATGTGCTGATTGGGGAGGGTTTTTTGGAAGGGACATCCTGCGTGACACTGCAGTGCCACTCCTAGATGGGCCCGGTGTTTGTGTCGGCCACTAGGGTCGCTAATCTTACTCACACAGCTACCTCATTGCGCCTCTTTTTTTCTTTGCGTCATGTGCTGTTTGGGGAGGGTTTTTTGGAAGGGACATCCTGCGTGACACTGCAGTGCCACTCCTAGATGTGCCCGGTGTTTGTGTCGGCCACTAGGGTCGCTAATCTTACTCACACAGCTACCTCATTGCGCCTCTTTTTTTCTTTGCGTCATGTGCTGTTTGGGGAGGGTTTTTTGGAAGGGACATCCTGCGTGACACTGCAGTGCCACTCCTAGATGTGCCCGGTGTTTGTGTCGGCCACTAGGGTCGCTAATCTTACTCACACAGTCAGCTACCTCATTGCGCCTCTTTTTTTCTTTGCGTCATGTGCTGTTTGGGGAGGGTTTTTTGGAAGGGCCATCCTGCGTGACACTGCAGTGCCACTCCTAGATGGGCCCGGTGTTTGTGTCGGCCACTAGGGTCGCTAATCTTACTCACACAGCTACCTCATTGCGCCTCTTTTTTTCTTTGCGTCATGTGCTGTTTGGGGAGGGTTTTTTGGAAGGGACATCCTGCGTGACACTGCAGTGCCACTCCTAGATGGGCCCGGTGTTTGTGTCGGCCACTAGGGTCGCTTATCTTACTCACACAGCGACCTCGGTGCAAATTTTAGGACTAAAAATAATATTGTGAGGTGTGAGGTATTCAGAATAGACTGAAAATGAGTGTAAATTATGGTTTTTGAGGTTAATAATACTTTGGGATCAAAATGACCCCCAAATTCTATGATTTAAGCTGTTTTTTAGTGTTTTTGGAAAAAAACACCCGAATCCAAAACACACCCGAATCCGACAAAAATAATTCGGTGAGGTTTTGCCAAAACGCGTTCGAACCCAAAACACGGCCGCGGAACCGAACCCAAAACCAAAACACAAAACCCGAAAAATTTCAGGCGCTCATCTCTACTTAGAACATCAAGAAGCAGGGAAATGGGAAAACTCTGAGTAATACGTATTTTTCCGGTGTTGTTACAGTGATAATAGTGCTAAAATGTCTTTAGGGGCTAAAAATAAACTGAAAATCCAATTTGCAAACAGCCACAAAATAAAAAGACAATTCATAAATACATAGGGATATTTCAAAGTTAAAATTTGTTGTCATGTGGTAAGGATTAGTGCTGAGGAAATGTATCAAACTTACCCAGCTCGTCAATTGAATTGTGCTAACTACTAGGAGCAAAGATCAGCATGCCTACTCTGTTTTGTTATGTTTCCATTACATACTGTAAAATTGTATAAGAGGTAAGCAATGTTGCAGGAAACTGTTTCTTCACAATCCTATAACTTAAAATGGGTTTGGGCTGAAATGCCGGCACTCGGGATGCCGACTGTCAGAAAACCGATGGCGGCATCCCGCAGTTTAGAATCCTGGGAAGCGTGCTACCCCTAACCCCCTTACCCTCTACCCCTAACCCTCACTGCAGCCTAAACCTAAAGCAGACTAACCCTAACCCTAACCCACCCTGGTGGTGCCTAAACCTAATTTCCCCTGTTTTGTTCATATGTTTGTAAATCCAGTCATCAGGACATAGAGACATGTGAGTTCACTGCTGTGATGCTAAATTCCATCACCAACTACAGGCACACTGCACACTGGACCACCCACTTCCCAGCATCCCCCTGGTCCTAGGGACCATCACTGAAGATTCAGGCTTACACATGTTAGTAAGGGAGTGTCTACAAATATTAAGCATTCTAATACACTAACATCACATCCTCTTTTCTTTAAAGATAAGCCCTGTACGTTTCAATGCAACAATTAACAACGTCATATTAAGAACATCATCTAACACATTTCAATGAGTCTCTCAGGTCTGCGTATTTCCCTGTTGGGTCTTTCATACACAGTCTGTGTTTCATCGACCATGTTGGACCTTTCTAGAATTGTGGTTTGTTCACCATTATGAGGATCATCATACATGTCAGATGAAGGGTATTCTTTAGTCATGTTGTCTTCATTATGATTAGGTTGAGATCTTAAATCCACCTGATTTCTTCTTACTTCCGTTCCATGCTCTGTACATATAGTATAAGATCTTGGTGCTACTTGTGCTTGCACAATACCTTTCTGCACCCAAATACCTTTCTCGTGATCTCTGAGACGGACTTGGTCACCCGATTTTAGATCAGATAAGCGTTTTGTTCATCTGTCATGGAACAGTTTCTGTTTCGCCTGTTGACGTTCCTTACTCAGTCTGACCAATGGTGAGTTTATGTGTATTAAGCAGTTCATCATGTATCGGGAGATTTGCTCTAATCCTCCTTCCAATCAGCATTTGTGCAGGAGAAAGTCCATTCTGTAAAGGTGTACTGAGGTAGATTAAAAGACTTTTGTAGAAATCTTCTTTACCTTCTTGAGCTTTTTTCATGAGACTCTTTACAGTTTTTACTGAACTTTCCACCAACCCATTTGAACGTGGATAGTGGGGACTCGACGTAGTATGAACAAATTCCCATTCATCAGCAAATTGTCTAAATTCAGCACTGGAAAACTGAGGACCATTGTCAGTGAACACTTCCATAGGAAGACCATGCCTTGCAAAGACTGACTTCATGCAATTGATTACGGCTTTACTAGTAGTTGTATGTAGTGTCTTCACCTCAGGGTAGTTAGAGTAATAATCAGTCACAACAATGTATGTTTTCCCATTACAATCAAACAAATCTGTGCCAACTTTCTGGTACGGTCTCTCTGGCACTGCATGAGGACTCAGTGGCTCGACTTGTTGTTTCGGTCTATACGTAAGACCTAATTCACATGTAGCTGTAGTCTGATAAGCATTCGTTGAATTCTCATGGGACAGTCATGTAATGATTTAGTCATGATAGCTACCAATAGCTTGCGGTCAGTTTCCACTGTAAATGACCATACACAAACTGATGAAATCGCTCACATGCATATGTGATCGCTAGAAGTTCTTTTTCTATCTGAGCATACCTTGTTTCAGCACTTGTCAGTGCTCTTGATCCATAGATTATTGGTTGCCATGTATCCTCATGTTCTTGTAACAGCACTGAGCCTAGGCCAAATTGCGAAGCATCTGCTGAAATTCTTATTCTTTTCGCAGGATCACAGAATTTTAGCACTGGTTGCTCTGTAATGATCTGTTTCAAGTTTTGCCAACTTTCTTCTTGTTCATGTGACCACATCCACTCGTTAGATGGTTGTAGGACAAAGATAAGAGAGGCTGTTCGTTCAGAGAGTTGAGAAATAAACTTTCCTAAGTAAGTAATCATTCCTAGGAATCGTCTGACGTCGTCTTTGTTGTTAGGACGTTCCATGTTCACTATGGCTGATATTTTCCTTAGGTCTGGTTTTACACCTTGATCCGAGACCACGTCGCCCATAAAGGTAAGTGTATTCACGCCAAATTCACATTTGTCCTTGTTTAGCTTTAGATTCACTTTCTTGACAAGTTCCATTACTTGTCTCAATCTAGAATCATGTTCTTCCTTTGTAGATCCCCAGACAATAATGTCATCCATCATTGTTTCAACACCTGGAATATGTTAAAAAATCATGTGTATCTTTTTGTGATATACTTCTGCAGCAGACAATATTCCATATGGTAGTCGAAGAAATCTGTATCGACCTTCTGGTGTAATAAATGTACAAAGCTTTGAGCTGGCCTCATCTAGCTTCATTTGCCAGAATCCTGAAGATGCATCCAATTTACTGAACCATTTTGCTCCCGCAAATTGCAACATGATTTCATCTCTGGTTGGTAGTTTGAAATGTTCTCATTTAATAGCTTTGTTTAAATCTCTGGGGTCTAGACATATTCTGAGTTGTACATTTTTCTTTTCAACAATTACTAAGGAGCTTACCCATTCAGTAGGCTCATCAACTTTCTGTATCACACCCAAGGCTTCCATGCGATTTAACTCTTGTTTCAGTTTTTCTCTCAGCGCAAACGGCACTTTTCTACAGGGGTGTATCACTGAAGAAACTTGCGTGTCTATATTTATTTTATGCTCTCCAGGCAAACAACCTAGACCTTCAAACAAGTCTCTGTATTCTGTAAACATCGATTTGCAGTCATCTTCTACTTGTGATGTCACCATAAAAACTTTCTTTAGCAAGCTTAGTTTCTCACAGGAACTTAGGGGGTAATTCCAAGTTGATCACAGCAGGAAATTTTTTAGCAGTTGGGCAAAACCATGTGCACTGCAGGGGGTGGGGGGGCAGATATAACATTTGCAGAGAGAGTTAGATTTGGGTGGGTTATTTTGTTTCCGTGCAGGGTAAATACTGGCTGCTTTATTTTTACACTGCAATTTAGATTGCAGATTGAACTCACCACACCCAAATCTATCTCTCTCTGCACATGTTATATCTGCCTCCCCCTGCAATGCACATGGTTTTGCCCAACTGCTAAAAAATTTCCTGCTGCGATCAACTTGGAATTACCCCCTTAATCCTAGACTCAGTTGCACATTTTTATCCACAATCAGTAGAGATTTTTAAACTGTTGTCCCTTATATTTCAGTGTCACTAAGCATGTACCTTTCACAGGAATTTCCTCCCCAGTGTACCCTGTAACTTTCACTTTGGCTGGATGAAATTTAGGTTTTACGCTAAAAGTCTTATAGTCTTGAAACGATATTAAATTCACCTGCGCGCCAGTATCAAGCTTAAAGGGAATGACAATCTCATTCACAGTTAAAGGGACAATCCATTCTTTCTTATCTGCACTGCAAAGTTCAATGCAATCCACAAAGAATTTCTCTGTTTGTTTAACAGCATGCACATTGGTTGTTTCCCTTTTCAGTTTACAGCATTTGGCAAAGTGATTAAGTCTACCACATTTGATGCATGTTTTACCATAAGTAGGGCACATTTTAGGATTGTAAGCATTTCCACATCTACTACACATTTCCTTATTAGACTGTGGCTTAGACTGCTTCATTCTTGAGAATGGAGGTTTGCCTGGCTCTGTTTTCTGCACTACATGCACATCAGCTTCCTTGTGTAACTTTTTGGCTTGAAATCTAGTTATTTCTGCAGATCTACACATAGTCACTGCCTTGTCTAGTGTTAGGTCTTGCTCTCTCAGCAGTCTCTCTCTGAGTCCATTATCAGGTATTCCAC